>NC_045455.1:49577935-49778567 GCF_002776525.5 Piliocolobus tephrosceles | reverse complement strand
TTTTTTTTTTTTTTTTTTTTTTTTTTTTTTTTTTTGTTTGAGACGGAGTCTCCCTCTGTCTCCCAGGCTGGAGTGCAGTGGCACGATCTCGGCTCACTACACACTCCGCCTCCCAGGTTCCCGCCATTCTCCTGCTTCAGTCTCCCCAGTAGCTGGGACTACAGGGGTCCGCCACTGCGCCCAGCTAACTGTTTTGTATTTTTAGTAGAGAAGGGGTTTCACCGTGTTAGCCAGAATGGTCTCGATCTCCTGAGCTTGTGATCCACTCTCTTCTGTCTCCCAAAGTGATGGGATTACAGTCGTGAGCCACCACGCTGGCCAGATCTTGGTTGTTTAAAGAGACAAAATCACATTTCCCTCCATGGTCTGTAAGATATGATGTAATCTGTTTTTCTTTAGGACCCAAAATTTAACTCTGATTAAAGTTGAGGAAGTAATAGGCATGCCACCTTTCAATAAAAGACACACAAAAAAGTGTTTCTATCGATGTACAAATACTTGGAAAACAATCTAGTTACCCCATCTTTACTCTTGTCAAAAAACAGTTTTCTTTGAAGAAGAGAGTTTGAAATTATACTTCAAAACTAGGAGTTATATGCACTTCTTCCTCTGAGACCGTCATTTTGGCAGCAGTCTCTCAGAAATTATTTCATATTCCTTAAGCCTCAATCAGGTCTTCAACTTTCTGTTCCACAGATGACAAAATTACATCTTATAAAGAGTTTTGAATTCATTATGAAAAATAATAGATCTTTAGAATTTAAAAGTAAAAGAAACATGCTGGGCAAGTATGTGGATCATCCATTTCCTCATTCTACAGTGACATAATCTTTGATTTGATTAAAATGTTTGACTGTGCTCAAGTAGTAAAAATTATGTGTATTAGTAGCCCCTTAGTAGCTTCCATAGAGGTTACAAAGAATTCAAAGCAATTTTCTTCTTGTCACACTGTGTGAGGCTTACTTTTAGTACTAAAAATAAACAATATAAATAAAAATAAACAAAATAAATAAAAATAAAAAATATAAAACAGTCTTCCCTGAAACACAGAAACAAAATACAACAACAACAACAAATATGCCCTAAGTCATAAGCATAGCAAATGTCTTGGTTGGCCATCTTAGAAAAAATAAGCTTACAGCCAGTCAGTAAAGCAATCAAAGGCTAAGGCAATGAAAAGCAGTCCAAATTCTAAGCTAGGTCTGTTCAAATTATTTTTATTATAAAAAATTCTCCTGATTATTTCATTTCTCCTTGAAACGAATTTCAAACTGTACAGACTTCCCTGTAAGCATCTTATGTATCAATAGTTTTAAAACTTTCCAACTCTCACCCTGGCTCTACTTTAGAACTGCAGTAAATTAGACAGGAGTTTTTAAGTTGTCTCTAAATGGCTATAATTAAATCCTCACTTAGCACTTTGCCATCTATACCAAGGGCAAGCTCAATGTGATAAGGGATGTGTAAGAGTAGAATTACTGAAAGAAGAAAAATTAAAAAGAAAACCTGTGACTTGGCATAGATTCTTGTGTAAAGAGCACAGGTTAGACATTCCAATAATTTATTCTACAGAGAAGTTGTTATACAAAGATGAAAAAGGGCAGGTGAATAGATGAAAAAATAGTATAATTTTTCCTTTTACAGCTATGCTTAAAAGTGAACTCTTACATAAGAAATCTACTACTTGCTAAACTTTTCATCTTCTAAATTCACCGTGAAAACAAATGTACTTTTTTGAAAATGACCCTAATTCAAATCCAATGTGTACTGATAGGTCAAATTGTTTGAAGTGAATCTAATTAGCAATAATAGGCCACCTAGCCCATGGGTAAGGAAAGGTATCTGATGAGACCTAGAAACAGGATGATATTAATGTCAAGAATGGCAGGGTTGGTGGTTACTTAAAAAACAGAGCTGCTAAGTTGAGTGGGGGAAAAAAAAAAAAAGTCCTATTTGAGATAAGAAGGGAATTACCAACTGCTATTTTCCTAACTACTAAAAACTTAAAATAGAAACAAAGACACAGAACACTGCTGTTGTAGCAATTATAATCGTGTTTCAATGAATTTTTATGAACTTCTCACTTGATCCGTTAGTAAACTACTTTTCATTTTCAGGAACAAATTAATTTTAGAGATGAAGTGAACATTTATCAGACAACTGCAGTTTTTAGAGTGAGGATTTCTGATTTTTCTATAACTGAAAGCCAAGCTGGACTATGATCTAAGTATTACAAAATAATTCTTAATTATTTTGTGGCAGGGTGCAGTGGCTCATGCCTGTAATCCTAGCACTTTGGAAGGCCAAGGTGGGTGGATCACTTGAAGTCAGGAGGTCAAGACCAGCCTGGCCAACATGGTGAAACCCCGTCTCTACTAAAAATACAAAAAATGAGCTGGGAGTGGTGCTGCATGTCTGCAATGCCAGCTATTGGGGAGGCTGAAGCAAATCCCTTAAACTCGGGAGGTGGAGGTTACAGTGAGCCAAGAATGTGTCATTTCACTCCAGCCTGGGCAATAGACCAAGACTTTGTCTTAAAACAAACAAACCAAAACAAACAAAAAATTATTTTGAATATGGAGGAAAATGTACCATATATTTATAAAGCACAATATAGTTCACTTGAGTATTATCAGGCATTATTTTCTGATGATCAACAACACTGTCTGAATATAAGGAAAATTACATTGTGAACATTTATCTGAGAAAAAGGAGATGCAATGAGAACAAAAAAATGTCATGCTTCCATGTGAGTGCTTCACCAACATATAAGAGGAAGGGTCTTTTGACTCCTTCTTCATTCATGTTTCACCCTCATAACATTGGTTTTAAAACACTGTATCTCATTACCTTTCTTCTAAGAAAAATTGAGTGCTTGGTGTTCATGTTTCATTCAAAATGCTCAGAAACATATCTCCTCCTAGGGGAGGTACAATGCCATTTTCAAGGGTAGTGCTAATCAAAGTCAACTTGCTAATTGGTTGAGATTGTTTTCCAAGTATTTGAATGCTACCTAGTTATTCCAGCTGCAATTCTAGGACATTAGACATCTAGATCTCAGGCAAAATAACAAAAATACATTGTAATCATGGTTTTCAATATAAATAAAAAAAACATATATAACTCCTTTGCTAGTGTTTCATTGATGAGCTAAAATCAATCTTTCCACTTTCTGGGAATTTATTACAATCATTCTAATTTTATATACTCTAATTTTTCTCATACCTAATATAGTAAAATGTGTTAATTGGTTATTTACTTATGATAGGTGATTGGTGAACATTATTAAATATATGTGCCCTAGTTCTTCTTTCTTCAATATGTTTGTTTTTAAGGACTTAGATTTCACATTAAAAATCTAAACTACATGACTGTATTCAAGTAGAAATAACTAGTCAAAGTATAAATGGTAATTTTGAAAACATGAAATTTTATATAAATAATTAACATATAAGTCATTATACAAATAATTTTCTATTTGTGCATCCAGCTACGGACATCATAAATAGTTGATCTTTAGTTTTCACATATTTATACACTTTGTTAGGTTTTGGCTTTAGAAATACAATTTTATTACATATTGTTAAATGTTGAATACATCTGATTTTATAGATGAATTCTATTGGAATTTGATTATAGTTCCAGAGAGTAACCTTAGCTTTAGAAGACTGTACAATGAAAATGTGGAATGTTAAATGTATTAGGGTTTACAGAAAACTTTATTTCAAATTTAAAAAGAGAATATTATGATGAACGTTACAATGTTTCTGTTTCATCAGAAAAAAATTATTGCACATATTTAAGGTGTAAAATATAACACTTGATATACTTACACATAATGACATAGTAATTTTAGCCAACTAACATATCCATTCTCTTGCATAATTACCCTTTTGTATATGTGTGGAGTAAGAGCACCAATAATCTATTTCTTAGGTAATTTCTAGTATGTAATACAATATTGTAACTATAGTCCTCATGTTGTACCTTAGATCTCTAGACTTATTCAACCTACATATCTGCCACTTTAATTTTACTTATTTATTTACTTATTTGAGATGGAGTTTCACTCTGTCACCCAGTCTAGAGTGCAGTGGCACAGTCTCAGCTCAATACAACCTCCACCTCCTGGGTGATCCTCCTGCCTCAGCCTCCTGAGTAGCTGGGATTACAGGCACCTGCCACCACACCCAGCTAATTTTTTTGTATTTTTAGTAGAGACAGGGTTTTACTGTGTTGGCCAGGCTGGTCTGGAACTCCTGACCTCAAGTGATCCGCCTGCCTTGGCCTCCCAAAGTGCTGGGATTGCAGGCGTGAGCCACAGCGCCCAGCTCATATCTGGCACTTTATACCTTTTCTTCTACATCTCCCATTTCTTCACATTTCCCCCTACCGCAACCCCTGAAATCACTGTTTTATTCTCTATGTATTTGCCTTTTTCTTTTTTTTAAGATTTCACATACAGGGAGATCATGCAGTATTTTCTTTCTCTTTCTGGATTATTTCACCTAGCATAATGTCCTCCAGGTTCATTCATGTTGTTGCAAATGGCAGAATTTTCTTCTTTCTTTACACTGAATAATATTCAATTGTTATGTACTTACCATGATTACTAGTTAAGTGCCCTGTTTTAAAATTTCATAAAATCTAACACTAAATCTGTATGTATAGTACAAAGAACAATAAATGAGCATATTTTGCGGGTAAAGAAAAATGAAGAATATATGAACTGGATATCAGAAAATGTAAAAAAATTAATACATATAAATCAAATCCCCTTTGTAATTTTTTCTCATGCTTCTTTCTAGCCTGCCCTGAGCTCCCCACATAACAGGACTTCAAGACTATTAATTGAATTATTGACTCACGAAATGCTCCCTTTTCCCATTCCAGCCCCACAAATTAACCAGAGTGTTTAGATTATCTAAGTAAAGTGTTGATGGATGTAATGGAAATAACTAATCAGACTTAAGATGATATTTTCAATAGCCTCCCAAAACTTTTGTATTTTTTCATTATTTCTTCTTACTATATAATTTAAATTTATAGCTGTGCTAAAATTGTTACGGATTTTTAGAAGATTCTAACAGTAAGATTACAAGAAGGCAATCAAATATCATTATAATAAGGGTTCAATGGGTCTATTTACATCTTAATTCTATTAGCGATTTCAAATATTGCTTGTCAAGTAGGGTTTGACTGAAACCAAAATCAGGTTTAGAACTCTGGGGAATAATGTGTCAACCTTGAGATAAATCATAGAATGTAAAAATCTTTGGTGGACAGGCATGTATTTGTGTTTAACGTAGCAAAAGAACACAGTTACAACGGTATTTCCTATTTTGTTTTAAGACACATACCTGATAAAGAAAGGGAAAAAAATGTATCTTATAGCTAGAGTAAAAAATGTTAGTAATATATTAGTTTAATGGTCCATAGGTTCTTCTCTTATAAATACACAAATTAAATATTTTTGCAATGATGTTGTATATTATCCATTAGTTCAAAACAGAACTGTGTCTTGCACTGTTCAACAAATAATATTATGCCATTATGTATTTTTTCTCTAAAACTTATAATTCACTATTATTTTATGATACTGACCTTCAATCTTCTATCTCAATACAAAATCCTGTGAAATGAATTCCCCTCTTCATTACTTAAGGTTGTTTTTTGGAGTTTTATTGTTTAAAAGTCAAATACTGTTTCTTTGACTACTTTTGTATTCTTACTACACTCCACACTGTAGAATCCCCTGACTAACATGCAATGAACATGCCTTTTTTGGATGGGGGTTGAATTGGCAAATTAAGTTTAAGGTGGATGAATCTTTTATATCATCAAAGAATATAAGAAGTACTTACTAAATGTAATTTTAAAACATGATTTATTTACATATTTCACACAGCATAGTCTTACTAATAGTAGCAATATTTTTGCAATTATTAATTATATTAATCTGTTATAGATTATACTATAGTCTCTGCATTGCAAATTCATTCCAAACATTATGGCATCATATAAATATTCATGTAGTGATTGGCAGGAAGGGTTATTTAATTCAATTTTGAATTAACAACAAAATTGGGTGCTATTCAACATCATTGAGCATGTGTTACATGGCAACAGCCTTTATTATTAACATTAATTTGTTGGGAGCAAAATACCAGAGAGAGAACTAAAAAATAGGCCATTATTAAATTTTTACTATATGTCAACTTTGCCATATGATGTTACAGTTTCTCAGTGTTTCAATTCATGTAGTAATGTCAAGACAGTTATACTTGTATTTTAAAATAATTCTTAAAGTTTGTACTTTCTACCAAGAAAAATCAGAACTTGTCAATTTACTGACCTCTGAGACACACAATAAACCAAGCCTATAATTAGTTCTCAGCATTGCAATAACGATTTACTCTTCTACATTCTAAGGATAATATACCAGTTTTGAGAAATGGTCTTCATGAACATATTTCTTTAAAAGCACAACCAACAAATAAAAACTCAGACTCAAAGCATCTTCTTAATTATTGTTCCTCTCCTGACTATGAGCCATTATCTGTTAGGAGATTCTCTAGCCAATGTAGTAAGCAACAGCCTCCAACTTTTGGTTGATTTCTACACTTCCTTCAAATGTATCTGAAAAGTTATGTCCAGTGTGAAATTTCCCATAAAATTACAAAGAGCTTGTGTCTTTCTCCTATGAGCTTCTCAAGTAGGTTTACTCTCTGATATAGTTGGATATTTGTTCCCTCCAAATCTCGTATTGAAAATTGGTCCCCATTGTTGGAGGTGGGGCCTGGTGAGAGGAGTTTGGGTCAAAAGGGCAGATCCCTCAAGAATGGCTTGGTATCATTCTCATCAGACTGAGTAAATTCTTACTCTTATTTCCCACAAGATCTGGCAGAAAAACAAAACAAAACAAAACTCTAGCACCTTCCTCCTTTCTCTATCTCATCATTCCTCCCTCTTGCCATGTGATGCTGACTCCCTGTTGCCTTCGCCTTCTGCCATGCGGCCCTACGAGGCCCTCACCAGAAACAGATGCTGGTGTCGTGCTTCTTGTACAGCCTGCAGAACATTTTCTTTATAAATTACCCGGCCTCAGGTATTCCTATATAGCAACATAAATGAACTAAGACACTGACTAAACCTTTTTTACTGCAGTTATTACTTTTGTGATTTTTGACCAGGAGTTTCTCAAACACAGCATTCTGTTCCATTTACACCTCAGTCTCCAGAGCCTACTATGTGCTGGTGCATGGTTGCACGATTATTTGATGAATAAATAATTCAATAAATTAAATAGATTTAAATAGGTCTCTTCCTCCCAAGCTAATATTGGGCAGTTTTTAAAAATCAGCTTGTTATTATTTGGATGCCAGTCAAACCCCTTGGAATATATGTCTTGAGAGAGGGTGATTATTGCAAACATATTTTAAATGAGCATTCTATCAGATTGATTTCATTAATTTATAGTTGTCTCAAATTTTATCCATGACCACTCAAAGTAAAGATATATTTCCCTTAAATAATTGTGTTTTCCAATATAATGAACTCTTCCAGACTAAAAGGAATGGAGAATATATCATTTATATTTATGAAACTGTAAGATGTAAGACGATGTTTACACTCATAAGAATTATACTCCCTACTCACTGGAAATAGAATTAGTGTATATAGGATAATTATTTCACCTTCAGTGAACTGATTTTAGTTTTTTTTTTTTTTCATTTATTGGATTAATATAGATTTCACAGTGACTTTTCCAAAGTTCAAACATGGTCAATGAAGTATTTATGATTTTTACCAAGATATTTTTCCTTTTACTTCCCTCCTCAAGCACTTCACAGGATTTTTCAGAAATATGTAATGGCTAGATGTGGTGACTTTGAAGATTTATAGGATTTATTTTTAGCTTTGAAAAGTTTATAGTTTACAGGTAAAATATTGTTTTCTTCCAGAATTGAAAGAAAAATGTTCATGCCTGTGATCCAAGTGATGTGATTTAATATGCACAAAATACAATAAGAAGTTATATAAGTTCATTGTATTTTGAGGGTAAAAATATTCATTTCATATGAAACTGTTATTTATATTATTGGATATCATGAGTACTTATTTCAAAATTCTGTTAACCAATATGTATTTTCACAAACGTGGTCAGGCAAGTATCTTGGAAAAAAATAGTGCCACTCACAAATACGTAAAAATGTAGCCCCCTCAGAATACATACATAATAGGTCCATACATATTCAGATCATATTTCTAAGAAACAAAACAAAGACCAACATACATATTCAGCTTAAATTAACCATATTTTATCTTAAATTATTTCAAAATAAATTATTATGCAACATTTTATTTTAGATTCTGTGTCCAGTCTCATTTTTTCTGTCCATGTGTTTTCCTTAATCATATTTCTTCCCACTACTGCATTTGTAAAATCATTATAGTAACCAAAACTCATGCACAAAGTAAATTTTCCTTATTTTATGAATAAAATTGTTGGATCTAGAAATTAACCATTTCAAATCTTAACATATAGTCATAATGTTTATAATGTATTTAAAAATATCTTTATGGGCCCAGTTATCATTTTGTATTCTCCAATATTCACTTTTCTTCATTTTCCAAACTATGTTTTAAAATGACTGAAAGTAAAGTGAAAGAACTTTGAAAAAAATATGACCTGTTTCCTTATATTGGCTGCAGATGGGAATTGGTTCATGAAAAGCAATTTCTAAAAATGCATCAATAAATATGTTCTGCCATTATGCACAAGTCAAGTTCTGAGCCAAAAATAAGGGTGACGATTTGAAGCCATAGTAATTCTCAAATATGGTTTAATTTTTCAGGACCTTCAGATATGGAATTTTAATTAACCAACTTTGAGATTTGTACATGAACTTTAATGGCATATAAATTCATTTCAACAGGATTTCCTGTAGATATGAACCCAGGGTACAAAAAAGGCTTAAAACTTGATGTTTATGTCTGCTCTCAGCTGGCTAAAACTTAGCTGGTAAAAGGACTTCAAGTGCCTTGACAAGCTAGAGGGGTCTAAATGTAATATCAGATAAGAAGAGCTATATTGATCTGCTTCTGCTTCCTAGACACTAATCTTCTAGTTTCATGAGGACTCAAAAAAGAAGTCAATGACTTCCATCATGAAAGTTCTATTCCAGACAGTGATTTTGCCTCAACTAAAAAAGTATTTAAAAAGACTGTGATTAGAATTTTATACATTTTCTCCTAGAATGTTATCTCCTTAAAGTTTTCTTTTCTTGAAGAAAATGGTGCCACATAGACACACACAAAATTATTTTTCTTTTCATAGTCACCGATTTTTTGCAGTCAGAGAGAGTGAGAGACAAAGACAGAAACTGAACAGAGATATCTTCAAGCACATGTATCTATTTGTGCCTGTTTACATTATTTGATAGTAAAAAATTGTTAATATTTAATCACTGTCTAAAATTCACATATCAGTTTTTCAAAGTGCTGTTCCAAAAGATAATACATTTCCCCAGAGAATTGATTTATTTGCCTCTCAAATTCTGTGGATGAATGGTAAGCATGATAGACTAAGCCTGAGTTACCATTAACCTGAGAGATCAATGTGGACTATTGGTCAGTCTCATGGCACTCCATTTCTTCTTCACTCTAATCACAAAAAGAAGTCACCCTTTGACCTTATAATTAGATCATATTCTCTACTAGATCTCCAGAATAAATAAGAATTCCTGGGGAAACGACAGCCACAAACGGATAGGACAGCTAGAGGTCATGTAAAAATCTGGGCAAGGCCAGGCATGGAGACTCATGCCTGTAATCTCAGCACTCTGGGAGGCAGAGTCGGGTGGATCACCTGAGGTCAGGAGTTTGAGACCAGCCTGGCCAACATGGTGAAACCCCGTCTCTACTAAAAATACAAAAATTAGCTAGGCATGGTGGTGTGAGCCTGTAGTCCCAGCTACTTGGGATGCTGAGGCAGGAGAATCTCTTGAACCTGGGAGACAGAGGTTGCAGTGAACCAAGATCGTGCCACTGCACTCCAAGCTGGTGACAAACCAAGACTCCTCTATCCATCCCCCCCAAAAAAGTAATCTGGGCAAAATCTTCCCACGTACAATGTTGCCTCAGAGACCATGACTATCACATGCTAGGAAGTAGAATCTGTATGATAAGCATAGAAACTGCTATCATGGAGAATTGGGAAGAGCTTCAGTTCATCAATCCATTGATATAGAGTACAGTATGCCAAGGTAGTTTTCCCAGCTGTATGTCCTCTATCCCAAACCAGCACCTTACCATTAGGAAAAGATACAATGAGAGAATATTCCTGTAGAGTTTTTGGTTTGCAGTCCTTTTAGAAAATAAGCTCAAATGACAGCTTTAAATTTCACAAGAGCATTAGTGGAAAACAACATGTAGTATACTACCAGTATTGTCTCTTATTTTAACAGTGCTCTGTAATTCATTAATTCTTTTCAGTCTAATGCTGTAATGTAAAATAAATTGCCTCCTGTAAAATGACAAAAAGGAAAATAGTAACCACAATTTCAGGAGAATTGTGCTACACTGTGATCAAAAACTGTTTAAATTTTACGTTCTGCATATGTACTGCCTACTGACAAGCTATGCAATTACAAATATATTCTTCATGTTGATGTCTTGAATGTTCCTAATGAAAGTTGCATAACGTAATGAGAAGGTTTCAAATACTGTTAAACTCTACAAATGCTCTGTTTTATCATTTTCTTCAGTGAACAGGTACATTTTTAAGGCACCCAAGTGTCAACAAGTGTATCTAATAGAGCCTTGAGCTTC
The DNA here is from genome assembly GCF_002776525.5 of Piliocolobus tephrosceles. Classification (NCBI taxonomy): domain Eukaryota; kingdom Metazoa; phylum Chordata; class Mammalia; order Primates; family Cercopithecidae; genus Piliocolobus; species Piliocolobus tephrosceles. Next base: position 49,767,734 of record NC_045455.1, on the reverse strand, counting down.
AGTGATTTCATAAAAGAGGAACTTGCCAATGAATTTAAGAAAAGTACATTATATATTCAGGTTAGATTCACAAATTCAATGTTGCATGGCAAGAAGTCTATGCTCATTTCTTGGTATCATGAATTGCAATTTTTCCCCCAATTCAGAGAACTAAACCTAAATAAATGAACAACCTGAAGGTAGCTTATACTGTAGAAGTCTTAGAGAAGGAATTTATCATGTTTTCAGTTTAACGGGTTCAGTTTATGAGTGCCATGAAAGTGACACATGTCATCCAGTATGCACTGATATGGAATCAGGTGGCCCGAAATAAATCTAATGTACAATTTGTAGTAAAAATATGCTTCAATCATTCTCTCTCTCTTTTCCATATATATATATATATATATATATACACACACACATACACACATACATGTTTGTGTATACATACACACAATCACACATATATAAACATACATTTTTTTTTACTTTTTAAATTTAAATTGTAACTGCCGTTACAGGAAAACAATATATTAATAGCCACACTCGCAGCCATCTCAAAACATACTGCTATGGAAAGCTAGGAATTAGAGATAAATTTAGAATGACTGAAGAACGGGTAATTTTCTTATTTTGAATGCCGAAATAAGCTAGGTAGCAAATAAAAATTTGTCAACTGAAACTGAATTGAAATACTAAGATTAGGAAGTGACTGGAGAAAAAAATATGTATCTTTTTAAAGGTAAACAAAATAAATTTAGTTAATCATTTAAGGAAACCATTTCTTAAGCCAAGTGAGATATATATTTTAAGATGAGATCATTAAATATTAAAGAGTAATAGGATAAAAGGTTGCAAAACAAGACAAAATAATTATTGTTCATGACATTTTAAAAATTATATAGCTCTCATAATTTTCAAAATATTTATTAAATTCATCCTGGAAAATTCAATAACAAGTCCAAAATTCATTCTATCACTCATTGAATTAAAAGTCATAATAGTACCATTCTCCCCAGAATGAAATCTTTATTCCTTACGCTGCTCCTCAATTTGTTTGCAGTGCAATTCAGTTATTCTTTAAATTTAAAACAGTGTTGTTTGCCACAGGAACTGTGAACTTTAAAGTCTGCAGAGCACAAAGTGAAGCAGAGATCAATCAGTGGGTTAAATATATTTTCCTGGGCAGTCTACATTTCGTGGCTTGAATTGCACTCTCGTTTCTTATATAGATAAAATTAGCCAGCATCACTTTAGGTTAAACTGCGTAGAAAATGCTATGAAGGTAGCATCTTTATATTTCTGAACTGCCCCACCATGACTGAGCTAAAAAGAAATTCCCTATCTCTGCAAGCAGCATATTGCTTTTATTTTCAAAGGAGCACAGTAAGGTAAAAATATGGGCATTGCTTTTATTTTTTCCCAAAGGTAACACTTTAAAAACCCACTGGAAGAGGAATAATTGATTTATTCCTTGTGTAAACAACATTGATAGCTTTTAAAATCTTGCATGTTGTTTTAGATATAAATTAAAGCATTGTCCCATACCTTCAACTTTTCTGTGCTCTGAATATTTCATCTGACTTGTGTGACCTTGAGTAGAGCTATTGGAAAGTCTAGACTTGATCGTTCTAAGTGTAAGTTGCATTCTATTCTTAAAATGACATGATTCTTATTGATGTTAAAATCCTGAATCTAAAAAAAAAATGTGCATTCTTCTAAAAACATCTGCACATTGATAATAGAAAATTCGGAATACAGGTGGTATTTCATGTCCACAAGTAGCCACTTATCTACACAGGAAAGATAAGTAATGATTTGTGCTTAAGAATAGGTAGAAAAAAAGAAGGCCTGTAAACAACCATAGGCACAGCACCAATGCTAACTCTTTTTTATGTAAAGAATGGGGTTGGCACTGTTTCTTCAAACTTCTGCAGGGAAAGAAGCTGGCACAGTGGTGAAGGTAGCTGATGCCTGGTTGGAGAACAGAAACCCAACAACACTGAAAATAATGCAAAGTAAGGACATGTTGACAGAAATAGGAGATTCATGTCCTTAGGGAATGCCCACAGGAATCCAAAGTAGCTCTTGCCAATGACCATTCACTAACACATAATTAATGCTGAATATAAATTTATTAAATAAATTAATTACTTCAAAAGTAACTTCTGCATGAGAAGCTCAGAAATAAATAAAATAAATGCGCATAAACTATTCCAAAATTTCAGGATGGTGAAAGAAATCAAGGTTAACTAAAGATAAGGACTTGTTTCCAGAGGTCATGCTTGAATCGTCTTTTAAATGAACAGTGCACTGTAAGCTGTTGATGACAGGACCGCAGTTCATTTATCTTTAGCTTGTCACACCTTGTAACACCTACTGGACAGTTAGGAAATATTTATTGAATAAGTAAGGAGAAAGGAGGTGAGGCAAGAAATGAGTGGCATCTGTAGCGTTTGTTAGGGGCTAACTTGTACAACGCTAAAGCATTTGAAATTATACTATGACTGGAGAAATAGAGGGTTGTGAAGCTGAGGAGAAAAATATTATTTCATTTTTTATTTGGTAGAAATGTGGAGGGTGACTTAGTGGGCTGGGATTTGATGGCAGGGAGTCCAGTTAGCATAGTACTGTGATTATGTAGACAGAATGATGAAGATCTGATAACTTAGTTGAAGAACCTTCTCAGATTTTTAGGGGTCACTCACTTAAATGATAAATTGTAAAGGTACCCTTCCATGGCATTCAGTGAAGCAGGTCTTCTTGAGTAGAGTATAAAGATACCATATATATAAAGTACCATAGTTTAAGAAGCATCAACATCTAGATTTCCTTCTATTAAAAGCTAACTTCTATTATGTTTTCCAGAAATAAGTTAATATTTATATCTCTGGTGGAATACCTACATGCCTATCTGTTTGCTTAGGAGTGGAAAAGAAAAGAAAATCTGACTAAAACATTGGGATTGGTTACTATTTCAATGTTTTATGGTCCTTTTCTTTATAGTTTATCAATTACATAAAAATATACAACATAATTATGTGTCCATAACAGAATTAAATATGCTTATTTGTGGGTGATATAGGCATATTTCCATTTAATGTCCTTTCCAAACTATAAAAAAGGACGGAAAAATTTCCAACGTCCATCTCATTTAAATATATATTAAGTGGCTATCACCTTTATAATGTCAACTGCCCTCTTTCTAATTTGATGTTTAAAGACAACATGTAATTAATACACAATTTTAAGGAACGAACAAGATAGAAATGAGTGGGTTAGATGATGATATTTCTTGAGTGAACACAAGCTATTTTTTAAAATGAATTAAAAGTACAACTATTTACTTTTGTACTTTAGTTACAAAAGTGACACAGCATAGTTAACAAATGCAGCTGTTTGACAACTAGAAAATGAAGAGAATATTCTATACTAAATGAAAACAAATTATTTTAGTGTACATCAATGATAAGATGGGAGTATATACGTTTAAGTAATTCTGCTGGTCTCTCAAGAGAGAGGCATTCCAAAAGTTGCAAGGCCCACGGGTATGCCCTCACAAAACAGTACTGGTCATATACAGTGTTCTTTTTTGCTTGTTTGTACAGTTCTGTCTCTTGAGAAAGATAAACATGACATTAGTCCTCATACATGAGAACAACTCTAATGCCAATGAAATGCTCAATAAAACTAAAATTTAGTAATGGGCCTTAAAGGATGGAAAAAAGTAGAGGCACTCCTCAGTTTTGCATTTAATACACAATTGATGGATCTTCCTGAGTAATATTGATACATTCAAAAATCTCCTGCTCCCTTGAAGAGTGACTTTATAACAAAGTTGGAAATAAATAAACTGAGCTTGGCTGGGTGCAGTGGCTCACACCTGTAATCCCAGCACTTTGGGAGGCCGAGGCCAGTGGATCACGAGGTCAGGAGTTCGAGACCAGCCTGGCAAAGATGGTGAAACCCCGTCTCTACTAAAAATACAAAAATTCGCATGGCACAGTGGTGCGCCCCTGTGCAGCTACTACTCGGGAGGCCGAGGCAGGAGAATCACATGAACCCGGGAGGCAGAGGTTGCAGTGAGCCAAGATCGTGCCACTGCACTCCAGCATGGTGACATAGTGAGACTTTCAAGATAAATAAATAAATAAATAAATAAATAAATAAATAAATAAATAAATAAAATAAAAAATAAAAATAAACTGAGTTTGTGCAGTATCAAAATAACAGAAGTCATATATTAAGAAAAATGTTTTGTATCAGCAAAATACCCTGCTTCCTCTTCCTGGCTTATAAATCAAAACATCATTATGAACTTGACAAGTATAGTGTAAACCTTGTGGGGTAAACATTTGTGCATCCTAAACTGTAAAAAATGCTTTTATAGTATCTTTTCTTGTGTTGTATTCTGATGAATACTGAAGTCCTGTTGCACTATTTTGTGATTTTTAAAGTTACTACCAAGTGAAAAGCACTCTTCTAGTTTAGCTTACCTCAAGTATGGACTATGGAAGCATGATTTTAAAAGTATTTATTTTCTCAAAGAAGATTTAAATCTATTGAAGGAGGCAGATATAAACAAAAAGAGTTGGAGAAAATAAGGGTAGGAAGTTTGAGTTTGTATTTAGAATGTTTCTAGCTAGTTTCAAGGCTTGAAGTTAGTATAATCAAGAGGAGGGTTTAGGTATAGGGATGTTAAGAATCACAATTATCCTGGGAACTTGAGAAAAGTACACATACCCAGTGCTTCTTGCCGCTCAAGAAATATCAGAATATTAGGAGAGCATTTGGGGAAGATGGCTATACTTCTGATTGTTATAGAACTCTTTTCATCTCCCCTTTATGAATAACCATGTTGCTAAAACGTAAATTGCTCAAAGACAATAACATAATCTAACCCTTGCCAAGGGCATAGTAGCTTCTCCTGAATAGGTGATGAACTGACTGGATAATTATCTACCACATGCTGGAGACCTGGACTAAAGCTTATTTTACACAAACTTTCATGTACCAGCCAATGTCATTTGAACACTAATTCCACGTGTAGCAAATACTCATCAGCACCAGTCCTTACAACCCCTGATGCTTATTTTAATTTTGTCCATGATTATAAATGAATATATGAAATAGGTGGACAGACAGATAGACAAACAACTAAAGATCTATGGCTCTAGGGTCACCTCTGTTGCAGTGGGACATGGGATACAGCGAAAGTCTCAGTTTAACTACCCACCTTGCACATACCAAGTTTACAGATGGGAATAGTAACACCCTTATTCATATGATGGTTGTAAGTAATAAAAACAAGAATGTATATGAAAATGTCCATCATGAGACTTGGGACATAAAAGCTTTCAGTTGGGTACAGTATGTTAGATTTTGAATTTGGAAGTCAGAAAAGAGGAGTAGGTAATATTAGGACTCATAAGAAAAGTGGATCTTTCATTTGTCTTACATTAAAACCAAAATCATTTGGGTCAATAATTCCAACATTCTGAAAAAAAAATATATGTACACATCTTTGGAATCAAAAACAACTTTGAATTCAGGCAGAATATCCACTCGAAGAAAACATTAGTGTTTGATATTATGTAATCACTGATTGAAATATGTTCAAGGAGTGTTCAGCCCTGTGTCTAAAAACAGTAACAACAAACCATAAAAATATTATTTTTGTATGGGCACAGTGGCTCATACCTGTAATTCCAACACTTTGGGAGACCAAGGTAGGGGAATCTTTCAGGTTAGGAGCTCAAGACCAGCCTAAGCAACATGGTGAGATACAGTCTCTACAGAAAAATTTAAAAGTATCTGGGTATAGTGGCTTGCACCTGTTGTCTCAGCTACTTTGGAGGCTGAGGTGGGAGGATTGCTTAAGTTCAGGAGGTCAAGGCATCAGTGAGCTGTGTTCACATTATGTGTATATATATATAATCAATATATATACATATTTTGTATATATACATGAATATATGTACGTTTACATATTTTTTTATTTTTAAACAACTACGTGAAAGTATTCCATATGTTCCATGTCATCATTGATGAGTCAAACAGCTCTAAAATAATTCCTGAATTAATTTTTCTTTCCTCTCAGCATCTTCTTTTATTCTCCATAAAGAAGCAGATAACTGGACAACAGCTTCTCATATGAATGAAAAATAACAAAAATTATTGGTGTGAAGTAATTGCTATTGCCCATAAAAACCTTTATAATTATTGTTGCCTTTGTGAAATAATCAATATTTTTGAAAAAAGAGAAATTATATATACTGAAATTATAAAATTAATAATATCAATAGTTTTAATTTTATGTAATCCTAGTTCATTCAGAACTAAAAAAAATGTTGTGGCTTATACCATAGAACATCATTTTACATCATAGAACAATGAAATTCCAAAAGGTTATATGACTTGTTCAATATTATATAATATATGACAGGCAGAGTTAGGACTGGAAGAAGTGAGGTCACCAGATACACCTCAGAATTTAAATAAAACATTGAGTGAGAATTGTAGCTTCAAGAAAGTATCTTTATAAAATTAGATGCTGTGTCCAAATTAAGGACAAAAGTTTTAGTAAAGAGTACAGAATTTTTTGGGTTGACATTTCTTGAATTATTGTAAACACATCCAATGAATGTATTTAGAAATTCTGCCATTGGAATGGTTAAGACTTCATTTTGTGTATAACATGCTGTTGGGTTTAGGTTTGCATCAGTGAAAAGCATAAAATACCTGGGAGATTTAGAGACATCTAAATTAATTGAAGACTTGATTTGTCTATTAAAAAAATACATATCCCTGTTAGGTTTCTTAGTCTCTCCTTTGTTGATTCTCACAAAAAAGTTAAATTGGTATTTCCCATTAATTGTGAAAAAAGTTTATAGATAACATTTAAATGAATTATAAATTGACTTCTGGAATTAACACATATAATTTTATATACATTTAAAAATAACATTTTAGTACCTATCTAGAAAAGTTTAAAAACCAAGAACAAGGCACTATTCATGTCAATCACCAGACAATGGCTAATAGTTATTAAAATATCTGTGTGTAATTGTTATTACAAATGAAAGTATGATTTTCATCCACTGAACACAAAAAAACTTATAAGAAAACAAAACAAATATCAAAGATGATACATTCTGTGTAAATAGCATGCACCCAGAGAAAATAATTTGTAATTGTATACTGTGAGATTTGTTGTTTATGCTACCAAGGGGTAAGATTTACTGAATCCCACCTTTCATTAAATCAGTGGCCTTGAATTGCACTGTGCAGGGGGAAAAGCTTTGTATTTGGAATTAGGCACAACTGTAATTTCATCCTAGTACTAACACATGCAAATAGTGGGCTGGAAATTATTATTATGCTTTTTAGAATCTTGCTTTTTTTGTTGTTGTTGTTGATAAATATTGGAATAACAATTCCTATTCTGTAATGCACAGTGGAGTATCAATGAGAATGTATATGAAGTCTCCTAGGACACAGCTTGGCCCTATGAGTATTCAATTGTCTTTCTCTCCTGAGTAATCAACCTGGGTCTCTATCTAGGCTCTTCCCCTGATCTAAACTGGATATCCACAGATTCACCTAGGGTGGGGCTGTACTATTTCCTGTGCCAGAAAGAAACTTCTGAAATGTGTGTATTAAGCCTAGGGTCAGACAGAATCTTTCTATCTTTTGTCAGCGTCTCATTTTTAACGTTCAAGTGGTTTCCCCTCCCCTCCTCTTCTTTGGACCATGCTTAAAATAGGAAACTGGGAAGAGAAGTTTTGTACTGTTACTGATACTTGTTTGGAATTAGAATGAGAGACTCAGAGTAAGTAAATATGAAAACACATTTGAATGTAGTAAGTAAGATGTGTCCCTAAGCCTACAGGTCATTTGCTCATTTTATTCTAAGGCATGTTAATAAAATCATTTAAATTTAAAACAGTCAAAACAGAATTACAATTCTCATTATTTACTCTAGAAAATGCCCTTTTGTCAAAAAAAAAGGAAGCAAAAAATAAAGAACCAAAAAAAAAAAAAAAAATAGGCTGGGTTTTTAAGTAAAATGCTATCCACAGAAAATCAAAAATAAATATCTTAGTCTGGGTGACAGAGTGAGACCCTGCCTCAAAAACAAATAAACAAAACCCATCAAATATCTGTTTATATATACAAAAATATTTAATTTGTTAAGTGGGAAAAAGTGAGAATCAGACCCTGGGTTACAATTTATTGTCTTACGTTTTGATTTTCTGACTTTCCAGTTCAATTTAAGAGAAGAAATCTGGGCTTCATGAAGCAAAGCTATTCCTAGTGCAGTCTACAGATTGTTAACCCCCTAACAGCTCAAGGTGCTCCATATTCGCTCACACTCTGCAGTCACTCATGCCACTGCAGCCTGCTCCTCTCCTACCACTGCAAGAAGTACTTGCTGTCATTGGTTATCCAAGCTAAAGTTGGATTTAGAAACAGTATTTTTCTACTTTCATGTTTTTGGCATGAAGCCTACCTACCTGATTTCTAATATTCAGCTAAATATACTAGTCTGTTAAGGTACAGCTTTGTTATCAATGCCAGAATGAAAACCGCTGATACAAATGAATATCATTCTTAGGCAAGGAGTTGCTAATAGGTGAAGATTAGAAAAAATAGATATTTTTTAATCCTTAAAATAAACCTTAATAAAAGGAAATGCATAAGTATGTCATATCTCTGTAATAAATCTGTAAAAGCAAAATGTGTGATCATCATTTATCCATAGTTAGCAATTTCTCTCCAATTATAGCTTTTCTGCAGAAATGAGTCATACTATATCCAGATACCTTTATAAATTTACATTTATAGTAATAAATAGCAGGAGTGGCAGATGCTTTCCAGTCACTATTATTGGGTTTCCACATCCACTGAAAGCAAACTCATAGACTACCTATTCTACAGGTAGGCTAAAGTGGGCTAATCTAATGGATAACGGATTGGAAAAATAATTGATTAAGTCTCAAGAAAATTTGAGTGAAAAATGCACAGTTTTTAAATAATGATTATACAGCAAATATAATAAAAAGTGTTATATTTCAACTGTTCAACTTGATAGTGTAATATCTAAGGAAAAAAAATAGTCTAGTGGATTCCAAGACTCTTCAGTCGGTGGTTTTCATTCCTCTGTGCTTTAGAAGTTAAGATGAGCCCTTCAGGGACTGATAATTTCATCCTGCAGAATGCAATAAGCAATCTTGCCTCCTTGAACAATTAACAGAAAAGTAAAAATTAGAAATGACATGACTCTCTGGCACCATCTTAACTGTGTAGGGAAATCATAAATGTGTGAAAGTGCTTTTTGACCTAGTGCAATGGTATATGATTACGTGGACAATCCTTATGCTGGTTTAATCTTAGCACTATTTGAGTCTTCAAAACATACCCACGCACAGGTGGGTAATATGGTCTGGCTGTGTGACCCCACCCAAATCTCAACTTGTAGTCCGAATTGTAATCCCCATGTGTTGGGGGAGGGATCTCGTTGGAGGTAATTAGATCATGGGGGTGGTCCAACCATGCCGTTCTCTTGATATTGAGTGAATTATCATGAGATCTGATAGTTTTATGAGTTTTTTTTTCCCCCATTTGCTCATTTTTCTCATTCCTGCTGCAATGTGAAGAAGGACGTATTTGCTGCCCCTTCCACCATGATTGTAAGTTTCCTGAGGCCTCCCTAGCCAGGGCAGAACTGTGAGTCAGCTAAGCCTCTTTCCTTTATAAACTACCTAATCTCAGTTATGTCTTTATTAGCAGCATGAGAATGGACTAATATGGTAGGGGAGAAATGCATTCTAATTACCTTCTAAAGAACATAATTTATAAAACGAAAACTGGCCCTCACCAACTGAGATCCCTTGAGACTTTTTATATCACTTAAGGTCCTAGATATATATTTTTATGATCACTTTTCCGTATGTCTTTACCTGGCTAACTCTTACTCTGCCTTCTAGACCTAGATTATGTACCCTGCATTCAAGTGTACCTCCTGCCAACTACTCAGATTGGGCTTCCTGACCCTCCTTTTGAGCCTCCTGTGTATGTTTCTGTGTTTATAACTTATCATTTGTGGCAAAAGCTATTATTTTCCCTTTTCTGCCAGAACTAGCATATTTTTCAGAGTGTCAAGGTACCTCACCGAACAGGTGACTAAATGGTATAAATCAATTATTCAGTTTGTCTTTGTTCCACTTGATATTCACTATCCAAGCTTTGCTTGACCAGGAGGATGACCAAGTGATCCACTTATGGGCAGGGAGATATTAGGAGAAGACTGTCAGAGGGTTTCAGAGCAAATCTTTCTTTCTGCTTGAAAATAAATAAATAAGTTATTCTCCTTTCTCACAGATGGCTTTGTGCCTTTGGAGTTGATACGTGATATTTGACTCTATCATAGCCATGTTAGAACCAAGTGGCAAGAAGATGAATAAAGGTGAGAGTAGAAGAAGGGAAAACACTTCATTCTTTGCTGACATTATTAACTTGCCATTAAACCAATCCTGAAACTAAGTATTGGCAGAGTTCCTGTTAAGTAAACAAGAAATGTCTTTATGCTTAAGAAAAAAAAATGATTTATTTGTATTTTTTAATAAAAGCAACACTGAACTTAAAAGTTTGCATAAGAAATGTGTTTAGCATCCCTAATATCTATCTTATAATAATAAAAATATATTATTACTGGGTATATAGAGTAATGTCAGTGTAACTTAGATTCAAGATTTATGTCCATCTTCCTAATATAAGATTTTAAAGTCATAATGATCACAATCTGATTGTTGATTAGCCTGAATCTTTGATTTATTAAATTGCCTTAATGGATGCAGCAGAGATGTCACTATTAATTTTGTTATAAATTCAAATTATTATTAATGTTGACACACCATATAAATATGTAATATGTTAAATTTACCTCTGCTGCAAACTTCGGTTTCTCAGCATTTTAAACTGAAGTCATGTTCACTCTTGACTTAGTCATGAAAAATAAACTTCACGTAATAGAAAACAAAACAATGAAAAATAAAGGTTGTTGATCACATGGTCACAACAATGACAGAGATAATAAGCAAAAACCAATGTACATTATGTCTCTAAGTGTTTTAAATACTTTCCAATATCAGTTCATTTTATCAAAAGATGATGGCAGTTAACTAAAAACATACTACTACTAATATGCTTTAATGAAATAAACACAAATGTAAATACTGCTTAAAAACAAACACATTGTCCTTAGACATAAAAGCTTCTATAGGTGTAACAAATGTATCTGAGAAAGAAGAAAAAGACAGGAGAATTATTGGTAACTTAAAAGGAAAGGCTCCTAAAGCCATTTAGGAGTACAATTTTTAGATGTACAATTTATTCATTTTTTTCAAGACAGAGTTTCACTCTGTCACCCAGGCTGGAGTGCAGTGGCACAATCACAGCTCACTGTAGCCTCAAACTTACAGGCTCAAGCAATCCTCCCACCTTAACCTCCCAAGTAGCTGGTATTACAGGCACCACCATGCCTGGCTTTTTTTTTTTTTTTTTTTTTTTTGTAGAGATGGTGGTTCACCATGTTGCCCAGGTGCCCAGGCTGGTCTAGAGCTCATGGGCTCAAGCAACAAAGTTTGGATGTAAAATTTAAATTTCACTGAATATGAGAAATAGGCAAAATATGCTTGTAATTTTAAACAAATTATGAATTTTATAGTGATAAATTGGGACTTGGTAAAACACTATCTGAGTGACCTATAGCAGTGGTTCTCAAATATTTTATTCTTGGGAGCTACTTATACTCCTACAAAATACTGACGACTCTAGAGAGCTTTTGTATGTGGGTTACATCTACCAATATTTACTATATTATAATTTAAAACAGAAAATTTTAGAATACAAAGAATAATGGGATCACTCTTTGCCCATTAAAAATCAGAACAATAAAGCTATCACCCATGATGTAGCCTTTGAGTTGTCATCTTGAGATACCCATGAGAGAACAAGCCTGGAAAAAGCAAACAATGCCTTACTATTATTGTGAAATAATTCTGAACTTCCAGACCCCAGGAGTCCCCAGCGCCAACTCTGAGAACCAATGGACTACAATAATAAGAAGAAAAACTTGAATCAAAATGAATAGTCCAAAGTTTCTAGGAGGTACACTGTTTTTCAGGTAATCATACAAAGAGAACAATTAATTGGAGAAAGAAAGATAAAGGCTGAAATTCTACTGAAATATCTGCAACACGGATAATTCTTTTCTAATTCAGTTTAAATTTGACAGTGCTCATGGATACTTTAACTATCAGGAAAACTGCAAGGTAACTCTGTTATCTAAAAGTAGAATATCTGATATAATTTAAGACTTGTCTTGAAGTCAATTTTATCTCTTAGAAAGCAGACACAAATAGAGACACTGCTTACTCCTGGCTTAATTCTGATAAATAAGGAAAATACTGATGCTTGTTTATGTGTAAGTGAACGGAACCATTGGAAGACACAAGTTTCTCATATTTGAAAAAATAAAGCAAAGAAATTATAGTAAGAGAGAAATGTGAGGGATGAGCAGAGGCCAACATTTGCAAGAATGAAAATGTGATTTTATTGCTGGAATTTCTGAAAGGTAGGAACAATAAAGGAATAGGGGGAGTTTCCAAAAGTGTAAATGTAATAGTACAATTAAATATAAAACTGGTAATGAAAAAGTAGGGTAAATCTCTTCTAAGGAAATTAGATTCACAAGGAGGCCGATAATCCACAACTATGAGTAAATAAAATAAAATTTAAAAAGAATGAATCAAGCAAGAATAGAGGAAGAGAGGGAGGAAATGAAAAGACAATAAATACAATTATGATTCAAGGTGTGAATCATTCAGTTAAATATGCCACTGAAATTCACAATGTAATTGTAAACCTTATAATTTACATACACTGTTTTAGTGCATTTTTGGAGGGAGGGTAGAACTGAATAATCTATTAATATTTTTACTCACATCTTTATCTTCATGCCTTTTTCCTCCCTTCCTACTTTAGGTTAAGTTTCTATCACATTAAGATATACTTAATTCACTTATGTGTTTTGTGTGATTTTTAATGTGAATTGTTGAAATATTCCTGCTTATAACAATACTATAAAACCAGATTCATAATCCATCCTCCTTCCATTTTTTTAATTCCTTGTATGCTATTTAGATGTTATGTCTATACAATAAAATTGTTTTTAAAGAAATTAATGATATTTGTTTTCATCACAGACACCTGGTAAAGATGGGCTGACATATGCATTTGATCCTAAATGGATAAATCTCAGCAAAATCTGAGGCAAACACATAATACAGATAGCTACTTTTTGTCCATTTCCATTTGCTCTATATTTTTCTTTCTTCTCCTCCACCTCCCCTCCTCTTGGTTCAATCATCTTATTAAACAATCTGCTTATCTCTTCTTCATTTCTCTTTAATATTCTCATATAAAAGATTTAACCTAGCACCAGTTTTCAAGATGTTATTTGCAATAAGAAACTATTGCAAATAACTGGTGGTTGCTGTGATAGCAAAATTTGCATTTGCACAGTTTACAAATGCATCTTCCTTTGCAGAGATAGTTAGCTACGATTGAACAAATCATTTTCCACAGCACATTTCCTTCTAAATACATAGATTGTGTATATGGGCACTGACCAAAGGATTTCAAGGAGAATATAAAATGCTTTTATCCATAGATCCTGTGAACATAAAATAGATTATTTAAATGTTATAAGGAGAAGATACCAGTTATTAATATCCCCTTGGTCTGAGGGAGCAAAGAAAGTTAGAAGTTATTACATTGCTACAGAGGGTGACTGAGCATGAACCAAAGGCTGCATTAATGATGCAATGACTTTACTCTGGCCTTCAAAAAGAAAGGTGTATGTGTCCATATATAGGAGGACAGAATATTCTACCTGTTATCATCAGTATTTTCCTAATCTAACCATAATTTAAACCTTGGAGTCTTATAAATGTGGTGACCATATGTCTTGGCCTCTCGAGGATGGAGCTGGTTTATAATGGTTAATCTAGAGTAATGATTATTAGTGCCCCCTTTCACTCCTCCAAATGCCCTAGTTTGGAAGATAAATTACATGGAGACATTATGTATAAGGGGACTGATTTGGAATGGAATGAGGGAGGAGGTGATGCTAGAGAGAGATTATTTTAATACTAGTTGACTAAAATATGTTCTGTGGTTTCGTTGCCAGAGTGCTGTATTTATGAAGAAGTTAGCTGACTGTCTTGCTGCTTTGAGCATGCCGAATTGTGGATAGAAAAAGCTACAATTTGTTTCTGTCTCAAAGAGGAAAAAAGAGAAGGGCTTCTTCAAGCAGTGCCGACCTCAGATTAAGCTTATCAGATTAATGCAGGAGAAACACATGGGCTTTGGCATCAGATGAATGTGGTTCACCTTTGTTCTGACAAGTAGCAGCTGTGAGACTTGGGCAAGTTTTAATTAGGCTCTTGCCCTAAGCCCCAGATTCTTCAGTGAAGAAACAAGATGACTATATGTACACCTTCCAGAATTGCTGGGAAGTTTGCAGACAATATTTGTGATGCACACAGTCAATGTAAAAACTGCTCCTGTTAGTACTAGACTACAAGCACACATCAAGCATTACCGACAACTAATATTTACTGTAATGCTCCCCATTAAGGCTTGACTTAGGCTCCTTACTTTCATTATGTAACATAAACTTCAAAAAAGTGATAATGATCTGTTATTTACCGATGAGAAAATTGTGACTCAGAGAATTTACCACATATATTCATCTTCATGGGGCTTGTAACTGGTCAAATCAGGATCACAGTTTAGCTTTGTTTAAACACAAAGTTATATTCTTAATCTCTGTATGACTTAGGACTTAAATCCTGTAAAGAGGAGCTGGTGTTTTCATTCACCACTGAAATCATCAGCACCTAGATGGTGCAAAAACAAAATAAAAACAAATCACTAAAACAACTGTAGAAATTAAGCATTAATGACAGCAAAATACATATATATTAAATTAATAAATGCCAATAAGTTGTAGATTCCCTTATCATGTTTTCATCTGATATCATTTTTTTTTTTTTGTTTCAAATACAGAAAGATTTTTAGCTGTAGAAAAGTTTCTATTTTCTCTGATTCAGCAAAACCATATACAGTGGTTTCGAAAGAAGTACCCAAGAGACAACTAAAGAAAGCAGTACCTTAGCAAAACAGGGTTTATATGCTCATCTCAGAAACAAGGCACAGATCTCACTTATAGCCTAAAAGACACACTTAAAAGCATTAGAGGGTAAAACCTTTCCACTGGAGCAATGTCCTACTACTAAACGACTTTCATCATTTCTCCTCAGAGATGGGAAACTTTTCAAAGTTGAAAATGCTAGTAATACTAACAAAGCAGTGAAAAAGGCAGCAATAAATATGCTCAAGCATAAATACATCTGAGAGAGAAGGAAATGTTCCAGGAAGGGGCTTAGGAATGCTCCCTGACAGCATCTCTTTCTTCTAATCTATGTTCACTCTTGCATGCTAAATACTATGTTCAATAAGGGACACAAGTTTGGACTCACTAATAGAGAGACTTTCTTTGTTATTCTAAATTTATTCTATAACTCCATAGCAGAGAAGAAGCAATTGTGTGGTCTGGCCTTGGGCAGCATTCATCCCATCCTAGTCACGGGGGAGTCCTGAGGAGGAGATGTTGTCTTTTAATGCTGTTGCTGTCGCTGTAATTTCCATGTAGGCATAAAACTTAATTTAGAACATTTCAATGCATCACATCTTAAACATTTCATTGAGATGTCTACAACCTTCAAAGGAAGACTGCTTTCAGTTTAACTCATTACAAAGTATTAGAAACGATCCAGAATTACCAATAATTTTTAACATGAAAACTTACTATGTTGAGCATTTAACATAAAGAACTGTAATCCATCAGTTTTGGTATTCTTGACATCCCTGATTATTTAAAATAAAACAAATTTTTATTTTTTTAGCCACTGGAAAAATCCCTCTGATGGTTCTCTTTACATCTTTAAACTGCGGGTACTTTAATAATATAAGGCAACTTCTTTTAAGTAGACTATCGTATTTCAGTATTTTAAACATTGTTAAAGAATATAAGTCAGGTTCACTAGAATGCAGTGGATTGTATGATTGAGACAAACAATTCCGATTTTAAACAAAATTCAAGTGAATATCCTCAATAGAAACAAAGTTTTACTGGCAGGGATCACTTTTGAAGGGCAGAGAAGCTGCAGGAACTTCGGTATGATTACTGAGGAACTGTCTCCATTTGCCATTTCCTTAACACGGACTACAGAACTTAAATGTTAGTAAATGTAACATAAAATAACTATTTTTTCTCTGGATATACATTTTCATAAACAGGAGATAAGTAAGCTAGAATCATGGATATGCATGGATACATTTTGGCTTATATTCCTTAAAAATTTGGAAATGTTAAATATAATTACAGTCTTTGGTTTTAGTTTGTTTTACTTTCATTAAGTAGTAGAACCTACTATAAACATTTGGATAGCTCCTTGTGAATGCCTAGTTGCTTTGATTCTTAAATAACCAAATACAAATATATTTTTCTCTTCTTCCTATCCCTCACTGCTTTCCCCCACTCTCTCTTTTTGTCCTTTTCTTCTTTTGCCTTTTTTTTTTTTTTTTTCAAATAGTAGTTATGGAAGTCACGTACACGAAATCACTGAATAGGCTTAAGTTAAATGGCGTTAGGTAGTAAACATTTTCCAGTTTCAAAATTACTATTTCTGTTTCACTCAATAAATTTTAGCTTTTAAGATTTTTCTGGGGAGGAAAAAAGTCTGTACTGACATATAAGGACAAAAATCTTCCTACTTCTAAAGCTACAGAAACATATTTAGGAGATTCTGTGAAGTAAAGCAGGCAGTATAGAAATGCTTCCTATGTAAGGATTAGGTAATATAATGGAAAGAATACATATAAGAATAGAATGAAAGGGCAGGGAGAAAGAAGAAGAGATTAAAATAAGGATGACTATGTGTGGACTGGATTGGGTAGAGGCAGAGAGATTTAATGCTTGAATTCCATACAGACTTTAAGAAATGAAAAATAAAAGGAGCCAGAAGGCCAAAAAAATTTGTAAATACGAGAAAATAAATTCAGGGCATAAGATTTAAAATACATATCAATACAAAAATATGCTTAACATTATGTTCCCTTACTGTGAATTCCATGGTCATTTAAACATGATTTAAATATTTGCTGTATTTCAAACACTGGATTTTGAAATACAGCAAATATCATATTTACCTATTTACTTTGGTTTGCACTAATTGTTCTCATCCCCATTTTTTCCCTATTAAAATACATTTTGTATTGCAAAGGTAGCAAACTCTATACTGCTAGGAATTGTCTTCCACAATTAAGCTCACCATGAATGCTATAAGGTGTGCAGTATTTTCCACATCTGAACATTATTGCAAATTCTCTGAATTAATAACATCTCTTTATCCCTAGGTGTTGTCTTAATTTGTCACCAGCACCAAAACTAGATTTCTCCAACATACTCATCCCCAAAATTGAAAGCCACTGGATTAAGAAAACCAGTTTTTGAAATAACTTTCAAGTCTAGACATAGGCTCATGGGTAATCTATATATTCAAGATCATCTCATTTTTATTGCTGAATCATGAATTTGAGATGGAAAGCAGGACATGTTTGGGACATCTGTGCTCCCATCTATGGCATTCAACAATATCAGTACCTAATACGTTAGCTAGTCCTGCTGGTCTAAGTACACCCCTCCCTGCCCCAAATCCCTAGTAGACACATATGCCTACTGCACATTCTGAAAAGTTAAACCTGGCAATCCTATTTTAAGGTTCCCAGTAGTCACCTAACAGCAGTGAGAAGCAGCAGCAGGAAAGAATAAGCTTTGTCTGCCTTTCCCCTCTCCTGAGCAGATGGTTGGCTAAAACTCACTTCACACGGGAAATCAATTTTAGATTTTTAACTTGGATATAAAGTAACAAATATAACTGCCAAGTATGAAAAAAATAGCCTTTGTGTTTATTTTTAACTGTTATCATAATAATGGAAAGATGAAAAATAGAAGTGTATTTCTGAAGTCTTTATTCTTTTTTTTTTTTTTTTAAAAAAAGCTCAATGGCAATTTTTAAAACGACATCTTGAGGAGGACTTCAATGGAGAAATGTGATTCTCTATATAAGGATTAGTACCCTAACATTGTTTCACACTGATCAAACCATAGCATGTTCTTAAGTTTGGAAATGGTTGAGAACAGCAAATTATATTCATATACAACTAATGAACAATTAGATGTAATCACACAAGTAATGCTGAACATTCCTGAGTGGCCACAGGAAACTACAACTTATGCCAATGTCACTTTCTGATTATTTTGAATAGTTACCATTATGGACATTTTTAGGGCCAGATGTTACTGTTCAAAATGAATGATTTCTCATGTTCCAGAAAGTGGAAGACCAGATATTTGGAAATGCTCCAGCCATTGCAGTCTTACCTAAATCTCTTGCTGAGCAGGTTAGCTCCTGAAGGACAGAAATATTGCTGAGTGTAAGGATGCTATGAGGAAAGTGAGAAGCTAAATATCACTCACTGAATTAGGAACCTTTGGAAGAGATTATGACTTAGAATCATTTCATTCTTTTTGCCCTATAAGTTTAATGTTGTCAGCTACTGTAGTAGAAGATAAAATGCTGATGTTTTCCACCTAAGGAAGATAAAATATTTTTAGTTGTTTTTCTGCCTATATCTCTGTGACCAAAAAAAAAAATCTGGAAAACTTCTGACTAAGAAATGTATCAATAATGCAATGTTTTGAAACTGATAATTTCCCCCCCCCCGCAAAAAAAAAACAACAATAAAAAAAACCCTAAATGCTGACAGAATTCTCTAAGCAAAATCAACACTTGTTTCTGTTATTCCTCATAATGGTAATAAGTGAATTTTCAAAGAAGCAATTTCATCTGTATTATGTTTAACTTCATATTACCTTTTGATTTTCCTCCTAAGTTTCTGAAATTTACTCAGATCACAGGAAAAAAAATATTTTATACTTCTCAGTGACTCCACAGTTCTACATGATGGCTGGCATCCCATGTTATTGGAGTCTTTCTCTAAATTGGAGGCATTGGATAATCACTGCTTGATGCAGTGGCTTAAAATATTTTTGATTTTTTAACTTTGCCTAAAATGGTATAGACAATTTTCGGAAATGCAGACTATTGTAATTTTGAAGATTTTGAAGAATTGTCCAGGCTGGAGTGCAGTAGTGTGATCACAGCTCACTGCAGCCTCAGCTTCCTGGGCTCAAGCAACTCTCCCACCTCTGCCTTCTAAGTAGTTGGGACTACAGGCGCATGCCACCACATCCAGCTAATTATATATTTATAATATTTAGATATGAGATCTCACAATATTTCCCAGGCTGGTCTTAAACTCTTGAGACTCAGTGATCCTCTTGCCTCAGCCTCCCAAATTACTGAAATTAAAGTACCTGACCCAGCGTTAAGAATTGTAATTCTGAATATGCTTGAATTTGATCACTGAAGATAGATACATAGATGATAGATAGATAGATAGATAGATAGATAGATAGATAGATAGATACATAGATAGATAGGTAGATAGATAGATAGGTATCCTAAAATAAACACTTTGGAGGCAGTAAGACAAATTTAATATGTTGCATATAAAAAATGGATTTATGTTATAAAATGTTTACAACTTTTACCATGTAATAAGGTCAACCTCACCTGAAGGTTTATATGTCAGTGTTGATCTAGACAGCTACTTATGAATGTACCAAAGGATATCAAAATCCAACATTATTCACTAGAATGGGGGGCTGCTCCCATAGAAGTGGAAATAGCATTCTACAAATTATTTTCAAACCACTCAAAACTATTTTCAAGTCACTGTTCCTTCAGAAACCACAAAAAAATTCTAATGATCTACATAGGGAACATAAGAACATATATCAACTAATTACCTGCTGTTGACTTTTCATGGGAGAACACACATATAAAACTATCAAGCTTAGCTTGAAGGCAGATATTAATGTTTGGGAGTTTGTTAAAGTTATATTCAAAACTCAGAGTTGCACTACATTAAGAGGAATATCTCTGATAGGCCCTTTCCTTAGCAGAAATGTAAGCCAGGGAAGGACAGAAGGATTTTTCTAGAACACATCATTCTTTGGAAAGAGGATTTTGTTATTTCTATTGCTACTCTATTTATCATAGTATCATTGCAGCCATGTTTTATTTATGTAAATATTTTACACATTATTTAATTTGAAACACTTTTTTCCCCTCAGTGGTGATAGATAATTGGTATTCTAAAAATACAGTTAGATAATTGAACAATGCTGTTAAGTAACATTATTTTTTCCTCAGGCCAACAGTCTGTCCATATCTACACTAGTGTCCAAAAACTTGTATTTACTTTTAGTTGCTTGTATTTATTTTAGTTGCTTTCATTGACCCCTTCTCAATTTCTGTCCTTCTGCTAATTGAGTAAAAGTAATCTGGCATGACTTTGAGTGGACTGGAGGCTGAATGTGGAAAATTGCCCTAGATACAGAAAATGTTTTTTAGGGAGAGTTAAAGGCATTAATTGTGCTAAACAAACACACACAGAGAGTATGTTCATTATTTGCTGCTCCTATACATGAATAGATATTTTCAGTGGGGTCTGTAGAGATTTGGATTAACAAGCCTTGTTACTGTTAATAAGCATCGTACACCTAATTCCAAGTACATTGTTCAGCTCGTTGACACCTACACGTTTGACTTAAACTTTCAAAGGCAAGGAATCTTACAGGAAAAAAATGCAAGTGCTTCAAATTCATTCCCTTTCTTTCCATAACTTGCCATGTTTCCATATGTCCATTGTATTTACAAACTACAGGATACAGTTTCTTGATTTTTAAATACTTAAGTTGTTCCTAAAGAAATTATAAAATAAAATCATTGTAATTTTAAGAGCTTTATAATTAAGACATGTACTTTTCTATGAATCTCCCTATACCCACATGTCACAAATTTAATATATAAGCAACTGTAAAGATATAGATATTTCTTTTAAATTGTCTAAGAATCCTCAAACTTGGCCTGCCGTGGTGGCTCACACCTGTAATTCCAGCACTTTGGGAGACCGAGGCGGGCAGATCATGAGGTAAGGAGATCGAGACCATCCTGGCTAACATGATAAAACCCCATCTCTACTGAAAATACAAAAAATTAGTCGGGCGTGGTGGCGGGAGCCTGTAGTCCCAGCTACTTGAGAGGCTGAGGTGGGAGAATGGGGTGAACCTGGGAGGTGGAGCTTGCAGTGAGCAGAGATCACGCCACTGCACTCCTGCCTAGGTGACAGAGCAAGACTCCTTCTCAAAAAATAAAAATAAAATAAAATGAAAAATAATAAATAAATAAATAAATAAAATAAAATAAAATAAAATAAAAATTTTATAAAAGGATCCTCAAACTTTTGATTATTTTTTGTCTGAAAAATATGTGTTTGGATTGAGCTATAATAAATCAAAAAGAAAACAGTAAATATTTGTATGGCTAAACTATGCATCTGTGACTTAGGAAAGACCAGCAAAAAATGTATGACCTTTAAGCACTATGGCCAAAATAGCTCCTGAAGCAGCTTCACATGCTTAGTTTCAGATTTTAAACTGGTTCCTTTGGTACGTTATCTTCAAATGTGGTTCTTTTTCTTCCTTACATAAAATTCTTATCTAAATAATGAATAGAAAAGGGACTTTTGCTCATTGAAATACCTGAAAACTCAAAGAAAAAATATATTTTTATCTTAAAGGATTAAAAAGAAGACTACACTGGAAAAAAAAAAAAAAAAGACTAGGCATGTATTTTATATAGTTCATTATTTTTCATCTCTCTCCTAACACTTTAAATTTCACTCTGCAATTTGGAACAGATTTGATCAACTTGCTTTCATGTGTCAGTGTTTTTCAACTGCAATGAAAATAAACAAATGGGTTTGGTTTTCTACAAAATTGTGGAGATGCTGACTTAACTACAAAAGTTATTTACTTTGGCATATGTCACTTTGTAAAGCTTTTATAGAATAAAGTAGTGTCTGGTGATCCAAAGTTTACATAAAATTGTCTTGTCTGCTTCAGGTTCCTCACATTAATAAACTCCCTTTTGGATAGGAAAGAGCATAGTTCTCCGCAACTGCTCCCTTTTATTTTAGAAAGCTTAGGAAGTATAGATTGCTTTACGATGGATCCTAAGGTAGATCTTATTTTAACTTTACGGAAACATAAACATGTTTGCTTTGTGCAGTTGAGCTCTGTATGGTCTATAAAAATAGCTAAAGAAGTCCAGGAGTTAAAGAAGTTTAAAGGCTTATAGTTTTTGCAGGATGCTACTGAATACTGCTGAAAATGTGGAACATATGTTATTTCTGAGAGGTAAGACTTGCTCATGTGATTAAATTGCTGGTATAATTCTTCTCACTATAATTTGTTGTCAGCTTTGAAAGTATAATATTTCAACATGAAAACTATTATGTCATACTTTTTATTTTGCCCCCCAGAAAATAAACAGATTTGAGTTTTAAGAATAAAAATGTTACGAATGCATGAATAAAGCCAAATGGATATCTGTTTTCCTATATGAATAAATAAACTTACAAAAAATAAGACAAAAAGAAACATCTGAAAGAGTAAAAATAATGTACTGTTAAAATAACTACCACTGCTCAGAGGAAGATATTCATTACATCTTAGCTATAGATATGGTGTTAAGGATAAAACTTTTATTCTGAAAATGTACTTGAGGGAAATTGATGAGATTAGATAGAGTCCAGTATAATACTGAGTTTCAATTTTTAAATAAGCAAGATGAATACATTTCAGATATTAATTTTGTTTAAAAACTAGCATTTTGATTAAAGTTATTCTTAAATATTAAACCAAACTCGGTTACCCTCCAATATTTTTCTCACCTTCCATCCCTCACCTTTCTAATCAAATTAGTATACTTTTGTTATTCAAAAGAAAATAGCTGTGCTATGAACTAAAAGCCCAGGAGAGTGTTTATAATGAAAACAGTATTTGCCAAAATGTTTTCCACAAAATCCATATGTTCCTGAAAACATTTCAGATTTATTAACCACTGACTATGCATTGCCACACTTGTGTCTATATCACATGATAAGTGCCATCTCTTCATGGGTGGAATTCATCGTGTGTCAATTCCCACAACACACAAATAAATAGTACCATAATGTGACTAGGTAGTATCCAAACAACGTATAACAACCATTAGATTGTTTTGTTACACAATGTTCTACCCTTTGCTAAAGAGTGTCATCTTACATTCCCTTATGCTTCTCTTTCTTGGAAACTGCTTCCTACTTCTTTACTTCTTTCAACCTGCACTCAACTAGAAATAATGAAAGACATTTATCTCAAAGGCAGATAGGTAAGAATGTCAAGAAAAATAGAATAGAGACATGTAACATAAGAAAAAAGAATCATAGGAAAAACTAAGATAAGTGAAAGAAACATTATTACTTTACCTAATGCATCTAAAAGACAAAAAGTGTAAAAGTAGTATAAATAAAAGATCTCTATATTAATATACTAGGAGGTTGCAAAGTAATTCATAAGCAGTAACATATTATCTCCCTTTAAAAAAAAGTTAGAAAATGCATAGCGTCTTAACCCATCAAAATTTTCCTGATTATTGTCACAAATTTTTTATTGGTTTCCCTTGGAATCTTAGATTATGGCAAAACATTAACAGCTGTGAAGCCAGAGGAATGCTTCATTACTAAATCCTAAGTGTTGCTGCAGTGAATTCCAAACTGTTTCAGTAGATTTTGCAATTTTGGGGGAATGCGTAGAGGAGAGGGGAATATGTTTTGTTTTTTTCTGGGCACTCTGAATAAAGTATGACCTGAGTATTCTGAAACCATCTTTGCCTTCAGTGATAGCAATCAAAGTCCAAAGGAGATAACATCTGGAGATTATTAGTTCATGTGCCCCAGGAATATAGTGTATATCATTAGCCCATGGAATGAAGCTTAAAAAAAAGGAAAAGAAAAACTAACCTTAAAAAAATGCCAAAATTCCTACATATTCTGCTTCTGATCATATCCAGGACCCCAACAGCCTACTATATGAGCAGTAGACCTCAAGATGTAATATTATGCCAAATGTCTTCCAAAAATCTAATTTAATACTTTTATAAATGTCTGAAATGAGAGTAATTAATGCCCTAAGATAGGATGTTATTTTCAGAAGTCAGAGTTAGTTATAATGTATGTGCTCTGAATCTACATTAGTTTGCCCAATTTGACAAACCAAGCTTTGCAGCAGGGAGTTTTATCATAGGGTATGCTTAGTGTAGGTCAGACATGCAAGAAGTCCAACAGCAACTTGACCTGGAGGTGGAGGCAAAATACACAAAGTTGCAGGGTTCGCACTTAGAATTTTATCTGTAGCAATGAAATTGATAGTCTGACTTCTAGTCTGCATCGGTCAGAGACTGAAGATATTACTGTGGTGAGCTCTGAGTGCCAAAGAGAGAATTTGTTAGAAGAAGTTATTAGGAGACACATCCTGAGAAAACTTCCTGAATGATACAAGAGCTTAGATCAGGAGCGGAAGGAGATGTTCATCCCAAGGAATAAAAATTCCATCAAATATTTTAAGTGTTATAATGTTATGAAGTATTGGACTATTTCTGTATAATACTGAGTAGGACAAGAGGGTGATAATGATAATTTTTTTTAAATTATACTTTAAGTTCTGGGATACATGTGCAGAATGCGCAGGTTTGTTACATAGGTATACAGGTGCCTTGGTAGTATGCCGCATCCATCAATCTGTCATCTACATTAGGTATTTCTCCTAATGCTACTCCTCCCCTTATCCCCCACCCCTGACAGGCCCCAGTGTGTGATTTTCCCCTACCTGTGCCCCTGTTTTCTCATTGTTCGACTCCCACTTATGAGTGAGAATACGCAGTGTTTGGTTTTCTGTTCCTGTGTTAGTTTGCTGAGAATGATGGTTTCCAGCTTCATCCATGTCCCTGCAAAGGACATGAACTCATTCTTTTTTATGGTTACATAGTATTCCATGGTGTATATGTGCCACGTTTTCTTTATCAAGTCTAATATTGATGGGGATTTGGGTTGACTCCAAGTCTTTGCTATTGTGAATACTGCTGCAATAAATATACCTGTATGTGTATCCTTATAATACAATGATTTATAAATCTTTGGGTATATACCAAGAAATGATATTTCTGGTTTTAGATCCTTGAGGAGTCACCACACCATCTTCCACAATGGTTAAACTAATTTACACTCCCACCAACAGTGTTAAAGTGTTCCTATTTCTCCACATCCTCTCCAGCATCAGTTGTTTCCTGACTTTTTAATGATCAGCATTCTAACTGGTGTGAGATGGTATCTCATTGTGGTTTTGATTTGCATTGCCCTAATGACAAGTGATGATGAGCTTTTTTACATATGTTTGTTGGTCGCATCAATGTCTTCTTTTGAAAAGTGTCTGTTCATATACTTTGCCCACTTTTTGATGTAGTTGTTTTTTTCTTATAAATCTGTTTACCTTCCTTGTAGATTCTGGATATTAGACCTTTGTCAGATGATTGGATTACAAAAATTTTCTCCCACTTTGTAGGTTATCTGTTCACTCTGATGAAAGTTTCTTTGGCTGTGCAGAAGCTCTTTTGTTTAATTAGATCCCACTTGTCAATTTTGGCTATTGTTGCAGTTGCTTTTGGTGTTTTATTCATGAAGTCTTTGTTCATGCCTATGTCCTGAATGGTATTGCCTACATTTTTCTCTGTGGTTTTTATGGTTTTAGGTCTCACGTTTAAATTTTTAATCCATGTTGAGTTAATTTTTGTGTAAGGTATAAGGAAATGATCCAGTTTCAGTTTTCTGCTTATGCTAGCCAGTTTTCCCAACACCATTTATAAAATAGGGAATCACTTCCCCATTGTTCATTTTGGCCAGGTTTGTCAAAGATCAGATGTGATAGATATGTGTTATTTATTTCTGAGGCCTCTGTTCTGTTCCATTGGTCTACATATCTCTTTTGGTAGCAGTACAATGCTGTTTGGTTACTGTAGCCTTGTAGTATAGTTTGAAACCAGGTACCGTGATGCTTCCAGCTTTATTCTTTTACTTAGGATTGTCTTGGATATATGGGCTCTTTTTGGTCCCATATGAAATTAAGGCAGATATAAATAAGTTATTTGAAGCCAATGAGAACAAAGGCACAACATACCGGAATCTCTGGGACACAGCTAAATCAGTGTTTAGAGGGAAATTTATAACACTAAATGCACACAGAAAAAAGTGGGAAAGATCTAAAATCAATACTCTTACATCACAACTAAAAGAAAGAGAAGCAAAAGCAAGCAAATTCAAAACTAGCAGAAGACAAGAAATAACTAAGATCAGAGAGGAACTGAAGGAGATAGAGACACAAAAAGAACTTCAAAAAATCAGTTAATCCAGGAGCAGGTTTTCTGAAAAGTTTAACAAAATAGACAGACCACTAGACAGACTAATAAAGAAGTAAAGAGAGAAGAATCAAATAGACGTGTAAAAAATGATAAAAGGGAGATCACCCTGATACAACAGAAATACAAACTACCATCAGATAATACTACAAACACCTCTATGCAAATAAACTAGAAACTCTAGAAGAAATGGATACATTCCTGGACACATACACCCTCCCTAGATTAAACCAAGAAGAAGTCAAGTCCCTGAATAGACCAATAATACATTCTGAAATTGAAGCAGTCATGAATAGCCTACCAAAAAGAAAAAAGTCCAGGACCAGATGGATTTACAGCTGAATTCTACCAGAGGTACAAAGAAGAGCTGTGACTATTCCTTCTGAGACTATCCCAAACAATAGAAAAAGAGGGACTCCTCCATAACTCATTTTATGATACCAAAACCTGGCAGAGACACAACAAAAACAGAAAATTTCAGGCCAATATCCCTGATGAACATCAATGCGAAAATTCTCAATAAAACACTGGTAAACCGAATCCAGCAGCACATTAAAAAGGTTATCCATGAAGTGTTGTGGGAAGTCAGGGACCCTGAAGAGAGAGATCGGCTGAAGCTGCGGCAGAAGAATATAAATTGTGAAGATTTCACGGACTTTTATTAGTTCCACAAATTAATACTTTTATAATTTCTTACGCTTGTCTTTACTGCAATCTCTGAACATAAATTGTGAAGATTTCATGGACACTTATCGCTTCCCTAATCAATACCCTTGTGATTTCCTATGCCTCTCCTTACTTTAATCTCTTAATCCTGTCATCTTCTTTGTAAGCTGAGGAGGATGAATGTCACCTCAGGACCCTGTGATGATCGTGTTAGCTACACAAATTGTTTGTAGAGCATGTGTGTTTGAACAATATGAAATCTGGGCACATTGAAAAAAGAACAGGATAACAGCAATCTTCAGGGAACAAGGGAGATACGACTTGGTGTCTGACTGCGATGGTGAGTCAGACAGAACAGAACCATATTTCTCTTCTTTCAAATGCAAATAGGAGAAATATCGCTGAATTCTTTTTCTCAGCAAGGAACATCCCTGAGAAAGAGAATGCTCCCTGAGGGTAGGTCTATAAATGGCCCCCTGAGGGTGGTCGCCTTTTACGGTCGAAGCTGAAGGGATGAAATAAGCCCCGGTCTCCTGTAGTGCTCCCAGGCTTATTAGCAAGAGGAAAATTCCCGCCTAATAAATTTTGATCAGATAGGTTGTCTGCTCTTAAACCCTGTCTCCTCATAAGATGTTATCAATGACAATGTGTGCCTGAAACTTCATTAGCAATTTTAATTTCACCCCATCCTGTGGTCCCGTGATCTCACCCTGTCTCCACTTGTTTTGTGATATTTTATTACCTTGTGAAATCTGTGATCTTTGTGACCCACACCCTATTTGTGCACTCCCTCCCCTTTTGAAAATTGCTAATAAAAACTTGCTGGTTTTATGGCTTGGGGAGCATCACAGAACCTGCCAACATGTGATGTCTCCCCCGGACACCCAGCTTTAAATATCTCTCTCTTGTACTCTTTCCCTTTATTTCTAAAACCAGCCGAGATGCCTAGGAAATAGAAAAGAACCCACATTAACTATTGGGAGCAGGTTGTCCCAATAATGGAGGATTCCTGGGCAAGATGGCTGAATAGGAACAGCTCCAGTCTGCAACTCACAGCGAGACAAACCCAGAAGGTGGGTGATTTCTGCATTTCCAACTGAGGTATCTAGTTCATCTCACTAGGACTAGTTAGACAGTAGGTACAGCCCATGGAGGGCAAGCAGAAGAAGGGTGGGGTGTTGCCTCACCCCAGAAACACAAGAGTAGGGGAACTCCCTCCACTAGCTGAAGGAAGCCATGAGGGACCCTGAGGTGAGGAACAGTGCTTTCCAGCCCAGATGCTATGCTTTTCCCACTGTCTTTGCAACTCATAGACCAGGAGATTCCGTTGGGTGCCTACAATACCAGAGCCCTGGATTTCGAGCACAAAACTGGGCAGCCATTTGGGCAGACACTGATCTAGCTGCAGGAGTTTTTTTTTTTTTTTTTTTTTTTTTCTTTTCCCAGTGGTACTGTAACACCAGCAAGAAAGAACTGTTCACTGCCCTGGAAAAGGGGGGTGAAGAGGGTCTGGCTTCAGACCAAGTGGTCTGGCTCAGCAGAGCCCACTCCCATGGAACCTAGCAAGCTAAGATCCACTGGCTTGAAATTCTCATGCCAGCACAGCAGTCTGAAGTCTATGTGGGATGCTCCAGCTTGGTGGGGGAATGGTGTCCTCCATTACTAAAGCTTGAGTAGGCACTTTTCCCCTCACAGTGTAAACAAAACCTCAGGGAAATGTGAATTGTGCAGAACCCACCACAGTGCCACAAAGCCACTGTAAGCAGATTGCCTTTCTAGATTCCTCCTCTCTGGGCAGGGCATCTCTGAAAGAAAGCCAGCAGCCCCGTCAGGGACTTATAGATAAAACTCCTACCTCCCTGGGACTGAGCACCAGGGGTACTGGCAGGTGTGGGTGCAGCTTCATCAGACTTAAATGTTCCTGCCTGCAAGCTCTGAAGAGAGCAGTGGGTCTCCCAGCACAGCACTCGAGCTCTGCTAAGTGACAGACTGCCTCCTCAAGTGGGTCCCTGACCCCTGTGCCTCATGATGAGAAGACACCTGCCAACAGGGTTCAACAGACATCTCATACAGGAGAGCTCCAGCTGGCATCTTGTGGGTTGCCCTCTGTGATGAAGCTTCTAGAAGAAGGAGCAGGCAGCAATCTTTGCTGTTCTGCAGCCTCTGCTGGGGTTACCCAGGCAAACAGGGTATGGAGTGGACTCTCAGCTAATTCCAGCAGACCTGCATAAGAGAGGCCTGACTGTTAGAAGGAAACCTAATAAATAGAAAGCAATAGCATCAATATCAACAAAAAGGACCATCATGCAAATCTCCATCTGAAGCTCACCAACAGCACAGACCAAAAGTAGATAAATCCATGAAAATGAGGAAAAACTAGCACAAAAGGCTGAAAATTCCAAACACCAGAATGCCTCCTCTCCTCCAAAGGATAACACTCCTCACCAGCAAGGGAATAAAACTGGATGGGGAATTAGTTTGACTAATTGACAGAAGTAGGCTTCTGAAGGTAGGTAATAGCAAACTCCTCTGAGCTAAAGGAGCATGTGCTAATCCATGCAAGGAAGCTAAGAACCTTGATAAAAGATTAGAGGAATTGCAAACTAGAATAACCAGTATATAGAAGAACATAAACGACCTGATGATGCTGCACAACATGAGAACTTCGTGAAGCATACACAAGTATCAATAGCCAAATCTATCAAGCAGAAGAAAAAATATCAGAGATTGAAGATTAACTTAATGAAATAAAGTGTGAAGACAAGATTAGAGAAAAGAAAAAAAAAAAGGAAAGACATGAACGAAGCCTGCAAGACATATGGTACTATGTGAAAAGACCAAACCTATGTTTGATTGGTGTACCTGGAAGTGATGGGGAGAATGGAACCAAGTTGGAAAACACACTTCAGGATATCCAGGAGAACTTCCCCAACAAAGCAAGACAGGCCAACATTGAAATTCAGGAAATACAGAGAACACCACAAAGATATTCCTCAAGTAGAGCAACTGCAAGACACATAATTGTCAGATTAACCAAGGTTGATATGAAGGAAAAAATGTTAAAGGCAGCTAGGGAGAAAGGTCTGGTTACCCACAAAGGGAAGCCCATCAGACTAACAGAAACCCTACAAGCCAGAAGAGAGTGGAGGCCAATATTCAACATTCTTAAAGAAAATAATTTTAAACCCAGAATTTCATATCCAGCCAAACTAAGCTTCATAAGTGAAGGAGAAATAAAATCTTCTACAGACAATCAAATGCTGAGGGATTTTGTTACCACCAGGCCTGCCTTAAAAGAGCTCCTGAAGAAAGCACTAAATATGGAAAGGAAAACATGGTACCAGTCACTGCAAAAACAAAAGAAAATGTAAAGACCATTGAAACTATGAAGAAACTGCACCAACTGGTGGGCAAAATAACCAGCTAGCATCATAATGACAGGATCAAATTCACACACAACAATATTAAACTTAAATGTAGACAGGTTAAATGCCCCAGTTAAAAGACACAGACTGGCAAATTGGATAAAGAGACAAGACCCATCAGTATGCTGTATTCAGGAGACCCATCTCATGTGCAAAGACACACAAAGGCTCAAAATAAAGGGATGGAGGAAGATTTACCAAGAAAATGGAAAGCAAATAAAAAGAGCTGGGGTTGCAATCCTAGTGTCTGATAAAAGAGACTTTAAACAAACAAGGATCAAAAGAGACAAAGAAGGCCATTACATAATGGTAAATGGATCAATGCAACAAGAAGAGCTAACTATCCTAAATATATATGCACCCAATACAGGAGCACCCAGATTCATAAAGCAAGTTTTTAGAGACCTACAAAGAGACTTAGACTCCCACACACTAATAGTGGGAGACTTTAACACCCCACTATCAATATTAAACAGATCAACAAGATAGAAAATTAACAAGGATATTTGGGACTTCAACTCAGCTCTGTACCAAACAGATCTAATAGACATCTATAGAACTCTCTGCCCCAAATCAACAGAATATATATTCTTCTCAGCACCACATCACACTTACTCTATAATCGACCACATAATTGGAAGTAAAACACTCCTCAGCAAATGCAAAAGAACAGAAATCATAACAAACAGTTTTTCAGACCACAGTGCAATCAAATTGGAACTCAGGATTAAGAAACTCATTAAAAACTGCACAACTACATGGAAACGGAACAACCTGCTCCTGAATGACTGCTGGGTAAATAACAAAATTAATGCAGAAATAATTAAGTTCTTTGAAACCAGTGAGAACAAAGACACAGTGTACGAGAATCTCTAGCACACAGCTAAAGCAGTGTCTAGAGGGAAATTTATGGCACTAAAGGCCCACAGGAGAAAGTGGGAAAGATCTAAAATCAGCACCCTAACATCACAACTAAAAGAACTAGAGAAGCAAGAGCAAACACATTCAAAAGCTAGCAGAAGACAAGAAATAACTAAGATCAGAGCAGAACTGAAAGAAATAGAGACACAAAAACCTCTTCCAAAAAATCAATGAATCCAGGAGCTGGTTTTTTGAAAAGATTAACAAAATAGATAGACTGTTAGCCAGACAAATAAAGAAGAAAAGAGAGAAGAATCAAATAGACACAATAAAACATGATAAAGGGGAGATCACTACTGATCCCCAACAATATAACTACCATCAGGGAATACTATAAACACCTCTACAGAAAAAAACTAGAAAATTTAGAAGAAGTGGATAAATGGCTGGACACATACACCCTCCCAAGAATAAACCAATAACAAGTTCTGAAATTGAGGCAGTAACTAACAGCCTACCAACCAAAAAAAGCCCAGAACCAGATGAATTCACAGGCAAATTCTACCAAAGAATTTCTAACAAAGGTACAAAGAGGAGCTGGGGCCATTCCTTCTGAAACTTTTCCGAACAATAGAAAAAGAGGGACTCCTCCCTAACTCATTTTAAGAGGCCAGCATCATCCTGATACCAAAACCTGGCAGAGACACAGAAAAAAAAAAAAAAAAGAAAAAAGAAAATTTCAGGCCAATATTGCTGATGAAAATCATTGTGAAAATCCTCAATAAAATACTGGCAAAACAAATCCAGCAGCATTTTAAAAAGCTTGTCCACCACGATCAAGTCAGCTTCATCCCTGGGATGCAAGGCTGGTCAACATATGCAAATCAATAAACGTAATGCATCGCATAAACAGAACCAACAACAAAAATCACATGATTATCTCAATAGATGCAGAAAGGGCCATCGATAAAATCCAACAGCGCTTCCTGCTAAAAAGCACTCAATAAACTGTGTATTGATGGAATATATCTCAAAACAATAAGAGCTATTTATAAGAAACCCACAGCCAATATACTGAATGGGCAAAAGCTGGAAGCATTCCCTTTGAAAACCAGCACAAGACAAGGATGCCCTCTCTCAGCACACCTATTCAACATAGCATTGGAAGTTCTAGCCAGGGCAATCAGGCAAGAGAAAGAAATAAAGGGTATTCAGATAGGAGGAGAGGAAGTCAAATTGTCTGTTTGCAGATGACATGATTGTATATTTAGAAAACCCCGTTGTCTTAGCCCCAAATCTCCTTAAGCTGATAAGCAACTTCAGCAAAGTGTCAGGATACAAAATAAATGTACAAAAATTGCAAGCATTCCTATACACCAAACATAGATAAACAGAGAGCAAAATCATGAGCCAATTCCCATTCACAATTGTTACAAAGAGAATAAAATACCTAGGAATCCAACTTGCAAGGGATGTGAAGGACCTCTTCAACGAAATCTACAAACCACTGCTAAAGGAAATAAGAGAGGATAAAAACAAATGGAAAAACATTCCATGCTCATGGATAGGAAGAATCAATATTGTGAAAATGGCCATAATACCCACAGTAATTTATAGATTCGATGCTATTCTCATCAAGCTACCATTGACTTTCTTCACATAATGATGAATAAACTTTTGTTCAGGTTTGTAGAAAGAAAACCTTCAAATTGAGCAAGTCTATGGGATAATAGATTTCTTCAGGAAGGGCAAATGCCTTTCCCTAGAGTTATTCAAACATGGTATAGAGGACCATTTGGGAGAAGTATGGAAAGAACACAAGCAACAAGTGATCTGCATGGATGGCATTTTTTAAACCTAAAACTTCACCATCTATATGGGCAAAAGACTGCCAAGTCTAAATTGAAGATAAATAAAGTAAAAGTCTGTATCCTGATGACAACACTGCATATTTCCTGATTTACCCAGAAGTTTTCTTAATCATCCTTGAAAAGTTTCCATTACTGCATTCCTTGTACACTGGCCAAAGATTTATATAACCAGAACAAAAACAAACATCAACAGAAGAAAAAGGTGAAGAAAAAATTTCATCTGAGATGATCACATTTATAAATTTATATAATTTTCATTTGTGTAAATATCTCTGAGATTCCAGGTAAGAGGCACAGGGATAAGTCTACAAATAATCTTTTGAGTAATTTTGCTAACAGGAATTTTACCAGCCAGTCTTTCATTTCTTATATTATATTGAAAACTAAAGAAATAGTTAAGTGGAAACTTCACCAGTGATACCCACAATTATAACTAAAAAAACACATCCAATCAGTTTATTTGCTAAAGCAAATTACGAAGTCAGGAGCAAGATGGCCGAATAGGAACAGCTTCAGCCTCCAGCTCCCAGTGCCAGCAACACAGAAGACGGGTGATTTCTGCATTTTCAACTGAGGTACTGGGTTCATCTCACTGGGAAGTGCCAGACAATCAGTGCTGGTCAGCTGGTGGAGCCCGACCAACCAGAGCTGAACCAGGGCAAGACATCACCGCCTCACCTGGGAAGCACAAGGGGGAAGGGAATCCCTTTTCCTAGCCAAGGGAAACTGAGACACACAACACCTGGAAAATTGGGTAAGTCCCACCCTAATATTGCACTTTACCAAGGGTCTTAGCAAACGACACACCAGGAGATTATATCCCACACCTGGCTAGGAGGGTCCCAGGCCCACGGAGCCTCCCTCATTGCTAGCACAGCAGTCTGAGATCTAACTGCAAGGCAACAGCGAGGCTGGGGGAGGGGCGCCCGCCATTGCTGAGTCTTAAGTAGGTCAACAAAGCCTCCAGGAAGCTCGAAATTGGTGGAGCCCACGGCAGCTCAAGGAGGCCTGCCTGTCTCTGTAGACTCCACCTAAGGGAGGAGTCTGACAGCTGTCTGACAGCTTGGAAGAGAGCAGTGGATCTCCCAGAACAGAGGTTGAGATCTGAGAATGGACAGACTGCCTGTTCAAGTGGGTCCCTGATCCCTGAGTAGCCTAATGGGGAGATATACCCCACTCGGTGCAGACCAACACCTCATACCCCATACGGCAGGGTACACCCATGAGACAAAGCTTTCAGAGCAAGAAGCAGACAGGAGCACTAGCTGTTCAGCAATATTCTATCTTCTGCAGCCTCTGCTGCTGATACCCAGGCAAACAGGGTCTGGAGTGGACCTCAAGCAATCTCCAACAGACCTACAGCTGAGGGGCCTGACTGTTAGAAGGAAAACCAACAAACAGAAAGGACACCCACACCAAAACCCCATCAGTACGTCACCAGCATCAAAGACCAAAGGCAGATAAAACCACAAAGATAGGGAAAAAGCAGAACAGAAAAACTGGAAATTCAAAAAATCAGAGCGCATCTCCCCCTCCAAATGAATGCAGCTCATTGCCAGCAATGGATCAAAGCTGGATGGAGAATGACTTTGACGAGTTGAGAGGAGAAGACTTCAGTCGATCAAACTTCTCAGAGCTAAAGGAAGAACTACGTACCCAGCACAGAGAAACTAAAAATCTTGAAAAAAGAATGGAAGAATGGATAACTAGAATAATCAATGCAGAGAAGGCCATAAACAAACTGATTGAAGATCAAATGAATGAAATGAAGTCAGAAGAGAAGTCTAGAGAAAAAAGGAAAAAGAAATGAAGAAAGCCTGGAAGAAATATGGGATTATGTGAAAAGGCCAAATCTATATCTGATTGGTGTGCCTGAAAGTGAGAGGGAAAATGGAACCAAGTTGGAAAACACTCTGCAGGATATCATCCAGGAGACCTTCCCCAACCTAGTAAGGCAGGCCAACATTCAAATTCAGGAAATACAGAGAATGCCACAAAGATACTCCTTCAGAAGAGCAACTCCAAGACACATCATTGTCTGATTCACCAAAGTT
This sequence comes from Piliocolobus tephrosceles, assembly GCF_002776525.5. Lineage (NCBI taxonomy): Eukaryota > Metazoa > Chordata > Mammalia > Primates > Cercopithecidae > Piliocolobus > Piliocolobus tephrosceles. The sequence goes on along the minus strand of NC_045455.1, from coordinate 49,732,263 downwards.
GAAATGAAGGAAAAAATCTTAAGGTCAGCCAGAGAGAAAGGTTGGGGAACCCACAAAGGGAAGCCCATCAGACTAACAGAAGATCTCTCAGCAGAAACTCTACAAGCCAGAAAACAGTGGGGACCAATATTCAACATTCTTAAAGAAAAGAATTTTCAACCCAGAATTTCATATCCAGCCAAACTAAGTTTCATCAGTGAAGGAGAAATAAAATCCTTCACAGACAAGCAAATGCTTACAGATTCTGCCATCACCAGGCCTGCCCTACAAGAGATCTTGAAGGAAGCACTAAACATGGAAAGGAAAAACCGGTACTAGCCATTGCAAAAACATGCCAAAATGTAAAGACCACTGATGCTAGGAAGAAACTGCATCAACTAACAAGCAAAATAACCAGCTGATATCACAATGACAGGATCAAGTTCACACATAACAATATTAAACTTAAATGTAAATGGACTAAATGCTCCAATTAAAAGACACAGACTGGCAGATTGGATAAAGAGTCAAGACCCATCAGTTTGCTGTATTCAGGAGACCCATCTCACATGCAGAGACACATATAGACTCAAAATGAAGGGATGGAGGAAGATCTACCAAGCAAATGGAAAACAAAACAAAGCAGGGCTTGCAATCCTAGTCTCTGATAAAACAGACTTTAAACCATCGAAGATCAAAAGAGACAAAGAAGGCCATTACATAATGGTAAAGGGATCAATTGAACAGGAAGAGCTAACTATCCTAAATATATATGCACCCAATACAGGAGCACCCAGATTCATAAAGCAAGTCCTCAGAGCCTTACAAAGAGACTTAGACTCCCATACAATAATAATAGGAGACATCAACACCCTACTGTGAACATTAGACAGATCAACGAGACAGAAAGTTAACAAGGATATCCACGAATTGAACTCAACCCTGCACCAAGTGGACCTAATAGACATCTACAGAACTCTCCACCCCAAATCAACAGAATATACATTCTTCTCAGCACCGCATCACACTTATTCCAAAATTGACAACATAGTTGAAAGTAAAGCACTCCTCAGGAAATGTAAAATAACAAAAATGATAACAAACAGTCTCTCAGACCACAGTGCAATCAAACTAGAACTCAGGACTAAGAAAATCAATCAAAACCACTCAACTACATGGAAACTGAACAACCTGCTCCTGAATGACTACTGGGTACATAATGAAATGAAGGCAGAAATAAAGCTGTTCTTTGAAACCAAGGAGAACAAAGATACAACATACCAGAATCTCAGAATCTCTGGGATACATTTAGAGCAGTGTGTAGAGGGAAATTTATAGCACTAAATGCCCACAAGAGAAAGCTGGAAAGATCTAAAACTGACACCCTAATACCATGATTAAAAGAACTAGAGAAGCAAGAGCAAACACATTCAAAAGCTAGCAGAAGGCAAGAAATAACTAAGATCAGAGCAGAACTGAAGGAGACAGAGACACAAAAAACCCTCCAAAATATCAATGAATCCAGGAGGTGGTTTTTTGAAAACATTAACAAAATTGATCGACCGCTAGCAAGATTAATAAAGAAGAAAAGAGAGAAGAATCAAATAGATGCAATAAAAAATGATAAAGGGATATTGACCCCACAGAAATAAAAACTACCATCAGAGAATACTATAAACTCCTCTATGCAAATAAACTAGAAAACCTAGAAGAAATTGATAATTTCCTGGACATTTACACTCTCCCAAGACTAAACCAGGGAGAAGTTGAATCCCTGAATAGACCAATAGCAGGCTCTGAAATTGAGGCAATAATAGCCTACCAATCAAAAAAGTCCAGGACCAGACGGATTCACAGCCGAATTCTACTGGAGGTACAAGGAGGAGCTGGTACTATTCCTTCTGAAACTATTCCAATGAATAGAAAAAGAGGAAATCCTCCCTAACTCATTTTATGAGGCCAACATCATCCTGATACCAAAGCCAGGCAGAGACACAACAAAAAAAGAGAATTTTAGACCAATATCCCTGATGAACATCGATGCAAAAATCCTCAATAAAATACTGGCAAACCAAATCTAGCGGCACATCAAAAAGCTTATCCACCATGATCAAGTGGGCTTCATCCCTGGGATGTAAGTAAGGCTGGTTCAACATACGGAAATCAATAAACGTAATCCAGCATATAAACAGAACCAAAGACAAGAACCACAGGATTATCTCAATAGATGCAGAAAAGGCCTTTTACAAAATTCAACAGCATTTCATGTAAATACTCTCAATAAATTTGGTATTGATGGAACGTATCTCAAAATAATAAGAGCTATTTATGACAAACCCACAGCCAATATCATACTGAATGGACAAAAACTGGAAGCATTCCCTTTGAAAACTGGCACAAGACAGGGATGCCCTCTCTCACCACTCCTATTCAACATAGTGTTGCAACTTCTGGCTAGGGCAATCAGGGAAGAGAAAGAAATCAAGGGTATTCAGTTAGGAAAAGAAGAAGTCAAATTGTCCCTGTTTGCCAATGACATGATTGTATATTTAGAAAAGCCCATCCTCTCTGTCCAAAATCTCCTTAATCTGATAAGTAACTTCAGCAAAGTCTCAGGATACAAAATTAATGTTCAGAAATCACAAGCATTCTTATACACCAGTAACAGACAAACAGAGAGCCAAATCATGAATGAACTTCCATTCACAATTGCTTCAAAGAGAATAAAATACCTAGGAATCCAACTTACAAGGGATGGAAAGGACCTCTTCAAGGAGAACTACAAACCACTGCTCAGTGAAATAAAAGAGGACACAAGCAAATGGAAGAACATACCATGCTCATGGATAGGAAGAATCAATATTGTGAAAATGGCCATACTGCCCAAGGTAATTTATAGATTCAATGCCATTCTCATCAAGCTACCAATGACTTTCTTCACAGAATTGGAAAAAACTGCTTTAAAGTTTATATGGAACCAAAAAAGAGCCCGCATTGCCAAGACAATCCTAAATCAAAAGAACAAAGCTGGAGGCATCACGCTACCTGACTTCAAACTATACTACAAGTCTACAGTAACCAAAACAGCATGGTACTGGTACCAAAACAGAGATATAGACTAATGGAACAGAACAGAGCCCTCAGAAATAAGACCACACATCTACAGCCATCTGATCTTTGACAAACCTGAGAAAAACAGGAAATGGGGAAATGACTCCATATTTAATAAATGGTGCTGGGAAAGTTGGCTAGCCATAAGTAGAAAGTTGAAACTGGATCCTTTCCTTACTCCTTATACGAAAATTAATTCAAGATGGATTAGAGACTTAGATGTTAGACCTAAAACCATAAAAATCCTTGAAGAAAACCTAGATAATACCATTCAGGACATAGGCATGGGCAAGGACTTCATGTCTGAAACACCAAAAGCAGTGGCAAGAAAAGCCGAAATTGACAAATGGGATCTAATTAAACTAAAGAGCTTCTGCACAGCAAAAGAAACTACCATCAGAGTGAACAGGCAACCTACAGAATGGGAGAAAATTTTTGCAATCTACTCCTCTGACAAAGGGCTAATATCCAGAACCTACAAAGAACTCAAACAAATTTACAAGAAAAAAGCAAACAACCCCATCAAAAAGTGGGCAAAGGATATGAACAGATATTTCTCAAAAGAAGACATGCATACAGCCGACAGATACATGAAAAAATGCTCATCATCACTGGCCATCAGAGAAATGCAAATCAAAACCACAATGAGATACCATCTCACACCAGTTAGAATGGCAATCATTAAAAAGTCAGGAAACAACAGGTGCTGGAGAGGGTGTGGAGAAATAGGAACACTTTTACAATGTTGGTGGGATTGTAAACTGGTTGTGGAAAACAGTATGGTGATTCCTAACGGATCTAAAACTAGAAATACTATATGACCCAGGCATCCCATTACTGGGTATATACCCAAAGGATTATAAATCATGCTGCTATGAAGACACATGCACATGTACATTTATTGCGGCACTATTGACAAGAGCAAAGACTTGGAATCAACCCTAATGTCTATCAGTGACAGACTGGATTAAGCAAATGTGGCCCATATACTCAATGGAATACTATGTAGCCATAAAAAAGGATGAGTTCATGTCCTTTGTAGGGACATGGATGCAGCTGGAAACCATCATTGTCAGCAAACTATCGCAAGAACAGAAAACCAAACACCACATGTTCCCACTCATAGGTGGGAATTGAACAATGAGATCACTTGGACATGGGAAGGGGAACATCACACACTGGGGCCTATTATGGGGAGGGGGGAGGAGAAAGGGGTGGTACTGGAAGTTATAACTGACATAAATGACGAGTTGATGGGTGCTGAGGAGTTGATGGGTGCAGCACACCAACATGGCACATGCATACATATGTAACAAACCTGCACGTTATGTACATGTACCCTAGAACTTAAAGTATAATAAAAAAGAAAAAAAAAAAAGAAGAAGACACACAAATGTGAAAATGTATATGAAAAAATGTCAACATTGCTATCACCAGAGAAATGAAAATCAAAACCACAATAAAATATTGTCTTATCCCAGGCACAGTGGTTATTATTCAAAAGACAAAAAAACAAACAAACAAAGAGATGTTGGTGAGGATATAAAGAAAAGGGAACTCTTATACACTGTTGGTGGGAATGTAAACTAGTACAGCCACTGTGGAAAACAGTACGGAGATTTCTCAAGAAACTAAAAATAAAATTACCATATGATCCAGTAATCCTAGTACTGGGTGTCTACCCAAAGAAAAAGAAATCCATATATCAAAGGGATACCTGCACTTTCATGTTTATTGCAGAACTGTTCACAATAGCTAAGATATGGAATCAACCTAAATGTTAATCAACAGATGAATGGATATACACAATGAAATACTATTTGGCCATAGAGAAGAATGAAAACATGTCATTTGTAGCAACATGGATGGAACCGGAGGCCTTTATTTCATGTGAAATAAGCCAGGGTCAAAAAGACAAATATTGCATATTCTCAGTTATATGTGGGAGCTAAATATTAGATCACATGTTTTTCATACATGGAGGTAGAGAGTGGAAAGACAGATGACAGAGACTAGAAAGGGTACCGAGGGAGGGAGGCAGGAGGATGAAGAGAAATGGTTTAAAGGGTACAAACATACAGTAAGATAGAAGGAATAAATTAAATGCTTGATAGCAGAGAAGGGTGACTATACTTAACAAAAGTATACTGTACTCAAGTGATGGACACCATAAATATCCTGACATAATCAGTATGCATTATGTACATGTAACAATATTTCACATGTACTCTGACAAATAAAACATACAAAAGTGTAAAAAAAAAAAAAAAAGAAAATTATGACATGCCAGGGTGGTCAAACCATAGCAAAGAGAAGGCTAATATTTCAACTTACATCAACTACTTTGCATAATTTGAATGAGAAATGGAAAATGCTATTATGTTCATCGTTTTATGACACTTTCTGTTGCACACAAAAGAACGAAGAGTATTGCACTATATATATTCTTTGAAAATATTCCACTGTCAGACAAACAACATTTGATCTCTCTCTCTCTCTACCTAAAGAACTTTGTGAAAGACATTACAGGTAAAGACTGTTAAGCTTTGACAACTTTGATCACAGTTAACTTTTTAATTTAATGTGTTCTGAAGTTATTACATTTAACCAAGCAGCAGACATACAATCTAGACTGACTCAGTAACCTCCTATCACACTGACTAGATAACTAAATTTCCCACAGTTTGCCAATAATAAAAGCAAGAATTCAAACAAAAAGTAGCCAATAAACTGTAGGTATATCTTTAAATATTTCAATCTCATCAGAGACTCTTACGTTTACCTTTTTTGGAAAAGAAAATTCATTCCAATAGTTGCCGAAGTTACCTTACTTTCAAAAAGTGAGAAAAAAAAATACCTTTGGCTGTGTCTTTGTCCTAACAGAGTTCTATTATGAAATCCTCCAAAGTTATAATTTATATCCTAGGAATGAAGGAGGGAACCAGGTGAATAGATGTTCAGGTCATCAGGATTGTCTATCATAGCATTTTATATTGTCTAGGTACAGAACAAACCTTTGGAAAACAGTTTTCATACAGAATCATTCTGGTTAGAATGATTAATACTCATCATACATTGGATGAATTTGGACATCTGTCAATGGTTTACCAGAGTGGGGACAAACTGTCCTAAGAAAAGTCTAGTAAATGTGCTATCTGTTGAAGAGAGAAGGGTGACTCATGAGGTCATTACGAATTCTAATCTCCATCAAATCTCATCAGCAAAAAAGGATGGAGACATCCGTCTAAAACATAATGAAAGATAAATTGTAGTCTAATAAATTATAACAATGTTCATCATGATGTCATGTTATGTGGTAGAAGGTGATAGATACTGATAAGACAGAAAGAAAAAAGAGGTAGGATTATAGTTTCTTCATTTGTACCAAACACTGATTACGGAAAAAAGTTATCAAATCGGCCAAATGGATACCTTAATCTATTCAGTGGGTGGCAGGAGAATTTTTTTTCTCTCTGTTGAACTCATAATATGAATGAAAAAAGAACCCTACAACAAGTAGAGAATTAGAACTAATGAATGGCAGTAAAACCTAATGAGAGCAGTAGACCCCATAATTTTAAATATCATTTTTCAACCAAAGAATATAGTAAAGTATATTTCCCAAATTTAAACCACATCTAGAGAGGAAATCTTCAGTGAAGTGGTTAAAGGTCTTAAATATCTTTCAGTTTATTAGTGTATCTATTTTGTTACAGCACTTTATTTCCTATACTATTATTTGACCTTTGAACAATGCAAAATTAAGTTTCCTTTGATTCTATTTCTAAGCATAGGCCAAAATATGCTATGTAATATTAGAAATTCATATGTTAAAGTCTTATTATTCACATAAAATATGTGGATACTAATATAATTATAAAAATTAATTGAAAATTCATGATAGCAACAACAAAAAAAGACCTTCAATTAATTAAATTCAAAGTATCTGGCATTTATAAAAGGCCAACACCTTGCTAAGTAATGTTATGCATTTTTACTGTCATCTTAATAAAGGTTTACCACATTTAAAGGAATCATGTATGCTTTACTATTAATAACTCCTTTAATATTTATTACAATGGATATAGATATTTTTCTTTTGTGTAATAGATGTCCAAGTAGAGTTCAACATTAAAAACAATTTTTAACACTTTTTATAATTAGAACATTTTGTCATTGTATTTTATATTAAGTACCATTACCGCCTAGTTTGTGATAAATTCTGATTTTATATTTTGAATTTTAAATCAGGAAGATAAATACCTTGATTTTGATGGCATATGAACACATAGCAAAACATTAAAGAGAGGAAGTTTTAGCTGCAGTGTCAATGTCAGACAATTTATAGTTGTTTTGAAAAGACTAATAAAATATTTTCCACATGAATAAAACAACATTAAATATCAAGCTACTATTTTTCTAAAAGTTATAAAAATAGAGATGGTCATATTAATATAGATCATGAACCTGTGAGAAAAAAATGTTTTATATATCTGTTAAGTACATCTGATTACAAAGCTGAATTGCTACCATAATGATTAAATGTTAATTATATGATTCTCAATTATCTATAATACCTCTTGGCTGCACATTCATTGACAGAACAAGCAGAAACTTACTTAATTATTTGAGTTATTGATAGGCAATCTCTCCATTTTCTTTCATTGTTTGCATTTATTCTTGCATAAATGCATATCCGTTCAAATTCACTTGACCACATGTCATGCGTGGGAAACTAAGAGTTCACTGGTATACATAGACATGTGTTTTGTGTTAGTTCAAGATATTAAAGTTTGCTCTTGTCACAGTCATAAATTGGAAGTCAAAAGCCTAGGAATAAAATCTGGCCAACTGCCCCATTTCTATTTGCATTGCATCCTGATAGAATGACTTCCTTTCTTTAGTACAGATTTTCAGAACAGAAAATATAAAACTTTTATCCCCTTCCCATCTCTTTTTTTCCTCAAGTGTGGTTCATCAATAATTGAAAGTGGGCTAAAGTATTCTTGCGAAGAATGCTCAAGTAGTTGCATCAATTTGAGTTTTAGTGTCTTTGTATCAGGTATTCTATCTTACACAACTTATTCACAGTAAGCTGTCATCACAACTCACAGTAAAGCCTTCAGTTAGTCATTCTTAACTCCAGAAAAATATGTCATAATGATAAAAGAAAATTAATGGAACTAAATAAAAACACTGATAATTGTTAAGTAATACAGTAAGCAATACAACAAGATAATTAACATTATATATTTTGAGGTAATCAAATATTATTAACTAAGTTTGCAAATGAAAATTTTATTTTTCTCTTCTTGATGAAAGATATGTTATTTAAAGAAACAATGTGTGGCTGTAAGGAGTAGCATTTTGGGCAACAGTGTATATTATGTTCTGCAGTACTGTGAAAAAGTTCAAAATAAGTTTTGCACACCAGTGTCCAAATTAGTTGGCAAATTAGTTTTCTCTAAATCTTTTTTTTTAAACCTGACTTAGTTCTACATAACCAAATGCATAAAAGATAGAAACAAACATCACAATCAGTGAATCCAACATGTCAGGAAAACTCTCAGATAAGAAAAAAACTATGTTGGGTTTATTAATAAACATCTGGAACCAATATGTGTCTTTACCATAACTCTGTATAAATTATTACTAAAATATGTACTATCCACTTGATTTACAGTCCACTGGAACTAGAAGAAGGTCTTAGCAAGGGATTGTATAGAATACATATAAAATTGTAGCATTTTGAAATGCCTCAAGACAGATATTAGAGCTGTCATCTTTTTACTGACAACTTTTAGTCTGTGGTGAAATGTAAAAATCAGTCAAGGGCTACCACTTCAAGCAAGTTACTTAATCTTTTACCCTCAGCATCCTTATTTATATATCAGGGAAAATAATGTCTACCACAAAGCTTCTATAAGAATTGTATATATACAATTAGAAATATATATATATTTCTAAACTGAATAGATGTTGAATGATTGAATATATGGGATATATGGGATATTTAGGGTAAATGGATTTGGATCATTTGCAGATATTCTTTCTTACTTTCCATAAATTAGATTATTAAATTCAGCTCTTGGTATGCCACTTATTTAAATCAATAAAAATGGAGCATTAGCTCAAACTTAATATTAAAATATATATTCAACCTTTTAAAAAATATATGCCCCAACAGTAAAAGTTAAATTGCTTAAAAATATAAATCTATAAGTAACCAAATAGCTGCACATTTAGTGTAATAATGACCATATTTTTATCATGTATAACAGGATCTTAGTCTAAAAGAAAGTTGAAAAGACGAAAGAGAATTTTAGTTTCATTGTAATATGCATGTGATTAAATTAGTTCTAGCACATGCAGTTTTATATTACTGATCTGAAATAAGAAAGAACACACACTGTTTCTTGTGTGCTTTGTGGCAAAATATGCTCATACAGTAAAATTCACTCTGATACTGACTATTGCAATTTAGCAAAATAGGAGACTGTATTTCAGACTGTAGGTAAATAAACATTTAAAGAATGACATGTCTGAGAAAACCAAGAAAGATTAATAAGAATGTACCCAAAAGAATTCAGTGCATAGAAAAACAAAACAAAAAAAAACAAAAAAAACAAAAAACAAGCTAATGTCATTTCCTAAAGAATAAGCAGTATAACTAGGAGGAGAAAAATTATGTAAATGATGACTATGGGAACAACAAAAATCTCTGGTTTGATTTGATGTTTTTCTTTTTTAGATTTATTATTTTTTTCTGTTCTTTCTTAAATATTTTGCACCCACAGTGGGTAAAAAGACTGCACAAAAAATGTTTTCTAATACAGAACATTTCTGCCAGAATAAATATGTTAGGAAATAGGTTTGGAGGATACAAAACACTGAGTTTGAAGAGTCCAAACGGAAGAGCTCCCTGAGAGGGATCAGAACCTGGTCTATAAATATCTTCAAGGTAACCGTGAGTCTAAGGGGAGGACATCATTCATAATGTCAGAAGGTAGAAAGACGCAGAACAATGCCCTGCAGCTAAAGAAGAAGAAGAAAAAAAAAATGACTTTTTTCTGGTTATTTTAAAAGTTCTTAAGACTGAGGTCAACTGGTTTGAATCAGTAACAGACAAGGGCACAGCAGTGATTGCTGTTGATAGTCAAGGACAGTTTGTTAAAGGTGTCAGCACCAATGGTGATCTTGATCATACTTAGCATTACAGAGCCTATGAAGCACAATGCAAATGTTGGTGAAAATATACCTTCATTGATCTTCCTCTCCACCCATAAGGTATGTAGATCAGGGAGTCAGTTTCTATCAACCACACGTGAAGTAGCCAAAAGAGCTCTCCTGTGACTAGATAGATTCAAATCCAGATTCTGTGGCCATTTCACATTTTGTTTCAAGTCAGTTTCTTGCCTATTTTTAGAATGCTTTTTTCCCCATTTATAAAAGTAATACATGCTTACTACAAACCTTCGGAGCAATAAAGCTAACTCTTTATTCAACCACACAGCAAAAGCTACTATAAACATTCTGGTTTGTATTTACCTACATTTTTACTAATGACAGACACGCTCATACATTATCCAAAAATGAGATCATGCAACACATTGCATTTTAACCTAACTCTTTCATTTAATATATCAAGGGCACATTTTCCACATCAATAAATATAATAAATTCCGCTTGGTATAAGAATAGGCTAAGCTAAAAGTAGAGTAGGAATGAGAGAAACTAGCTCTTCTATTTTCCTCACAGCTGCACATCTTGGCTCTGAGTAGTCTGTAAGGGAGAGTGAAAGATGTATTTTTAAATATGTTGCTAAATCCTTCCAGTGAAGCAATAACATAGTATATCCATTTATTTATTGAGCAAACATGTACCAAGTAGCAACCAGGTGTTGGCCCTGTGTTAGTAACTGAGGGATCCCCACATGGTGAGAGGGTCCTCCCATCAAGGGTGCTTCCTTACCCTGCTTTCTTAACCTGCTATTTACTCTGGGATAACAGTAAACAACTTTTATTCATTTTTATCACCAATACATTAACAGTGTCTTGGCATATTGCACTGAATTAAAGGTAGACTTACATATAAACAATTATTTGAAATGCAGTGTGAGAAGAACTGCAATGAGGTCTGACTCAAAGTGCAGTAGAGGCACAAAGGGTCTGTGGTGCGGATATGAAAGAACCTTCTCTTCCAAAGTTGGAGAGAAATTTGAATTGTTAATTCCCAAGTCACAAGGAGATTACATGTAGCAATTCATATATTCACAAATAAATTTTCAAATCTACAGTTTAGCTATGAGGCATACTTTGGATACTCATCAGTGCATTAAATCTCTTTGAGCACTGTTTCAATAAAACTGGGGTATCTATACATCTTACCAATGTCCCTTTTTCAAGAAATTTGACTATAGCCATGTGCATGTAGGTCCTAGGGAATGAAAGAGTAATTTTCCATTCACTGCAGGTCTGTGTCTATAATAATAAATTCCAACTACCACATATTCTATTCAAAGGAGCAAAATTTGAGTTGATTTTTGATTCAATAATAAAGCTACATAAAATGTATTTTGCATCTTCTATGTGTAAGAAATAATACAAAGTATTCCATATTAGCTCAATTAATTAGTACATCAATACTACAAGTTAAGTATTAATATATTGATTTAACTAAGTAAGAAACTGACGCACAAATAGATTAAACAAATTGATCAAGATCCCAAACCCAGTAAATGGCAGAGATGAGACTGAAACTAAAGGAATCTGTTTTGATTCTACTCTACTCCACGATCTTATTCAAACTGTGAACTGTTTATGGTGATTTATCAATAATGTATTACATAGCATTGTAAGTCCACAGGGGATATGCATCATATCTAATTTGGCAGATCATTTTTAAGGATTTTACGATATTGCTACCCAAATACCAGTATAACATGAACATACATGTGTTTAACAATACACATTGACAAAATGTCTGTCAAACTCAAAGTAGGCCTAAAAAGCTTTCACTTGAAAGTCTTGTATTTTGAAACCAAGATACCCACAGACAAATTAAATGATTCATTCAAAAGCATTGACGATATAGAAAGAGGCTTTAAAAAACAAAGCTTTGCAAGAATACGGATTACATTTTAATGATGTCCGAGATTCGTTAGGGTTTGTATGTCATCATCCTCTTTGATATGATTCCATAGACTGTTGAAAAAAGACCAGTGAAATGACAAGACAAAATAGTCAATGAGCAGATTCTAACATTGTTGATTTTGATTAATAACAACAGTATTCAATTTACTATTTCTAAGTAGTTTCTCAAAAAGTGCTTACAATGGAAGTTTTTTTTTATTATTATTATTGGTTGTGTTTTTCATGATTTGAAGCCACAATTTTTTCTTCTGTGCACTTTCCTTTACATTTAAGCTAAATGGGTATATTTAAATATGTACTTCTTGCTTATTTGTTGTAAGAAAATGTTAGCAACTAAAGTAGATATTTATTATCCAAATGTTTAAGTAAACTTCAGCCACATAGAACCCTTGAATCAAGTGGAATATTATAGCACTTGGAAGGTCAAAAATATCCAACGAATACAAGAATGTAGCAGACCCAATAGAAGAATATCAGAGAAGAAGCCTGTTTAAAGATAACTGGGAAATTGTGGCAACATGATGTCTGAGCCTTGAGGTAATTTACTTAAGAAAAGCAGAGCATGATTACTATCAAAGTAATAATTATTCATGACTTTTATCATAACTATGACAACATGCCTGATAGCCTTGAATATTTCTTTTATTGAAAGGTATTAAGTTACTTAATTTTTGTAACAATATGTAATACTTAGTGAAATTAGAAAAAATAATGTTTAATCATGAAAGGCACATTGGAAAGGCACCCATTTACGTACCAGGCTGTAGCAGAAAGAAAAACACAGACTACCGAACAATGACTAACGAGTGTGATGGGACAACTTCTTCTTGTCTTTTGGGACCCTCTCAGTATTCAATCCACTACCTCTTCCCATCACAATTGAACATAGGACTGAAGACATGGGAGAAAGCAAGAAAACAGAATTGTGGATGATGATTAGGAAATAGAAATGATAACATGCATAAAATGATGAAGAAATAGTGAATACCATTTAGTCTAAGCCATTATTTACCAAATGGCACCCTATTGGCTTGTATGAGTTCACATGGCTTCCCAATGTGCTTCAATTAATCCCAGAGCAGAGACTATGCCTACCAGAAAAATATGACTCAATGCCCTAAGGAATATATGTAATTTGCTATGAGGAAGTAAATTCTAAATTGGGAAAATCCTATATAGCATAAATCAAATAAATGACAGTCTTAGGGCAGAAGAATATTAAAATTCTATTGTTCTTATTAATCTGTGAAATGAAAGGGATGCTTAAGCAGGTAATTGTCATTTGAAATGGAAGACAAAACAACATATATTTTAATCAACACACTTATTAAATGTCAATTAGAATTTTCATCAAACAAATTATATCAGACTAACTTGCAATAGCAAGTTTGCCAAATGTTAATTAAAAGAATAAACATTAACTATTAGTTTAATTTAAATGCCTTTGGAGTTTTTCAAAATTGTGTATTTCAGATTATAAACCAATTAATCTTTCCATATACTTTCATCATTTATTAAAAATCTAAGTAACCTTATCAAACAGAAACTGCTCTCAAAAAAATTATCTTAATTAACATGTAATTGAGAACTAATGAAAACCTGAAAACCTTTCTTATTTTTCAAGCTATTTATCTATTTCATAAACAAATCTGGAGAACAAAGAATAACGCCTGCATGCTAATATGAACAATTCAGATCCTGCAGGAACTGAGCATATTCTTACGATTCATTTAAGCATATGTATGCTGTCATATTAAAGTGCATATTTTAATTGATTTATAGTAGTTGAAGAGTTGAGTTGCAATGTATTATAATATTATAATCCTTATTTCCTAAGGAAATAAATTCTTATTTCCTAAAGTTAAGTATCCCACTCAATGCATTGCTATGCTAGGTATTGAAAACACACTTTAAATATTGGTCTTACTCAAGATTGCTCTTACTTAAGTTAGAGAAAATATATTTTTCTAACAAAATATATTTTGTTGTTTGTATATACTCTCATATTAGGAACATATTTTTATAAATATAACACTAAATCAGAGTATTGTTCATATAAGCATTTTCCCTGCTAAATATTGAAGGAGTATTAATTAAACTTTCAAGAGTCAGTCTTTATTTTAGTGGCATTGACTGATCTTTTGCTTGAATAATTTTGCTTGAAACCAATAAAATAATCAGAGCGATATTATTCCTGGTCAAGAGCCAGTAACTAATTTTCTAAACCTTAGACTTAAATACAGTGATGTTGATGGAGTTGTATCCAATGTCCCTTTAACTTACAATGGCTATAAAAATAGAAATATATTCAATGTAAAGTTATCAAGATATTATTATGTGAAAAAATTGTTGGAAATTTGAGAACTCTATCAAAATCTGCAAGAAAGTCATATTTGACCACAATTGATCCCAATTCATTTTTATGGTATGATTTCACATGAATCTTTTCAATACTCTTTAACTTACAAACAAAAACCAGGGACATTTAAACATCAATAAGGACCTGGGTTTTATGTAGGGAAAAAAACACTTTTCAGGTAATTTTTGTTTTTACTTTTGGTAAATTTCAATCTTTAGAAAGTAAGTTCAAATGAATTGTCCATTAAACTTAATCAAAAGAGCTGTGCATTTCTTGGGCTAATATTACATATCACATATTCATGTGTTTATATTCTGCCTCTAAAGTAAGGTACATTAAAGTGAAGGATATCCCTGTTGTGTTCACTGCTGCATCATTAGTGGAATGCAGTGTTTGGCACGTAGTGGATGATCAATGCTTGCTGAACAGATAGAAGTATGAGTAAAGCTAAGGAAATGGAATTACAGTAGTTGGAATTGTCATCACATTACTTTTAATCCCATGAACTTAAAATATATGTATGTTTGTAAATAGCATGCATTTAAGCTGAAAATTATGTTCAAGAACTCTAGTTTTACTTGTAAGCTACTTCCCAATGTCAAACTATAAAAAATGCATTCATTGTGGTTTTGATTTGCATTTCTCTAATGACCAGTGATGACAAGCATTTTATCATGTATCTGTTGGCTGTATGCATGTCTTCTTTTGAGAAATGTCTGTTCATATCCCTTGCCCACTTTTTGATGGGGTTGTTTGTTTTTTCTACTAAATTTGTTTGAGTTCTTTATAGATTCTGGATATTAGCCCTTTGTCAGATGAGTAGATTGCAAAAATTTTCTCGTTAGAATGGCAATCATTAGAAAGTCAGGAAACAACAGGTGCTGGAGAGGAAGTAGAGAAATAGGAACACTTTTACACTGTTGGTGGGATTGTAAACTAGTTCAACCATTATGGAAAACAGTGTGGTGATTCCTCAAGGATCTAGAGCTAGAAGTACCGTATGACCCAGCCATCCTATGACTGAGTGTATACCCAAAGGATTATAAATCATGCTGCTATAAAGACACATGCACACGTATGTTCATTGCGGCACTATTCACAATAGCAAAGACTTGGGATCAACCCAAATGTCCATCAGTGACAGACTGGATTAAGAAAATGTGGCACATATACACCATGGAATATTCTGCAGCCATAAAAAAGGATGAGCTCATGTCCTTTGTAGGGACATCGATGCAACTGGAAACCATCATCCTCAGCAAATTATCACAAGAACAGAAAACCAAACACTGCGCATTCTCACCCATAGGTGGGAACTGAACGATGAGATCACTTGGGGAGGAGGGAGGGGAGGGGTTGCATTGGGAGTTATACCTGATGTAAATGACGAGTTGATGGGTGCTGATGAGATGATGGGTTCAGCACACCAACATGGCACAAGTATACATATGTAACAAACCTGCACATTACGGACATGTACCCTAGAACTTAAAGTATAATAATAGTATTAAAAAATGTATTCATTCATTCATAAAAAAATTGTGAAAATTTCCATAATATGCTGACCATAAAGTTAAGGGTCTATGAGTCAAACTCAGAGTCTGTGAAACGAAAAAGTGATGTATAAACTAGTTCAACAATATTTTTAAATACTGTTATAGGGTGTGGAAAAAATACAATAGAGGAGCCCAAAGAAGGCCATGTTTTATTGGTTAAAAATTAGTACAGGCTGCAGTAGAAGTGAGGTTTGACTTAAGACTGGAAGGATAAATCAGACTGTGGACATCAAAAATCAAGGAAGGCATTCCAAGGAAATCATAATGGTGCAAAGGACTTCATTAGATGGCTTAGGAAACTGCTCACTCTTTAATAAACTGTAACCTAAGATATGGTGGAGAGAATGATAGCAACAATGTCTGGAAGAGTTGTAGATAAAATTATTCATTATTTACAACTGAGGAATTAAGAGAGACTATAAATTGTTGTGTCTTTGACAAGCACTGTGTCTATATCTAGCTTCTTTTAAGCAGAAATCCATTTTGAGAAAGGCAAATAGGATATATGACTCCCTTAATGATATGTCCACTATGAGTTTTATGACATTATCTAGAGCATATAAATCAGTTATTAAATGGAGACTACCAGAGTTTTATCAAAGCTAGTAATTCAGTATAAAAGTATTATCATAAAATTTGCATTGGTAGCACACTAATTGCTTTCTTATCACATGAGCCAACTTGGAGTTTCAAAGTCACTAATATGTTGAAGAAGTGATAATATTTTAAGATGTATTAATAAATTTCATAAGATTCGCTCATTTCATTTTCATTCACATGCTAAGACTTTAATATTATATAGCAAAGCAACTTTTACATAATAGCCATTAAAATTGAATTCATTAAGACAAAGGAGAAACTAGAGATATTATATATATTGACTGAGACTAATGAAATGTTGGCTTGATTGGTGAACTATGAAATGCTTCTGTTTTAATTATATATAGATATTCACAAAACACTAGGCAGCTAAGAAAATAAATCTTTATTAAGATTTCATGGCTGCAGGCACACCCATGCTTGAAGATTACAATGGGAGCCAGAGACTTGGAGAAGAAAGTTATTTTCTCTAGAGCTCTCACATTTTAATTCTGTCTTGAACTCTGGATATCAGTGATTCTTCACTCTTCATTCTGATGTTTCACGTATTTTGCAATGTTAGAATGTGAGCAAGGAAAGAGCATTATTTTTCAAAATATCCTTTTAAAAAAATCATTGCCTAGTAATCATAATAAATCTCAATTTGCTGGACTTTATTTTTGCTTTATGGTTTAGTTTTTTTAAACTTAAATTAAATAGGAGGAGAGTAACTGCTGTGGCTTAAATGTTTGTTCCCTTCAAAACCTATATTGAAAGTTCATTGCCATTGCCATTGCAGCACTGTTAGGAGGTGGGACATCTGGGACGTGATAAAGTTATAAGGGCTTCACACTCATAGGTTTGAATAATGTGTTTTAAAAGTGAGTCCTCTTGTTGCCCTCTTTTGCTTCTTTGCCATTCTACCTTCCTCCACAGCAAGAAACACCTCACCAGATGATGGTGCCTTGATCTTGGACTTCCCAGCCTTCAAAACTGTGAGAAAATGAATTTCTATTCATTATAAATTCCCCAGTCTCAGGTATTCTGTCAGAGTAGCACAAAATGGATGGATCCACTTACCAAAATCTTTATAAGATTGGAGATTCCTAAAGGTTTTAATCTATTTTTAGTTACAAAAATAACCCATTTTCTCAGCTTTGCTTCTGGATTGTTCAATTCTACCTATTCTTGTGTCCCAACTTTCTTTCTGAATGCAGTAAAGTATAGTATTCTAACTACTTCTGAAGTGATTTGTTAAGTTGACTTTGGAAACCTAGACTGTGCCTTAGTTTCGATTATTTAAATTGTCATAATTATTGACATAAATGAGTGCAGGCCTAAATTGCATCACTTTAGATTGTATAAAGTTATATATAACAAACAAATGTGTTCTTTTTTGAAGTCAAAGAAAAATTATACAAGAGAAAACTTCATGAGCAATTTTTATTCAGTAGTGTGCCAGTTTTTTTATTGATTTCTTTATAAACAATATTTATTCAGAAAACAACACATTTTGTGAGCTGCAAAAGAAGTTATAATAAAATATTTTTATGTCAAGTTCAGCTGAGTAGACATAGGTAATTCTCTTTGTTGTATGTTAAAGGAATTATGATCTAGCAGATCAGAGTTCCTATTCAGCCTCTACCCCATGATGAGAAAGTAGGAATCTAGAATGCATACCTCACCACTATGTACAATCCCTACAGTTCTACCTTGTTCAAAACAAGGAGAGAAAACAAAGGTAGTGTCTGAAATGTCAAGATATACTTTGAAAATAAACAAAAAAGGGTAGCAAAGAGGAGTAGGATTCTTATTACATAAATCAAAAAAACTGTGGCTGAAAAGATGCTCAATAAAATTAGCCATCAAGGAAATATAAATAAAATTACAACGAAATAGTTTATATGCCAACAGTGTGGCTAAAATGAAAAGGAAATACTATTGATGAGGATGTGGAACACTCAGAAAGTCTCATGCACTGTGGGTGGGAGTAAATTGGCATAGCTACTTCGGAATTCTGCTTGGCTTGGCAGTATCTGCTAAAGCTGAAAAAAATGCATGTCTTATGCCCCGCAATTCCACTGCTATGTATATACCTAAAATAATTTCATACATATGTTGACTAAAAGATATGTACTAAAAGAAAGCTGGAAGAGTCCTAGGGGGAATTCTGGAATATTGGCAATGTTGTTTTGTGATCTGGGTGCTGTTTCTATGGTTGTTTTCAGTTTATAAAAGTACTTAGGGCTGGGCACGGTGGCTCATGACTGTAATTCCAACAGTTTGGGGGGCTGAGGTGGGTGGATCACCTGAGGTCAGGAGTTCGAGACAAGTTTGGCCAATAAGGTGAAACCCGCATCTCTACTAAAAAATACAAAAATTAGCCGAGCATGGTGGCATACATCTGTAATCCCAGATACTCAGGAGGCTGAGGCAGGAGAATTGTTTGAACTCGGGAGGCAGAGGTTTCTGTAAGCCAAGATCATGCCACTGCACTCCAGCCTGAGTGACAGAGGGAGACGCTTGCTCAAAAAAAAAGTACGTAGGATATGTATACTTCAATTTAACTCTATTATAATATTACAATGCAATACAATTTTTCTTTTTATTTAATACAAAGTTTTATTTTTATTTAGTGAAAGAGTGTCCTGGCTTCTTTTTGACATCAAAGGTGAACTATTTTATCTGAACAAATTGGGCATTCCTTTGCTGAGTCATACATGTTTAGGCACTAGCAAGGCAAGGAATGCTAAATAACTTTTGATAGCTAAATAACTGTTGATGTGCATTTGAATCACTAAACAATTCTAGGGAAAATGGTAGAGACTAGTTAATTATTCAGAGAACAATTTCCCTTTTTCTTCTGAGCATACACCAAAGAATATTTCCTGTTCTCCCTTGTCGGTGGATAGCAGGTATGTGGCTGTTACGGCCCTTGTAACACACACATGAGTGTTATTCATCACTGGCAGGCCCAACCCTTAAAAGCCCACATAACACTCCTTATCTCTTTCTCCTAGTCTGAAAATTCAAACATTGAGGGAGGTGGTCTAAAACATAGAAAATGATGCTGCAGCCAAGACTCTGTCCTTTGACCCATTCTGGACAATGATACAAAAAGGAATAAATGGTATTGTGTTTAGCCACTGAGATGTAGGGTTGTTATAGGAGCAAGCCTATCTTAATACTGCACTGAAGCCAACTCAGTAAGCAGCGGTAGCTATAGGCAGTCAAAGAGGATGGGAAATGATAGGAGTTCTTCCCAATGCTGAAACTTTTGTTCCAAAATAGGTTTAAAGTAAGGGCAGTCTGAGCTTAGTCAAATTTAAGTATGTCTGATGGAATTCCAAGATACTGAAAAAACATATTTACATAGAAAATTATGTACAAAAATTGTGACTCAGAATGAGATGAAATGACTGTTTCCTCCTGGATTTTAAGTACGTAGCTTCCCTTCATCTTTGTTAACACTCCTATTGCCTGTTTCTGACCTAATCTTGTGTTTTCAAATCAAGAAATGCCTCAATTCACTCCTTTTAATTTGGCTGAGTTTTATCTGAGATGGCCACTTGTATCTGTGTGAACTTCAGAAGAACATTTAATGTATTTTGGCATTTGTTATCTCATCTACAAAATACAGTGAACAAGACAATGGTATTTTTTTAGCGGGTTAAAAACATGAAGTACATCATGAAGACTTTAACGGTTAATAATACTGTATTGTGTACTGGAAATTTTCTAAGAGTAGATTTCAGATATTCTCTCCACAGAAATAAAATAGGTTACTATTCAAGATGATGGATATGTTAATTGGCTTAACTGTATTAATCAATTCATTCTGTATACATATATCAATATGTCATATACACAAATGCATACAAATAAACAAATAAATGCTTGTAAATTTTGCTGCTTGTTGTGTGGTAAGCATCCAATAAATGGTATCTGCCACAGTTTGTTTTGTTAGTGTTTTTATTATTGACAGATCCTAGTTAGGTTTCATCCTTTCAAATAGCTTATTGTTTGGGCCATTGTTTCATATAATTATTTATGGTGTTAGGCTTCAGGGTATGCATAAATTATACAGAATGTTGTACATACATCCTTTTTAATTTCTCACCACTGACTCGAGTTTTCCATGGTTTCCATGAAGTTCAAATTGGTTTTGTGTTCTAAACTAGCTGCCACAGCACCATTCTGTTAGAGGAATTAATAAAGGGTTACAAATTTGACATCCAATTGCACAATTCATTTTAGATTGCAGGTAAGTAAATGGGAATCCATACTGTGCCCTTAATTTCTCAAGTGCACCTTTGTTGAACAACTCAAAGTTCACCTTGAACTAACCATGCATCACACAAAGTAAAATGACAGGTCATATCAAGAGTAAAAACAATAAAGATCCTTAAACGTGACATAATCAATCAGTGGTTTTTTATAGTAAACAAAGATGAAAACTAATTTCTGTCTACATAATGAGAACTCTTTCATCAAACTGTTGGTGTAAGCATGTGCTTTCATATGCCAATGTAGCAACAATTCTGCAGAAACATTTTGCACTTTTATCATAAAGGAGTGTCTCAGATAATTTTCCTTACACACTTAACTTTTTGATCCATGCAGGCCAGTTTTGAAATCACTGCTACATTTGTTTATAAGAGAAAATTCCTGAGTCATTGCAAAAAAAAATTAGGCGATTGCTTAATTGATTATTCATTTCCTGTGCTTGATGTTTGGAAATGTCTTTTAGATTTTTGGCTGGATACTTCAAGTGTGTAAAAAAATCTGTAATGACTATTATATTTATAAATACTCTACTAATAACAAAATGTTGAAACTATGTTAATTTTATAAGTATAATTTTTATGATCTGCAATATGATTTATAAAAAGTAGGTATCATTAACTCTAATCTGTAGATGATGAGAAAATAAGTTCAGAAACGTGTGAAGTCTAAAGGCAAATAGCTAATGAATAGAAGGAGTTGGGACTCAGACAGGATCTTCTACAACCTGAGTCATAAACCCTGTTGCATTTTTTCTTTCTTTAATGCAACTCTTCAATAAATATTTCCAACAGAACAGCATTTTTATTTTTTTACTCTAAGGAACACTCATATTCTTATTCTTATTTTCCATCTTTATTCTTCTAGTTTTTCTCCTTGCCAGCATGACTTTCTAATGCATCCAACATAGAGGCTGTACCTGTCTTGTTTTCAAAATATGGCTTCATGGAAACACACAGATTGTGCATTGCATATATCAGCTACACAGCCACAAGATCAACCACAAGCATAATTAACTGTAAAGTGACTCAACTTCATTCACCATGATCGTTCTGTCTTTATTGAATTTTAATGTCTTTTATTTTAATCAAACAATATCCCTTCACAGAATATACACTAAGAAATGAGTTTTCCTAAATGAAATTGCTTTTTTATTGCCATTCTACCACACACTCCATTTACATCTCTAGAACATTAAAATCATTCTTTGGATGTTGCTTCACCAGCAAGTGAAGTGTGTCATCTGTAAGAGCTCTGGTGGATGAAACACTTTCTCTCCAGGCATGGGCCGAGAAGTTGCATTAACAAGTCTGAATATCACCAGTGTTTCCAAAAATTACCCACCAAGGCTATAGACAAATTTTGTATCCTCAAAGCAATGAAAATTTAAGAGATCTATCCTTGGTTTCAATTTGTAATTTTTCTATGTCTTGAAGGAGGGAAGAAAAAACATTAGAAAACCACCTGAAAATATATGAAAACAATTTTTTATTTTTAGAATGTGTGTGCAAAGCAAGATAAGTATGAAAAAAAATCTGTTTATTCTAACAGAATTGATTGGTCTTAAATAATTGTAAAAGGTATCAAACAATATATGCATGAAGTGTTTTAGCTTCAGTGGTTTATTTTGAAATTCCTAAATTAAAAAACACAGTTTCCAAAGCTAATGAGTTATCTTTACAATAAAAACATTTAGGACAAAAACTATCATTAAGCTGGTATTTTTGTATTTACATTTTATTACTTTGTATTATGATTAAATTTATTACAGCTTTTATTTTAATAATTTAAGGAAGGAAATGGATGATTATTGGTTAATAAAGAAAAACTAAGATGTTTTAAAAACAATAAAAATTGTGCATTTTTATGACTTCTTAGTAAATTTCTTCACTACTATACAGTTTCTGGGTTTCTACATTATAAATCTTAAAACCATTTCTTTATATGTGCTAAGATTACATCCAGCTTCCAAGTTACGTCTGCAAATAGCAAATTGGAATTCCATTACTCCAGAGGAATAATCTATTTGGGTTTTTAATCTGAACTGAATGACTTTTGGAAAACTATATCTGGTTGTATCCACATCATAAGTTTACAGGTAATATTTCCAACTACTTAAGGGGATGGGGAGGCTTCTATCTCTTACTTTTACAAGAGTTCTTGTCCAGTGCGCACAGCATGGCTGTATAAAAACTGGCTGCCACATACATCAATTGGCTTTCTATCTCTGGTGAATATCTGACAAAGGAGGCATGAAAATAAATAAATAAAAGTTTAGAGATCACTGTAAAAGTCCCTGGAGAATATTCAAAACATAGATGTGCTCATAAGGAAGAATGAGAGAACAGGGATGGAATCACATACTCTGATCTTTCAAAGAGAAAATGCACATTACCCCCCCCCCCCCATATAAAACCACAGAGGTTTCTAAACAAAGGTTATGGCTACGTGAGGCCTTTAGTTACTCAGTTGGAGAAATGTGCAAAAATGATTTCTTCCTCTCCTCATCAAGTCATGGAGTAGCATTCTTTTCATAGAAAAATGATACAATGGAATAAATCTATGATGATAAAAAAACTCTTTTCCAAAGAATGAGATTGTTGAGATTTTATATATATATAATATTTTAAGTATTCAAGTAACTAAGTATTAGATCTCAAAGTAGGAACTAATAGTTGTCTAAAATAATAAGTTCACCTCCAGTTTGTTGTTTTTTTAGTCTTATCTAAATTACTTTGGTGTGAACTTTAGAGAAAATATTGCTGGGACAGAATATGAATTTAGTGATGAATGACGAATTTGGTTATGAAACTATTTGGACTCTCCTCACATAGTGCCATTTACTTGCGCATCATAATATTTTTCCAGGTTTTTGAGATTTAGTCATTGACAAAGAAAATACTTATTAAACATCTAATTTACCTTCATGATTAACTTTTAAGTTAGCAAAATGTGTAAATGGTAGTTCCCAATTCCAGGCATATCTCTACATGATATTTCCCTTTTCGGTTTACACAGCTGCGGAAACTAACACTTTTCATCAGGGCAAGCCAAAAATACATGGCACAAATGCCAGTTGAAGCCTGGACCCTCTGTGAATGCCAAAACAAGAGCAAAGCAAGCGGCTAACTGCCCACATCAGAAAACTAAAACAGACAGAAAATATATTAAGTAACATGAAATGTCAGGAAATATTGACTTGGTTTTTGTATTATCTCTCATAAAAGAATCAGATTTAAGACATAGCCAGAAACTCAACAAACACTTTAGAACAAATTTTCATTCATCTCTGGGACAACAAGCTGAAAAATGTTTAGTTAGTATTGATGATGGGCTTTATATATGTGCTGCTGAAGAGAGCAAAATGATGGATTTTAATGATCAAAAATGGTATAGCATTTTAAATTCTGACAATTTTTGGAACTGTGTAACAACGTTTGAGATTTTATGCTTTCATTGTTCTGAATAAATTATTTCTATATTACTGTTAATCTTGTGTGATTTTCTACATATTATATACCAATCAACTAGCATCATAAATGAATTTTAAAATGTTCATAATTAATAGTGACAACATTCTAATAAAACTAACAATGCTGCTTTTCATGTATTTTTTTCAAATCTTGAAATGTAAGCTGAAACTCTGGGAAACATGATTTTGTCACAATTTTACATGAAATGACTACGTGAAGAGTTTTTAAATTAAGAGCTTGTCTTCAGTTCTTGGTAATATTTATGTTATTTGATTTATTATTTTGGAATTTTACACAATAGCTTGAGTAAATATGTAGATATAGATAACTAAATTGAAAAATCCTTAAAGAATGCTATGCTTTTCATCACAGATAGTTGGTCATTACCCTCCATATGTTACAGTTATACATATGCAAATCAGAAAAATAATCGTTCAGTATTATTATCTGATTTTTTGGAAATTACCATGAGTGATGTTTAACAAATATCAAATTTCTTGTACATTCTTTCTTCCCTGTTTAAATTCTAATTTGAGAAAGCGATGACTTGGTTAAGTCAGCTTCAAAATTATTTTCCCCCTCTACAAATTCACCTGTTTATCTCTAATCCCTGGCTAGTTCAAGACTGATCCTATAATCTGTTAATATCTGATTTACTGAGAGCCAGTTGTGCCCCACAGAGACGAAGCCATTCTTACTCTCCAGCACATTAAGAATTAATATTTACCCTTACTGGACCTTTAAGCTTCCGCAAGAAACTTTAACAAAAGCTGTGCAAATCCCTACCCAACATATCCTGAGAGGATTAATAATAATTCCTTTTGATCAGAATTACTCTGTTGGCCAGCAATGGTTTCCATGGTAATCATGTGGTAGACAGGGCTGAGACTGATTTTATCAGTTGTAGGACATCATTAGAATTATCCTACATGTCTAATTATAACTTAACAGGACTGACTTTTACATAGTGTAGCTCAGAGGCACAGGAAATGAACTTATACGTTTCAACTGTTAGAAAGCTTCCAAGAGGACAAAAAATTATTTTTCTTTCTCCTAACAAGACTTTTCTTTTTTCCTGCAAAGAGCATTAGAGAGGAGATATTTTAATTTTTTTTGTTTTGTTTTGTTTTTCCGTTTGAGACAGAGTCTCACTCTGTTGCTCTGTTGACTGGGCAGAAGTGCAGTGGCGCAATGTCGGCTCATTGCAACCTCTGCCTCCTAGGTTCAAGCGACTCTCCAGTCTCAGCCTCCGGAGTAGCTGGGACTACAGGCATGTGCCACCACGCCTGGCTAATTTTTGTATTTTTAGTAGAGACGGGGTTTCAGCATGTTGGCCAGGCTGGTCCGGAACCCCTGACTGTCAGGTGATCCGCCTTCCCCGGCCTCCCAAAGTGCTGGGATTACAGGCATGAGCCACCACGCCCGGCCTTAGAAAGTATTTTTATGAGAACTGGAGCCAAGAGCAGTATCAATGAGAATTTCACTGAAAGATTATTGTGCTAACAACAACAACAAATTTGGTTCCTAGACAGCTTAGACTTTAGAAAATATCAGCATATTAGAAAAAATTGTAACACACGATGATAGTGGTGATCTTTTCACTATATATATAAATAAAATCATCATGTAGTACACTTCAAATATATACAATTTTTTTTGCCAATTATATCTCAATGCAGTTGGAAAGAGGAGATAATTTCACTAAAAATAAAAAATCTGAGTATCTTCTTTGTCCTCTTCTGATTTCTATTTTTTTCAAGGAAAAGATTTAGTTCATTGCAGAAAGTTACTTTAAATGCTATACGTATATTTACATATGCACATATACACACCGTTCTATATTTATCTAACTATACAGATAAATTAATATATATATATAGATGTGTATGTATATTTTCCATGTTTATTTCAAAGGCTTGGTAAGCCTTTCAATGCCAATTTCTAAGCATGAGCTTCCACAAAATGGAACATCATAACTCAGATATTACATAATCTGGAAATTTCCTGCAAACTTGTCTTTCAAAGTATTTAAAAATAAAGCATTTCTCCAACAGTGCAAAAGTGAAAGAATTAGAACATTCAAAACTAACAGCTATTAAAAGAGAAATAATCAGTGTTTATATGTGATGTGTGTATGTATGTGTTTTTGTGTATGTGCTTCAGGTAAAAACATCTGAACCTTTTAATTTTTGAAACAGAAAGTCCATTAGCAGAATTTTATTCCAGTGTCCAGCTGGTTACCCTAATAAAAAGAGTAACCAGCATTTGCCAAGCTTGCCAGTTCAGCACTTGATCCTTATTTTAAAGGCAAAATCCACACTGAGAAACGTTTTAAAAAATGGAAGACAGCCGGATACTATGATATAAATTAAATACTGTGGATTTGCATGTTTATGCCAACATATAGCAATTCCATTAAAAATAACTATTACTAGAATTTCTGAAAGATGAGTAGGAAAAAGAGGACCCAAGATGAAGTACACCTTGAAGAAACCAGAATTATGAAAAGGCTGAAAGCCATGATTTACAAGGGATATTAAAAGATCCATACTACATATGAAGGAAATGTTACTAGTTCTCTGTGTTGTGGATTAAAACACACTCTCTAGAGTTAAGGTGAGGCAGGTGAATGGAATTTCATTTCAATTCCCTTGGGCAATGATTGGAGATGAAGAAATCATATGTTCATATTATGTGAAAGAATGTTTATATTGTCTATCACATTCAAAAAATCTTAAAGTTGTAGCATTGATGAAATGTTAGAAGCATTTTATCTAATGAAGCTGTAGACTGTAAAAAAATAGAATTTATTAACTCTTATTCTAACATCCTGGCATAATTTTTTAAAATAAGCATATAGAATGCACTTATAAATGAATAACACATTCTATAAATAAACCAGTTGTAGAAAACAAGAGCAATAACAGAAATTTTCTAAAAATCTAACTAGGATATGGACTTTAAAATGATAACTTTAACATTTCCTTTCTAAGCCATTTAGCTTGTTCATAAGTTTAGGAGTATAATCATACAACTAATTAATAAACATTGTTTTCTTAACTGTCTGGAAGAAAGTGTTTTTTAAACAAAAATTAGGAATCCAAAATTCATACTTATCTATTTATAGTCAGAAAAATTTAGTAAATTTTTATGAAGTGTTATTTTTCTGAGCCCGATAAAGAATATTGAAAAGCTTCTAATGTATTTTTAAGTTGCAAAATATATTTCCTTTATCAATTGAAGCATCCATTTTATGGTATTTTTCAACACAACTCTGCTTGAACATGTGTATTAAGAGTTAACATAACTAATAGCCTCAGAGATTTGAGTCTAATATTAGGCTTATAAATTACACTGTTCATAATATACTGCTAATGATTCAAAAAAATATAACTGGGAATAATTACCACAAATTATGATACTATGTCAAAGGAATCTGCCCATATTAATGCATCTTCTTGCAAGAAATTTACTTGTGTCTCTCTGTTTTAAAATTTTTGCAAAATAAAAATATTAATTTTGCAATATTTTCTACATAATGTTTTAATGTGTGTGTGTGGTTAAATCTATCTGTGACAATTAGGGCTGGGCTCTATTTTAGCAGTCTGTCATTTATTGTAGCTAGCTTTAAATAAAGGTTGCAATATTTAATATAACAAAAACTGAAAGCATGGTTAGCTAGGATAAAGCTAATCTGTTTATTAGAAACACTTGAACAAATAATAATTGAAATAAAGTGAGTGAAAGTTGTCTTGGAATTTGTAAAAGGTGGGTATTCAACGAATTAAGTTTAATGTTGCAAGGTGAAAGTAAAACATAATTAGATTATTGTCTTGAATGTATCTTTGCCAGATTGCAAATTCTACCCAATTTATTTTCAAGTAGTGAAAAAATATAAGTTAATGACATTATAGCTGAGTTGTTTCTATCAGTTTGGAGAACAACAAGAAAAAAAAAATCCTTCCTCTTTCTCATTGTGTGAGCCTCACTGTAGTCATTTATGCCTTAATCATTTAGTTATCACATTGTAATTAGTTCCTAATTGGGTAATATTTGGCTTAATAGGTTCCTTTTTTTTCCCTCTCTTTATCCAATAAAGAAAAAAAAAAAAATTGCAGGTGGGAAATTTAGTTATTGGCTCTTTAGGAAGCAGTTTCTCAGTCCAAAACAGACACAAATTCAAGTCCAAGAAAATGGTGTGCTTGAGATGTGAACATCTCATTGTGTAGTATTTTCTGATGACAGAGTGTTGGAAATTTTGTCTTTTTGATGACTCAGAACCACAGTACTCCACATACATCCCCAGAGAAATAGCCGTTTGCTATGCACAGTGGATGTGTGCGGTAAACTGAGTGAATGACACGTTTTACATTGTAAGGGCCAAGCCCGAATTAGAGTACTGTGTTAATTCTTTTCACTACATAGCAAAAAGACATTGCAACATTTTAAAGAAAAGATTAGTAGAATTTTAGCTAGGTTAATCCTAGGATTAAAGAGACTGGGTTATGAGGACAGGTCAAAATCTTAGTGTAAATGGAAATGTTTGAAATTCTGTATACAGACCTTTCTTTATAACATGTATAAAATCACATGCAGTTTTGATAATACCACATCAAAGAAATTGGGACAGAGACTTAATTGTGGGCTAACAAAGGCAAACTAGACCATATATTAAAAGTACCACATTAATGAAAGGAAAACACTTGGATACAGAGATGGGAGGAAAATTATTTGCTTGTAGCAGAAATAACTAAAACCTTTGCTGCGTACTATTTTTGAATTTCAAATAAGTTTTTTCAGTCATATAATCAAGTTAGTAGATTTGTTTCAGGAAATTAATAAGTTATGCTCCAAGAATGTATTTGAAAGTATAAAATAATTCTAAGCTGAAGAAATGGTGATCATGGAAACTTAGCCACATTTTGGTATTTTTGGTCCTCTTACTAGTCCAATTCCTCCTTAGTTTCAATCAACACTTCAGCCCCCTGTAGAAGTGAGAAGCCTTTAATATAAAGAAATTGAATAGTTTAGACAGTCTTTTTAATGCAGCTCAGCAGGAGACAAGGGGATAAAATCATCTGCTCCTCCTCGTGAGCTTATATAATCTTCTATAAAGCACTGACTGGAACCAAAGAAAGAAAAAAAAATCTGTATCTGAAGGTACTTTTATATTAAATACCCAATTAGCCACTACTATTTGAACATGTAACCAGGGGAAGACCTTCAGAATGTTTCAGAAAAACAGGAAAATTAACGAGAGTGAAATTGAATATCATTTCATGATTAAATTTGCCGTGCAATGATAAGATAAAACTTCAAAGTGATTACTTAGTCTTTTTTTCATTTCTCATTATAACGTCTTCCTGTCTGCCTTCTTTTCTCTTTTTTCTTCTACTATGTTTAGTTAAGAATATGGATGGGTTTTGAGAACAGACCATGATCTGGACTTGATATTTTGTTCTGCCACTCTTAGCTTTAGGACTAGGGGCTTGCCACCCGACTTCCATCATTTTCCACTGTGTTATGGGTGTAATGGAGATATTAACGCTGCTATGCCCACCTTACATGGGTGTTCAGAAAATCCTGTCTCACAAATAAAGTGTAAAGCTGAATAAAAGGTTTTAAAATACATAAAAACATACATAAGATCATGACCTCTCTGACAGAATTTTCCAAATAACTGAAATAGTCAAATCATGCAT
Organism: Piliocolobus tephrosceles; assembly: GCF_002776525.5. Taxonomy (NCBI): domain Eukaryota; kingdom Metazoa; phylum Chordata; class Mammalia; order Primates; family Cercopithecidae; genus Piliocolobus; species Piliocolobus tephrosceles. Next base: position 49,702,068 of record NC_045455.1, on the reverse strand, counting down.
TTAAATGTATGCATAATGCCTCTCTAAATTTTTATTAAACTTTTATACCCCAATTGTACAGTAGTATAAATAAACTGATTATAATATTCCTTTAAAAAAGATTATATTATGCATCTGTACTAATTTTATTTAAGAGTTAGAAAAAGTTTTTCTATATATACTCAGATTAACTATGTGAGTAACCTTTTAATTTCTAGATCAAAAGACAGATAAATATTTTATCAATTATACTTTATGAGGGTTACCTCATTTACACAATAGACAGGACTGTTGCTTTAGAAAATGCCACTATAAAATATGAAGGGTGCAGAAGAATGCTTCCAATACTTCTATTCATTCATTTCAAAATAGCTTATTTTTTCAAAATATAAAGAAACATTGAAAAAATATAGAGAGCCACACCTTATACTAGAAAAAATCAGTAGCCATCAGTTTATTTTATTTATGATCTTTCAATATTGTACAAAATCTAGAGGGTATGCAATTAGTTAATACCACAATAAACAAATTTATTGCCATTTTGCACCAAAACATATTCAATTTAATAGCATATATTATACCTACGCTATTATACACTATGCTCTAAGATTTAAAGATGATTAGGAGTCTCAGCCATTAAGAACCTTTCATATGGACATGAGAAAGCATTGCCTAATAATGGTAATGAATGATAGGATATTTTCTAGAGAACTATGACTGAAGAACAGTGGAATGTGAAAGCACTTTCCTATTGACTTGAGGGCTCCGCAGAGACTTTGAAAGAAGTTTAAGCACTTAGAATAACATAGAAGGATCTGTACTATTTCAATGCAAAGAGAATGGAGAGCAGTGGGGAGGAAAGAATGAACAAGTGTTTGAACATAGAAGACCATTTGAGTAATACAAGTAGTGACCAATGGCATTTTCAAGTGAAGTTGTGACACTGCCAACGTCATTAAATGGTAATCTATATCTTATGTAGTTTTTATGCCAACATTTCTGTTAGCTTAGGAAAGTAATGGGTATTAAAATTCACTCAAAAAACAATATTTCCAATGCCAGGTCTATGGTGCAAAAAATGAATGAAATGAATTACTTTACAGAATACAACTCAGGAAATATGAATCTAATTTAGACGACTGTCTATTTTACTAACATTTTAGAGAATTACTTTCACAGAATATGTTTTGGTATAGAATTTACCAAATATGATTATTGCAAAATAATAAGTAGGCTCTATTATTTCAAGTTGAAATTTCCAAAGTAGCTGCTATGGGGATATTTTAAAATGAACCTAAACATAAGAACAATTTTGATTAATTTCAATATACCTTTCTCTTCTAAATTATTATTTACTTAATATTTTCAAAGCTACTATGAATTAGTTTAATAAAATAAGTCCTTTCAGTAATTATCACATAGTACATTTTATGTTCAAAACACTAGCACGTCCAAAAATTGTTTACAAATGAGGAATCTAAGGTTCAGAAAGACTAAATCAATTCCCAGAAGTCACAAAGCTACCAAATGAGACGTGCATTACTAAAAACCAAGTGTTTTGCTATCTAGCTATCTGGCATCGAAAAATAAAAAACATAAAGATCTAATGTATACTATTAACATATGGAAAATTAATCTACACTTTTAAATTGGAGATCCTGTGATATTCCTTTTTCACTAGACTGTTTAGCAGCTAAGAATGTGTTTGCACACTATTACTATTAATTCAAAGATAATAATGGCAATAACTATCTTTTTCAATACTTTTGATATGTTAACAATATTTCCTTCAGCATTTTTGCTTGTTTGTTTTTAAATCTGGGCAAATGTCTAGACTATGATAGGGCTCTTAAATTCTGAAATATTCTTTTAAGTCTTGATAATTGTTGTGTCTTCGATAATACTATGAAGTATGTGAACATATCACAGCAATCAATAACAACTTTATCAACTAATATCTGAAAGAAAATTACTTGATAGTATATATAAGAAGACTGCAAAAGAGAAGCATATAGGTAAATACTGAGAGATAAAAATGCTTTTTGAGGAGAGGATGGGACATTTTTTCCATTCTAATAATATAACCTATGACTGGTCTTTGTAAAGAACCTCACTGCTCTTCCATTAGATTATGTAAAGGGCACTGCATATTATGCTCAATAGATCCAGAGCATAGCATAATAAACATCCCCCTCCAAACAAACTCCATTTTGCCAAGTTTTAAACTCTGCCAACATTTTAGCATTTTCCGCATAGTCCAAACTTAAAATTTTGGATGGGTTTCTGACTGTTCCCTCTTCCTCATCCCTATTTATAATATATATGTATTTCTTGAAGATCCTTTCTTTTGAGTGCTTTAGAACTTACCTGAATTGTTACATTCTTACATCACTTCTTTGGTTCATGACCTCATTACTCTATACCCAGATTGCTGAAATAAACTCCTGACCTTTAGTCTTCTCAATCTGCTGAGATTACCAGTTCTATGACATCATTCTCCTGAATTAGAGAATGCAACTACTTTCTCAAAGTAATTGCAAATAAGAGTTTGCAATTACTTTTCCAAAGCTTCTTAAGTCAAGTGCACAATCATACTGGTGGCCCTTGAGAAGCTCTATAGGTTCGTCTTGACTATACAGGCAAATGTATCACTTTACCTAAACATATACTGTTTTCGACAAGACATTACCCTGAGGATTATTATCCCTTTTCATAAATATCCCTTTTCACATGACTTCAGTCAAGATAATCTTTTCAGTTAGAATATGTTCATCCATTCATCCATCCATCCACTCATCCATCCATCCATCCATCCATCCCCACATCCATCCATTCAGCCAGCCAACCACCCTACCAGCCCTCATGTAAGGAAAAGGTGCACAGCACAGGATAAGACATTTAAAATACATTCTAAGATAATTTTCTGTCCTCAGGATGCTCCCAGACAAGTTGCTAGGCAGAAATTATCTAATTATAATAAACGACACTGTACGTTACAGTTAAGACAGGTGTTATGTGAGAATTTGAAAGAGCTTTTAAGTCAGCCTCCAAGGAGTAGGTGACATGTAAGGTAAATCTCAGAATTTCCTTTTCTTTGATCTCTAACTATCTAAAATTCTGCCTTAAAAATCTGACTCCACTCTTTCAAAAATCATCTCAAATCTAACTTCCTACATAAAACCATCCTCAATAAAGTAAGATGACCTAGAGAGCTATTCTTCCTACTAAAGGTCAAATGTATTTTTTCACATAGTGATAGCCTATGTGATATTGTTCCCTAATATTTTCTTTTTGCAGGTCCCCAGCACTATAATCTATCCCCAGGAAATCACTACCTTCTTTAAAGGCAGACTTGTTCTTCTTTGTTCCTCCAAGTGCCTATTATAATGAATAACCTTCAACTGTGCTAGCATAAACACTCTCGAAGTTAATTAAATCAGCTTCTCTTCCCAGCAATCCTTTAACCATTGTGGACATCCATGGGGACACCTATACAAATGTCATTTTGGGGTCTCATGGCAGTGGTATAAGGCCCAAGCTGGACTAATCAAATTCCTTCTAGGATCTGAAATGAGGACATCAGTGGATTCTACATTGGCCAAAGCTGTTTTGCAAAAATTATTATTTAACTATTACCAATGAGATATGCATATGTCATTAACAGTAAACCAAGAATAAAAGTGAGCAAAATAAACATTTTTATTAAAGTTCATTTTCTTATCAATAACCAATATACAAGGAACTCATAAAACTTAAAACACATAGAAGAAAATATGATGTTTGTCTTTGGAATAATTATTTTAAATACATAATCAGTACCCATTTTTACATCTGAATGTATACCTTTGGAACTTAAAAAACTCCCAAGATCTCCTTTTTGTTGTTGTTCTTTCTGATAAGAATTGTCACATAATTTCTTTCCAAACCAAAATATATCCACTATGGGAGGAAAAAAATTAGTCTCCAAATAGGACTTGTTTTTTATTTTTAAAAATGAATTTTCTTTCTAAAACTAATTTGCAGCTTTTGAGTAGTTAGAAAAAAAAAACATTATTGTATAGTCAGATAACATTTATATCTGAGCAAAGAAAATATAATGAGCTACAACGAAGGAGATAAAATAGCAAACTTGAATTTATCCACTGTCACATTTTTAATTAGCACCTATAATGTTTAAGAACATTGACAAGTGTACTGGACACACAAATTGTATGACATTAGAGGAAAGGTCATAGGGATCTTCCTTCTCTGTCTTTCACCTCTCCAACCATATGGAATATGCAAAAGGCAGCAGTGCTGAGGAGAGAACTAGCCTCTCTTTCCTAGCCAATGGTGTCCTTTATAAAAGATATATATGAAAGGCTGTTTTCCTTATTCCTCAAACATTCATTACCTCTTCATGGAGGACTTGAATGGAAGGAGACTCAGACTATCCACTCTCCTGGGAGGAGGGTAATGAAGTAAATGTCAGGGGTTTCTGGCAAGATTTTCTTTCTTTGTGAAAAACATAATCTTCGCAAATCATTTTCTAGAAAATGTAGGGAATGCAATTTTTAAGAGTATAAATTAGTCCTGTAAGCTTCTTAGTTGATACTTTTAAATGTATAGTTGTAAAAAATTACCAAATTTCGAACTTCTGACCTCAAGTGATCCATCCACCTTGGCATCCCAAAGTGCCGGGATTATAGGCGTGAGTCACCACACCTGGCAAAAATTACCAAATTTCTATCTTACTATGGGGGAATCCATTTAAAAAACAGTAAGAATCACTTGCTATTTAGGAAAGCATTTTTTAACAAAACACAATTATTTGAGTTGATTTTCTTTTATTTATTATATCTTTCAGAGATGTTTGCCAGTTTTCTTTTTACATATTTCTGTGGTTATACCAAAAAAAAAAAAAAAAGTCTAGGTAAAATCATCACCTAGCCAATTCAATTGTAAGTTTAATAATTTAATCATAAAACAATATAAACTTTTTTATATTTATTCATTTCAGTTCTCTTAATCTTAGCCTACAGCATCATTCTTGATTTTACACTAATAAATATTGACTATATATTTCTTGTCTTTATATATATATATTTGTTATACATATTAAAACCTAAAAAGTTATAAAAAAAGTAGAATTGTGCTTTTGAATAAATTCTTCTTCTCCTTAATAAAGAATCTTCTAAAGAATTTTAACAATATTCTCATAATAGTTTTTAATCACGTTTTAGAATAAAAATGTGAAGTTCTATTAAAAACAATCTCTGCTGTTCCTATACCAGAATTCAACGACAAAGTATTATGTTTCACTCTTGGCCCAATCCCTCTTGGAACATTTTAGAACCCCAATAAATTTTTTGAGACTGAGAGCATAAAATAATAAATGAATAAAATTCTAGTCAATTCCAGTTGGATAATCCTTCCAAATTGGATATCTCCTTCCATTCTAAATTGCTCAGTGGGTCTATTCATTTTTACCAGTTCTATATTTTTAGAGTAAAACTGAATGTGATGCTGAAAGATGATTTCTATTCATTTATAATATTTAGTTTCTTTTGATATTGTTTTACTATACAGTATCACAAACTTGGAAAGTAATCTTTTTTCTTTTCAACTGTTATTATTCATTGTAAGACAAAACATACAGCCAATATAGTGCCTTATGGTAAATTTTTGTATACTAAAGAATGGAAAGAAAATAAAAAGACTGTGTTCAATATTTCAGTCTAAAGGTAAGAGATTAGCCTTCAACATTAGCCTACAGGCCATGTTGAAACATCAGAAGAATTCTGCACTGGCTATGAAGTTATATAAACAATGTTGCATGAATATACATTAATTTATCTGATCTGAAGGTCCATTGATCTTCCAAAAAGAGTTTAGAACACCTATTTGAAAATATCATCTAGTGTGTCTAAATGAACATATTCCAATATATCTGAATAATCTGAAAATACTAAAAATTAAAGGCTTTTTATCTGATGGTTATGCATTAAAAAACAAAAGTTAATACAATTATCTGGATAATTCAAACCAAAAATTTCAAAATCCACATTCTGCTAATAAAGAACTGGGTAAATTTAGAACTTGAATTGTCTATGGTTTTTCTTTTTTAGAGACAGGGTCTGGGGCCTGGCTGTGTTATCCCAGGATGGAGTGCAGCAGTGCAATCACAGCTCACTATAACCTCAAACTCCAAACCTCAAGGGATCTTTCGGCCTCAGCCTCCTGAGTAGCTAAGCCTACAGAGGTATACCACCACACCCGGCTAATTTTCAAATTTTTTGTAGAGATGGGCTCTCATTATGTCGCCAGGCTGGTATCAAACTTCTGGCCTCAAACAATCCTCCCACTTCAACCCCCAAAGCACAGGGATTACAGGCCTGAGTCACCACACTCAGCCTTCAAATTTTCTTTATGAGTTCCCTCTCTGTTCAATATTACTTTATTAAAACTCTGAATTTCATTTCCCCTATGATAAGACTGTAACATCCCAATTCTTGTGCTTTCTCAACATGCTAAATTGTTCAAAATGTCATAGCCTATTCAGTTTGATTTTTTCCCCTTTTTTTTTCTTCCAAGTATCATAGAATAATTCTTTCTTGTTTAGTTTGAATACTAGATTTGGAAATAATCTTTCATTTTTCTGTGGAGTACGGTAATCAGACCAAAAAAAAAAAAGAATAATGTAACAAACACATGTGTACTGCCATAGGCTTTGTTAAACTTTACCATTTTGCTGTATTTTATTGAGATATTATTTAAGGATATAAAACATAATAACTGTGTACCCGTTCCTAATCATGTTCTTATGCAAGTGCCCAAAAGTAATCACTATACTGAATTTAGTAAATATTATGCCTCCATGCTTTTAATTTCATATTTTCTAGAGGAAGATGACGTGAATTAAGTCTGCATACTTGTGCCTATAAGGGCGGTATTGCAATCTCAATAGTTTAAATAAAAAGTGGCTCAACATAACTCAGTGATTGCCAACAACAAAAGCAATTATTTTATGTCACCTTAAACTTCATATGAATGACGGCATACTTTATGAATGCATCTACAGCTTTCCTAAAATAAAAAAGCTTATTATTTTGTTATTTATCCTTAATAACATGTGAGGCTTCAATATGTTTATTTTTAACGCTGCATAGAATTTCATTGAACACATCTACCACCAATTGATGAACGAAATAATTCACATTGCTTTTCGAATACAAGTAGATAGAGCATTTCCAGTTTTAAAATAAAGAGCATGTTGATGTTTATAATCAAGGAAACCTACAAATAGAAAGTTTGTTCATCAAAAAAGGAATACCTTCCTTCATATACATAATTTTTAAGAGTATAACAGTTATGCCATTAATCCTCAAATATTGCTGTACATGAAACAGCCTAAGGACTTTTTAAAATCCCAATGCCTAGATCACACCCCATAATAATTAAGTCAGAATGTCTGGAAGTGAGAGCCAGGCATTAGTATTTTTAAAAGATCCCCAGGCGATTGCAAATTGCAGCAAAGTTGGCAACCACTGAGTTATGTTCAGCCATTTTTTATTTAAACCATTGGGATTTCAATACCTCCCTTATAGCTGCAAGCACACTGACTTAACTCACATCATCTTCCTCTGGAAAGTTTTCCTTGAAAAAGTGTTGGTGATTTTTGGGTGGGACATGGGGGCTTAAAATCTAGATACATGTTAATCATAAAACAACCTACTCCAGTCCCTTAAATTGTTTCATTCATCCTGCTCTCAGGTTTGCTGTCTATTGTTTTTAAGTTTTGTGTGCATATATGTTTATACTGCTATCAATCCTATATTTCAAGGTTCCAAAGATGTGGAAACTGGTTGGTTAATTCTCTCTGTACACTCCCTAACAAACTGTTGCATGCAGAGAGACAAGTCCTGCTTTTTTCTCTTGATGATACCTCATGTGAAATAAAAACTTTAACTCCCTAAAATCTGGTCAAAGTCTCTTAAATCATACATAATGCCTGCGCTATTTTACTCCAGACTTTATTTTTAGTGAACCTTGCGTATTATATGTAGTGATCTGAGTAGATTTCTGGTTATTTTAGATCACAATTTTATTCTTATTTACTTAAATATAATTACATATAAATGAAATGGAAACTACATAGTATTTAGATTTGAAACCAACAATCTATTCTCAAAAGAATATTTTATTCTTTTAACAGTGAATATCTCCAGTACAAATAAATCTATGGATTGGGTTCTTAAGTTCTTATTCAACCTTAGGAAGCCACATCTCCAATAGAAGGAAAGTATTAAGAGAACACACGACCTTTTTCTGTTTTCTACATTTTGCTGATTTCTACTGCTTTCTTCACTTTCCTACTTTCTCCATCCTTTCCAAAGGTAGCAAGTGTTTAACTTATCCATACCTACTTTTAAATGGAAGTGTAGTGGAATGAAATCAGTTTACATACATCACCAGTACAATAAAATATCACATTGATTCTATCCAAAAATCTTATTTAAGAGAGTTTGTGTTACTACCTAGAAGACAAATGGTGACATTCGAAGAGTCCAAACTTGTTGTGATCTTACCAAACCTTTCCTATGAGAAAACACACTATAAAATTGTCATAAAGTAGACCTAACCACTTAAGTTAAATAACTCTAATTCAAATTATACCAACTATACATTACTGTATTAAATTTCTTACCAAGATGATACTTTGTAGGAGGTAGTAATGTTTATGTAGTGGAAAAATCTAAAGCTAGGGCCTGAGTTACGACTATATCAGGGTTATTAAATGAAATGAAAGCAATATGTTTTGAAGTGTTTTTGGCGGGGGAGGGGGAACAGAGGGTGCTTTAACTCCAGAAGGACCAAAACATGCTGCTTTTGAGTCTTAAAAATAAGAATGTGTTCCACTGCTGCCTGTTTACAGTCGAAACTACAGGGAAAAATACTTTCAGGGGCCTGATGTTTCAGGTGCAAGATATTAAACTTGCCTGTAGAGAGGCTGACCCAGAGGATAAAAATCCAATGAGCAGAGTCACAGAAGCATGTATATTCATAGGTTCTGCTTCAGGGAGGTTTATAGTGTTGGGAGGTCCAGTTTCTAACTATTCCTGTCATTTAATGCAGTAATGCAGAGGAATGTAGCATTGTCAGCATTTATAATATTGGGTATGATCTCTAGGTGAAAAACAGGTATTCCTTTCTTTCCTCCAAGGGTAAGCCAGTGATTGCAATGCCATGAGGTTTTTACTTTTGAAGTTTTTTAAAAAATTGTGTTTTGTTTTTTTTTAATTTTTTATTTTTTAGTTTGAGAATGTATTCATTGAGGTATATTCATTGATGTAAGTTTCTGGAGTGCTTAAAAATGTAAAACCACAAAATAGATGACAACTACAAAAATTTTAAAACAGGGGGAAAAGCTTGTTCTAAGAGGAATACTAGAAAGTCAGTTTGAAGATTACCACTTCAGCATCCAGCTGCTTTGAGGCCAGTTTATTTCACTTTCTTAATTAACATGAAGACAAAATGTATTAGCAAGCTTTAAGCTATGCGTTAATGTTTGATGTTTTAGCATCTAATAAATATCTGCATCTCATCAGATTCTAGATTCAATACAGTTAGCTCTGGGCTTGCTTTTGAATACTTTAATGTTTACACAGATTATGTAAATCATACATAGCTCATAACAATGTGATAAGGAAATGTGCGACTGTAATTCTCATGTAGAATATCATTATCTAAGTCCCACCCTCAGTTTATAGCTCAATGTATTCATTTAAAGAGGATCTGTTTTCAAGACAAAAAGAATGAGGAGTAAAAACAAGAAACTAACATGAAATCTGTATGGTATCATTTGAAAAATCAGTGGTGTCATTTTAATCACTTTATACCACTTACTTTTTACATGCTTTGTGACAGGGAATGACTTCTATGTAGAGATATAAAACATAAACATTACCCATGTTGTTTAAAATACACAATGGAAATTAGCATGACAGATAAACAATGGAACTATCAAGTAAAACTATGCTGTTATACAATAGGAGAGATAAGGAAGATAGAGAAAAGCAGTTTATTATTTATAAATACAATACAGAGATCTAAATGCAGAACTGCTACTTTTTCTAATTTGAAGAGCTTTATCAGCCAGAAGTAACTTTAACAAGAAATAGAAACTCATGCAGGAATGAATTCCGCACCTGTCCAGTACCTGCTTACTTAACAAGAATGTCCTTCAGGGTCACATTAGGAAATCTGTAATTGTGAAGTGAAATGGTGGATATCCAGAAAACTCGGCCAAGTGAGGTGAAATGTAAACTTTAAAGTAGAAACATAACTAACGGATAAGTACAATTTATAAAAAGCCCAAGCCTTTTCTCATGGGGACTTCAAAACATTGAATGGTTGTTGTACCTATCCTACTATAAGATAGCTCAGTATAAACCATCTTCCTGCTTTAAAGATATCAGAATAAAGATACCTGGAATTTTAAGTGACTTTTTCCAAGGTCACATAGATGAGTCAGTGGGACAGACAAGTATAGCTACTGAGTGACAGAGACGAAGAGCTATAGACTTTTCTCTCCACACCCACAGAAATGCCTAAACTTCTTCAGCATGTAAACCCTTCACTGGTGACACCCCTTCCTAATCATTTTAGAATCTCAGCAGAGATGGCAACACTGGAAGCTTCTACCTACACGCTGGTTGCTTCTTCTTTAAAAAAAAAAAAAAAATACTGATAAAATTATTAGCATTTATGAAAAAGAGCACTGCAAGAGAAATTGGCCAAGGGTTTTTCACATCTGTTCCAACAAATTATTAGATACTAAAATACAGAAGGTTAATGGTAGGCAACAATTTAGACTGTCCATATCCTCCTCCCTCCCAGTGCTAAGTATAGCCTCAAGAGACTGCCTTCAAAATGCTAAAATAAATTAATCGGGAGTCAGTTCCTGAGATATCACTAGCATATTAAACCTTCTTAAAAGATTATGCCGGATTCATATACATCTTTAGTTATTCATTCATGTGGAATTTGAGACTACAAATCACATTTGTTACATTTTAGAAAATTATCTTTGCATAGTTTCAGTTATATCAAAACTAAATAAATCATCTCTAGCCAAAAAAAAGTTCTTAATCTTCAAGTTCCTCTGGGACACTTTACATTTCTATTCTCAGACTTCACTGAACTAAAATTAGTGTTTTGTATTGAATGCAGAAAAGTGATTAGAAGTAATATTGACTTTGAAAACAAATGGGTTTAGTTTAACTAACTTATATATTTCAATGCATACAGCTTCTAATCCATTAAAAAAAGAACTGTGTCCATATAGTCAACTCTGCAAGAAAAAAAATCATGACTTACATAAATTGTGATTTTGCATTGCTTGCAGGAGATACCATGACATTAAAGCAATATACACAAAATGGGAAGTCTACCATTTTAGAAGTTCATTGTTTTATGTACATGCATAGTCCTTTTGTTTTTCTGAGAAATGTTGTCAAACAATGCCTTGAGAATTAACAAATAGCTACTTTAGACACAATATCAATTGCACTGTACAATATGTAATTTCCAGGTAAATTGTGAAGAAAAATAGAATAGTACTAAATAATAATTTTTCTTTTGTTATTTAAAAATGACTATACTGGTTTATAAAGTTGAACAACTTATCTACACACAAGTGAATAGATGTTAACGTCAAAATACTTAAATAATCAGAGGCCTTACCATACCATCCCTATTTCTTGCCCAGTGATTCTATTTAATGACTTGTATTTATTCAGTTCTTGTTGCAGCAGTGCACTGGAGCTAGTTCCTACCAGCTTGCAAGAGCCAATTGTTTAATATCTACAAATACTGTAAGTTTTCGTTAGTGTGAAATCAGCCATGATAGGAATATTTACACTATGGAAATTGACAGTGTTACAAATCATACTCCCCCAATTCGTTTACCAATACACTACTGTGATTATATATATATATATATATATAAACTGCACACAATGCTATAGGTGGCAAACAAGAATAACTAAGACCCAGCCCAGTTCTTAACATACTTGTTTGAAAGGATTGGATTGGAAACATAAAAATATCTTAAAAACTGAAAAGAAGTAGAGTTAATGCATATTTTGAAAGCTTAAACCTTTATGGTTTGAAGAATGAAAAGTGCCATTATCAGAAATAAGGAAGTCAGAAAGAGATATCTATTGGGGAAGTTTGGTTGGAACATGGGTTGTTTGCCTAAGAATGAATTCAGTAGAAAGATCATGGGAGTTAAATATCAGAGTTCAAATTATCCATGATCACATCTTTGTCTACAGGCATGGTTTCTAAAATTATCTGCACATTAGAATCAGCTGGGAAACTGCAAAAATTACTATTGTTGGCCTAGCCCTGGAGATTGTGACTTACTTGGTCTGAGATATGGCCTGGGCTTGGAAATATTGAAAAGATTCCCAGGTAACTCTAATGTGCAGAGTAGCTTGGGAAACACTGGGCTATGATTTAAACATTTTTAAATCTTTTTACACCTAAATTCCTGAAATGGAAAGATAAATGGATACATCATAAGCTTTAGGGCCTGCAGGTCAGTCCCCAAAGCATGCTTACTATTTGCCATTACCTACAGCTGAGGAAGAAAGTCAGTCCTGTTTTCTATTATGTAAGAGGAGTTCAGTCAAATAAATTCACTTGCTTTCCACTATACAAATAATTTTAATAATTGATAGGAAATTGTGAGGGAAAAAAAAAAACTAATTGTTCTTCGTACAAACCGAAACGTGGTGTCACTCCTTGCACAAGCTAGCCCAATAAAATGCCTTATGCATTGCATAATGTGTGTCTAACTCATCAAATATAATTCTCTCTCTCTCTTCATACACACACACACACTCACACATACACACACACCTGATGCAAACTCACGTTTGTAATTTTGGTGAAAGAAATACCTTAATCACCTAAGTGATTCTTCGTAAGGAAGAGAACTACCTCCTTAGGGATATATATGCTCTTCAACTGGGAGAATTCAATGAGATTATAAACAATCAGCTTGATTCTCCCCTTTGCATTCAAGAGAGCAAAGAATGCTCTTGAGATAGAGTCAAAGGTCTCCCTTTCTTTTTTCTAAACAGCATGTAGAATTCCAAGTTATTCAAGAAAACAGAATGACTTAAAACACGTATAAAATTTGAGCGATGTTTTTTCTTCTCCAGTTGTACTTTATTATACATATTTGTGCTGCACATCAAATAACAAGGCACTGAGAGAGAGAGAGAGAGGAGAGAGAGAAAATAGAAACAAGATCTGTCAAACAGGATTTGTAAGTATTTATTGTGCATTTAAAACACAGGTTTTGATTCAAAAGGTCTGGATTGTGGCCTGAGATTCTGCATTTTCACCAAGATCCCGGGTAAATCTGAGGATGCTTTGTAGTCTATTTTTTCATGGACCACACTTTGAGGAGCAAGATGGTGGACATCTGAAAGAAAATGTTTGTTGGATCCATTGGAGTCATTCCCTTACATCCTTATAGGCAACATAGAAATACCATGCTCAGACACAGAAATATCATATATACAGCAGGAAAGATGAGGAAAATCATCACATTTTCCTCAAAGGTAAAATTAGTCATTATTAACAAAGGTTGTTTTACCAGACATTTGCTTGAGTGAGCCACGAATCTACATATGATTCTGTATGATTTATAAACATATGATTAGATGTCTGGAGGGAAAAGAACAAAACAATTCATTGGCATTAAAAATTTAAATTTAACTGATGCTAGAATTACAGAGTATTTCTCTTTTACACTAGGACCACCAAAGTGACCAATGACATCCTTTCTGCTGAAATATTTATTTTGTAATATGAAATCAAAATATTGGAATCTCCTCTCATTATGTGTATTTGCAGATGCAAGTGTTTAACCCAATATACGATGCAAAGCAGCCCATTAAGACAAATGCAGTCACTGTTTTATGAAGTAAAGCGAATGATTAAAAAAAAAGAAGAGTGCTCCTGCCGCAGTTTCGTGGTGTGATCAATGGCATTCACCTTCCCCTCTCAGTGTAACCGGAATGTCTATCAACTAGAAAACGGAAGGCTTCAGAAGCATTATGTAGCTAAAAAAGGAGACTATTTTACCCATTAGTAATAAATGTACCTGCTGAGCAGAACACAGCTATACCTGAAAAGGTTCCACAATTCTCTTTTGCTTAGCTCTCCCTGCTATGAGAGAACCAGTGTGCTAAAGAGCATTTTGTAAAAGCAAAAGAGTTCATATAATTGACTTTACTGGAATTAGAAGACAGAGTACAGTGTGCTAAACCTGAAGCAGCCCAACTCTATGATGAAGGAAAATTGCACAATTTAATAGCCAGATATAGGAACTGTGAAGTAATAGAAGTAATCAAAGGCTTGGCCATGCTTAAAGGAACAAATCTGTTACTTTTCCATTTGCTCCAGAGAGGGGACTGCAAGTGGACTATTTGCAGGAAAGTGCATTAACACAGCTTCCTAAATTTGCGTAGTATTTTTATGAAAAAGAGAATTTAGAAAGAGATAAGTATAAGTATCTTAATGTTGAGGTGTCTTTTGGAAATTTGATTTATGGGTTTCATGATTATAACTTCTATTTCATGTGAAACAGTTAAAAAGAATATATCTAATAATTGCAGTTAATTTTTCCTCCTCTTCTCCTTGGCCTCAGCAAACTTAACCTTCATTAAGAATATCATCTTGCTATACCAAACACATATTTTCTATAGAAAGGGAACAACCAAGCCATATTTAGGGTGAAAGCATATTAGCCTTTCTTGAACATCTGGTGAAAAGTGAAGTTTCAGCAGTAGCAATTTATACATCTGTACCATCTTGGGGGAAATGTGACTTAAGTGATTTAATAGCAAGAAGGAACACTGACTTACAATGCAGCATCCACACAACAACAGCCTGTGAAAATCAAAAGTATTAAGATCATAACCTTGAATGATCTTAATAAAACCTTAATATAATCAGAATTCAAGAGACGAGAAATATTTTGTAGAGGACCAAAATATTTTTAGCAAGTCCAGAAATTTAAATATATAAATTATGAGGGTTGAAAAACTGCATTAGAAATCATTTAAATCTTGTCATAACCTGAATCTAGCAGTATTTATAATGATTCAGATGAAGTAGTTGAGCTTTAGATTACAACTAAATTGCCAGTTAAACACATAAAAAATTAATTTCAGTAAAAGGTAAGTATATGTGACAGCTCAATTAGTATGATTCATATACTTCAAAATAATTATACTATTAAGGTAGACAGTATACCATCTAGTTTTATTCACATCAAATTTTTCATGCTTTGGTTAGCTTAAACTAACCATGGCATTTTAGAAGAATGAACAATGAACTAGGCTCTTCCACTAACTTTACTAATATAAATATTGTTTTATGTCATTATGCCTCAGTTTTCCCATTTTTGAAATTATTATTAAAAGTATGAAATCTCCTTTCATTATCCACATAATGCCAGAACAATTAAATGTCGAAGATTTATTTTAATAAAATAAATGCATAAATTTCTAACTGGAATCTTTTCTGTATTAGCCAATAAAATGTTTTATTAAAATATATTACTGTGGAAAATTCAACAAGCTCTTATTGAAGCTAAGGGAAATAATACTATTAGACCCTATGTAATGTCATTCAAATTTGCTAAGTAAAGAAAGGTTGCCTTAAGTCCAATGTTATTGTTTCCTACACGATTTTCAAGAACCACCAAGTTCACTAAAATAAACTAAACATTCTCACAATAAAAAATATAGAAACTTGGTTCTGAAATTACTTTTTTTACATATTGTCAGATTCTTCATTTCTCACAGAAACACAACTACATCCCATGACATAGTTTTAAAATCAGTTCAATTCCATAAAATTAATTGTTCTCTATCTCTTCTCTCTACCTATTTTTTTATCCCTCCCTCCTCTCCTCCCTTCATTCTCTGTAAGTCCTCCCCAACCATGGACAAGTGAGAAGAAAAAAAAGTTCAAGTTAGAAATACCTTTTACTGTCCACTGATATACTATGAATTTTAATTCAACAAATCCGCTCTTGACTTCTAATCTCCTTCACACCTCTCACTTCTCCCATTTCACCAATAACCCTACTTTGTGTCATGAATCTCTTTTCTTGATTTATGATACCAGTATTCCCTCAAGTCAGTCCACAGGGAGAATAGGCAGATACTTTTAAGTCTTAAATTCCCTCATCTTCCAACGATTTGTTGCATCTCCATGGCATGCTGAGTCTAAGCCTTCTGAGGATTTCTCAGGTAGTACTTGTGCTTCTTCATGTGCATTTCCTGTGCACTTTCCTGTGCTTTGTCTTGGTTCAGGGCCCCACACTAAGGCAGGCATCGCTGTTCATGAAAATTCCCACTCCCATCATGTTAATTTATTCTTCCTGCTACTTTCTAAAAAGATATCTGCTCACATTACTTTTTTAAAAATGGCAACCTTTTATGTAAAAATGTGGTTTTCAAACTGTAGTGTTTGAAAAGATCATGTTTTAATATACCTGGAGTGGTAAGAAACTGTGTTTTAACATATATCTCAGGTGATTCAAATATAAGTGATTGGGAAACAAACATTAGAAAAGTAGTTATAAACCAAGAAGTACACCATGTGGATAATAGTGCTTGCAGTTTTCACAATTTTGTTTAAATTCAAATGCTGTTGAGAAGACTTAAAGAAGTACCACATTCCATAAAGAATCTCTCACTACTTACTGACTCTGTTTCAGGCATTGAAGAGGGGCTGGTGGCAAAAAAAATTGACAAAAGATGCCCCTAACCTGGAAGAATTCCTAATACAATGGGGAAGTAGCTTTTTCTTTAAGTAACTAGTGCAAAATGTGATAATCTAAGATAGCACCAAAAAAGTACATTACACCTAAGGAATACAGCAAATCACTTCACCATGGAAGTAATGCTTTTAGATGTTTGCATATATTTTAATATTTACATGTGGAAAAAACAATTGAAACAGCCTGAAAAGACTACATTTAACAGAATGAAAAAACAGTTTCTCCTCATGCCAACCCTCAGCCATACCGGTCCTCTGTCATAAAGAGAAGACTGCTCCTGATTTCCTGTGGATTCTTGGAGAAAGCCTCCATGCATAGTCAGGTACCTACGTCTACTCACTAGAAATTGTCTACTCCTCTCTTCTCAAACTTTTAATACTTTCTTTCCCGACTTCATCCTTAGATGTCGACTTTGCTAACTACCCTGAGAAAGAAGCACCCACATCTACCAGCCAGCTTACATCAGTGTACGTATCCTCAAGCTTTCCTTCGAAGATTGAGTTGTCGATTCTCTTATCCCATTATCTAAGGGCATGCTCTAGATACCTTCCTGAGTCTCTAACTTAAGAACATTGTTTGAGCAATTGTCCCCCTGTCCAGTACAAACTATGATTTCTTTTGAATGGATCCTATACATCAGAAAAAAGAAAAAGAAAACAAATTTAAAAAAATCAAAAATCTATTTTAACCCTAAGTCCTACTCCAATTATTGCATTCTTTGCTCTTATTTATAGCAAAAAATGTTCAAAATTGTATGATACTTGTTTCTTCCTTTTTGTTTTCTATTCACTCATGAACTCACTCCAATGAGGTTTCTTGCTAATTTCTCATTGAAACCAGTCTTGTCTATATCAATAATCATTTTCCTGTTACTAAATCCAACAGCGAGTTCAGAGACCTAGTAACACTTTGTCATCTGCCCCCTTTTTTCCTGAAGTCTCCTAAATTTGTATTGCTACCCTATCATCTCCTGATTTGTTGATCCATATCCCTCTTCCATGCTCCAGCTGGATGTCTAAAAGCTTTCTTAAATTTAACATGCCCAAAAGTGTCCTAATTACCTTTGTTCCCAAGCACCAGTCTCTCCACCCTATACTCTCTCATCCCAGGAAATATCACCACTATGATGTTTCTGAAGTGAAGGCCAAAAACCTTCAATGTGTTGCTTGTTTTTCTCACACGTTGCCTGCAATCTGTCAACACCCCATCTACCTTAAAAATCAATTGAAAAACAGTCTATTCTCACTATCTCTACTGTCACCACCCTGGTAAAATCTACCATCACCTCAGACCCTTCTTCAATGACCTGTCAAGTCTCAATACAGAACCCAGAGTGAAATTTTAAAAGAAAAGGTAGATAACTGTCATTTCCCTGACTCACCTAGTAATGAAACTGTTAGAATTGTCCCATTTTTATTAACCTACTCTCATACTCTGATGTCTTGAGAAGAAGATTTGTCAAACCTTACACTTCATGACAATGCGTACTCTTCTTGTAGTACAATGATGATAGTGATGCTATTAAATGTTTCCCAGAAAGCACATTTCCAGTCATGTATATTTTTTACTGGAATCCTAGTTTATTCCTACATAAAAACTGGATAACATAATCCTCTGCATAATTGCTTGTGCACGTCAAATTTATACATATTAACAATTAGGATACACATATGGTGTCCATATCTACAAGTATCACTTTGGTAATGAGTTGAACAATGCTGTGAGTATATCTATTTTATAGAAAAACTTTCTAAGCGTTCCTCTATATACTCCCTGAAGGCTTAAATACTTGAAGTTACAGTCATGTCCACAAAGATATAGTCAGGCTGCACCCAAGGAAATGGGGTTAGGAAATAAATTTGGCCTAAATATATTCAAAAGTACTATTCTGGAAGCCTAATGTAAGTAAAAGTGTTTTCTAAAGGGCTAATTTATGCATTTGCACATGTGTGTGATTTTTATAAGTTGTGTGTGTGTGTAGGACCTAATCAGAATTTGAGTTAAAAATATTTCTGTTGCCAGGCTAATATATTTCTCATACATTTATCATTCTGAGACTGAACTGTATCCATTGTATTTAAATCCAGCTAAAATTTTTCATCATACCCCTTTAGAGCTGCTTACAAATTAAATAATTAGCTCTAAAGGAGTATGAAATAATTAAAGCCTGTAATCCCAGCACTTTGGGAGGCCGAGACGGGCGGATCACGAGGTCAGGAGATCGAGACCATCCTGGCTAACACGGTGAAACCCCATCTCTACTAAAAATACCAAAAACTAGCCGGGCGAGGTGGCGGGCACCTGTAGTCCCAGCTACTCTGGAGGCTGAGGCAGGAGAATGGCGTAAACCCGGGAGGCGAAGCTTGCAGTGAGCTGAGATCTGGCCACTGCACTCCAGCTCGGGCGACAGAGCAAGACTCCAACTCAAAAAAAAAAAAAAAAAAAAAAAAATTAAATAATTAGATATGCAGTTAGAGTTGACAGTTTAATTTGTTTTAATAAGGGTAGTAACATACCTGTTTGCACAAAAAGAAACATTTTGCTATGACAAAACCACATTATGCGACCTTGTCAGATAACTTCAAGATACTTTAAAAATGTATAATGTATCAATATTGATTCACAGAAGGCAATTATTGTAGGAAGTAAAGAAGGAAAAAGAAAGGATGGAAGGGAGAGAGAAAGGAAGGAAGGAATGAAAAAAGTACAAAAGGAAGGGATGGAGGAGGGAAGGAAGGAAGGAACAGAAGGAGGGAGAAAGGAAAGGAAGGAGGGAATAACTGTTCAAATTGTAACAATGCTACAAACTGGATTCATTTTCTCTATTAACTTACAAGCTATCCATGACCCAGTAGATATTGATATTATTTCTTCTATGCCACAGTGTGTTTTAATTATATTATAGTTTTAAAATTATAAAATAGTCCATCAAGGTGTGATTACAGTGCGTGAAAATGTGTCAATTCTGGTATCTCCAGTCGCCTCTTATTTGTACATAGAGCTATACATTTCTGCATTCTGCAGGTTTCTCTTTCACTCACGGTTTCCCTCTCCCTCTCACTTTAGTTTCACCCATTCTCTTGCTGTGTCTGTAACTGATAAAGAAAGCCACCGCATATTTCATCGACAGGGCCACTTCAGTCATCCTTCAAAGCTAATGGCAGAGTGGTGATACTGTGAATTATGCTGTCTGCTTGTCTTTCTAGACTTTTTCCACTTTTCACCATGATCTCTGGTGAATTCTTGAACTACAGAACCAGCTCTACCTCTCTCCTTTTCTTCTCTGTGCTTTGTTTCACAGGAATGATTTTGTTCTTGGTAAGTGCTTAGGAAAGCACTGATTGATGCCACTTCTATATTAGTATAATTGCCTTCGTAATTAAAACAATAAGACATGACCTTCCTTGCTACTTTGAATTGTGACATCTGTAGGTATATATAGACACAGATGGAAAAGAGAAGATAACAAGAAATTACATTTAAAAACCCAGTGTACCTTAACAGCACTTTTGTATTCAGAATTATATATACCCTTCTGTTGAATTATAGCATGTATGCATACCTAACACATGGTTTGTCATATTTATCCAGTGCCTGCTCCCTAAAATGTAGGTACTTTTATAAGATGCACTAACTCAATTCCCTAAGTACATTCCTAAGTACATTAGTACCAGTCACTAAAATACTCTGGAAATCTGAAAGTGTTGATGCATCTTTGAAAAGTGAAATGTTGCTGAAGAGTATTGGTGACTTATAAAAATCTGGGCCAGTTTAACTGTGAAGAGAAGCTCACCTAAACAGGGCCCCACTGAATGACATATACAAACACTTCTCTGTTCTTTCTCATGAGGTACAAAAAAACCCTAAAAATGTGAAATGTTATAAATAACTAGAGAAAAAGCCAAGGGGGGATGCATGTAACATTGTACAGAACAGACATGAGCTCTGAAATTAAAAAATAAAACAAAAAAAAACTTTTGGAAGCTCATATAAGAATTAGCATTAAGGACTGTGTAGACAAATGACTGGGATCAATTCTACCTATTCTTGCTGAGCTAACTTGGACAAGTGTTTCATGTCTCTGAATCTCAACTTTTACAGTTCTGAAATAGAGGCATATAGAAGATCTGATCAGCAGATGATTTGGAAGAATTTTAAAAAATAAATGCATTGAGATGCACAAAGCACACTAGATGGAAATTGTTAAGTGCTCAATAAAAGGCAGCCTTTATTAATGCTGTTTATTAAGATCTGATTAGAAGCAAGTATAGTACTTCTACTGAGTATCTGGGGGAAAGGATTCCTTATTGTGTAAGCCAGATCACCAAAGAATCCTTGCCTAGAGCTTTAAAAAAATTGCTACTTGCACATAAAATCAATCTGTGTTTTCTACTTAATATTTTTAGCTACAGTTTTAAAAGGACTGATCAGTTTGTACGTGTCTTTTTTCAGGGAGGAGGGAGGCAATGAGAAGAGATGATTGTTAAATTGTTACTTTGACAACAAAGAGAACCAATAGTGAAATAAGCAAAAAGACATTCTTAGCAGTTACTCAGCTTCTGTAAGTTTTGCTAAAAACAGTCAATACTATTTAATTGATCTTATGGAGCTTTTTTCTTCAAAGATTACTACTGCAGGGATTTACTAAAGGAATCTGCAAAAATGAAAGTTAAGCATAATGTTAATTTCACTTTAATGGATCTCAATTTTCTCAGCTTGTGTATGTATAATTCTTTGAAATTACCAAAACATTGACATATGTTTAGCTTAACATTATAAATACCTAATACATATATCATATTCTATTGTCAGACACTATGTGAAACAGCTTGTGATTAATGCATTTAATCATTAATAATGAGACTTTGAAGAAGATACCATTATTACTTTTTTCACATTTGAGGAAACTGAGGCAACAGAGGCTAAGTAGCTTGCTCAAATTTCCATAGCAACTAAAGAACAGAGTTAGAATTTGAACCTGGTAGTCTAGCTCTAGAGTCTCGTGACCATTGCTCTGCTAGCATCAGAGAAGTAGAAAGTAACAGAAGGGAAAGTGTGGGTTATTTGGTGATTTCCCAAGATCTGGGTTATTTGGTGGTTTCCCCAAATTACATTTGTTCATGTAACATTTTTATTCATTGAAAATAGAAATATGGCCGGGCGCAGTGGTTCATGCCTGTAATCCTAGCACTTTGGGAGGCCAAGGCGGGTCTCGGCCTTAATCACTTAAAGTCGGGAGTTCAAAACAAGTTTGGTCATCACGGTGAAACCCCGTCTCTACTAAAAATACAAAAAATTAGCTGGGGGTCGTGGTGGGCACCTGTAATCCCAGCTACTCAGGAGGCTGAGGCAGAAGAATCTCTTGAACCTGCCAGGCAGACGTGACAGTGAGCTGAGTTCATGCCACCCTACTCCAGCCTGGATGTCAGAGAGAGACTCCATTTCAAAAAAAAAAAAAGAAAAAGAAAAGCGGCGAGGGGGGGAGTGGGGAGGGATAGCATTAGGAGATATACCTAATGTAAATAATGAGTTAATGGGTGCAGCACACCAACATGGCACATGTATACATATGTAACAAACCTGCACGTTGTGCACATGTACCCTAGAACTTAAAGTATAATTAAAAAAAAAAAAAAAAAAAAGAGAGAGAGAGAGAGAGAAAATAGAAATGCGGGTCACATTTGTCTGAAAGAAAGACGTAGGTCAGGCGTGATTGCTCATGCCTGCAATCCCAGCACTTTGGGAGGCTGAAGCGGGTGGATCACTTGAGCAGAGGAGTTTGAGACCAGCCTGGGCAACCTGGCAAAACCCTCTCTCTACATTTTTTTTTTTTTTTTAATTAGTCAAGCATGGGGACACGCACCACCTGTAGTCCCAGCTTCAGAGGCTGAGGAGAGAGGATCACTTGAGCAAGGGAAGTCAAGGTTGCAGTGAGCCATGTTCATGCCACTGCACCCCAGACTGGGTGACAGAATGAGACCCTATCTCAAAACAACCACCAGCACCAAACTCATCCATATTGTAACAATTTGTTCTTTGGATTGTCTTACTTGAAGTTATCGACATTGGTGACTATGTGTTAATATTGAAAGTGATTCCAGATCTCTCATCTTTGAAAATCGTTTTTTTCCCAGTTAAGAGTTTTGTACACGAGTTTTATGGTTTAAGCATCCAAGCCTGTCTTTATTTTAGAATCTTCTAAAACTTACAAAGCACAGGAAGAAAGAAAAGAATATAAGAATAAAGCATTTATATATTCTATAATATTGTAAAATAAGTAATATATATGTTGTTAATTCAATGAAACACTGAATCTTCTCCTAAAGGATGAAAGTTCATTTTTTTATTATATTTGGTACTTTACGATTCATAGTTATATTTATTCCATTTAAAAATTAATGTGTGATAACTAACATGTAAAACCTTATTACTACATTATATAAATTTTATATCTTTTATGGATTGATTTGCAATAGGTATCCCAGGAATCTCAATTGACAGTTGGAGTTTCACATATAATTTAAGATATTAAACACTGGCAGTGGCAGTTTATTCAAACTTTTTTGGAGACTTCACAGTGATGCTAAATCTTACAAAAGAAGTAATATATTTTATGATTATTATCTATATGACAATTTTTAAGGTGATCTCGGTCATGATGTTAATAAAAATCAAAAGCAAACACATAGAAAAAAATGAAAAAAATAGCAGGAAATGGGAATTGATCTATCAATATTTGCTATGCTTACTTATGCTTACTTTCAATAACCTTTCTAGTATAAATATGAATTATAAGTTAATAACAATAAAACTATATGTTCTTTTTTTCATTTCCATTGGTATGTGTATGCTTCTGTGCATATCCACACACAATCCACTTAGTAACATATGCTAGAATTCTTACAATAAATACTACTAGTAGATGCATACTGGAACCTAACATGTATATCTCTATTAAAATTGTATCAATAACTCCTGAATAATGCATTTATTAGGACTCATGATACAATGTAACTAGTAATTTACTACATACAATGTGATAAATGACAAAAGATGAGCCCTTCAGGATCACTTTGTACATGTCATTAGCAATTCACTTCACATTCTTACCTATACAAAATATCTTAAACCCCTAACAGCTTTCTAAAGAGAGCTAAGGCTCAAGTTATTAATATCTTTATTTAAATGTAGATCTCGACTTCTCCTTGGGGACTAGTAATGCTTCTTTCATAATGCTACAAGGAAAAAAACAAATTTTGAAGGAACATATCTGGCTCTCTGTCTCCTGTGGATATGCAGGTCTCTGTATGTTTGTATAAGTTTGACATTATCAAACAACACTGCCTTGAACAGTTGTCTTAATAAAAGATATAAAACTCCTTAATTCTTTGATGTTGATATGTATATAGCAAAAATAAACTTTTAATTTCTATTTAAAATTTCCAAAATCAAAATGTTTTCATTCACTTAGCTTTGTTTAATGTCAGCATTTAAGGAAATTGACTATGAAAACAAATGCATTCAATATACTATTATAAACCTAGACATAACTAACCTATGAATATTGTCATCATCATGACTAAATTTAGTCAACTCACACATTTACATCCATGTCTCATTTTGACTTACCTATCTGCATGGGTAAGCCACAGTGTGAATTAGAAAACACAACTGAATGGCACAAAGAACACAAAGGTTGTCTCCGATTAATAAGATAGCTCTTATTTCTCTGGGTTTATGCCGGTGTCTGTTTTGAAGGCAGAATTTCAATGGATAAAATGAAGAAACCATAGAGAAACAGATAAATTCACTTCTTCCATCTAATATACTGATCTGAAGCAAGGTACAATAGATGGAGCTATGACTAATACATGGTATAGTAGCTATCCAATAAATATCTGTCAAATTAAAATTATGAAAGTTATATGTAGTCAATATTACAAAAAAGCCTTTGCTATTATTATAAGACATTAAGTAAACTAAAAATCATTTAAACTATTATATGAAATATATCATATTATAAACATTAATAATGGTTAATGGTTTATGTTGATAGTTTATTATAATTTTAAAACATAAAACATAAACTTACAGTTTAATTGGCATACATTATATATTGATAAAATCTTTTCAGTGACTACAGTTGAAATGTAAATGGTTGATATGTCATGACTCTTACCATTATCACTGAGCCATCAGGTGCTTCTTAGGCTGGGAGTCACTATAACCTACTCTCTCTCTTTTTCTTCCAAATTCGAAATTCCAGAGTTCTTAAATTTTGGTCGCTAAGGTTTCTGTCCTTAGTGCTAATGAATTCTGAGGTGGAGCAGAAGACATTACCTAGAGTCTCCTTGAATGAGTTTCATTGTCCCAAGAATAATTGACAGTGTGTCTACAGCTGCAATTTTCTCTATGGGTTAATGTTATCTTGGGACACTCTGTCACAACAGATAGATTAAAAATATGTAGCCAATCCAATTAGATGATGTACAAGGACTTCCAGATTGGTAGAAGAGATTAGTTATATAAAATTTCTAAGAAAAAGAAATCACTGAATATAATGACACTCTTGTCTCATTATACAAGTGCTATATGCTCACAGCATAGAGGAAAGCATTTGTTGTTGGTTGTAGAGACTATCTAGATACAAGATTAGCAAATATCTGCCAGTTTTGCTAAAAGAGACCATATGTATGAAGCACACTTGCTGGCACATAGTAGATGCACAAAATATGTTAATTACCTTCTTACAGTCTTGCTGTCACTGTGACCTAAAGATAGCATTGCAGAAAATATGTTTCCTTATAAGGATCTTCATTATGATATTTTACTACATACTATTGAATTCATAAACAATAACTTAAAACTTCTATATTTTTGTATGCAAGGTGCCATATTCTCATATGTAAGAACTTATCCATTCTGAGACCAACCATTTGGAACTAACATACTATTTTTTGCAACTTTCCAATTTTTCATTCACAAATGTATTCTTTTCCTCATTTGTCTTCCCTCTTCTCCCTTTCACAATATTTTCTTATCTTTATCTTTCCTATGCCCACACAAAGTAGAGAAAAGATAATGCAATAAACATGTATTTGATATGAATTCTATTTAGTAATGCACCCTCAAAATGGTCTCAGGAGAGAATAATATTTAGCTCACCAATGAAGACACACAGTTGTATGCCCAGAAAGGGAGATATAAGACCTACTTTTCCCTAAAAAAATACTGCAAACAATTGTTTGATGTGAATATTGCCACAAAGCATTCACAACCACATTGCCTCTCACTGTATCTCTTCTACCTATCTCTAAATTCTGACTCCAGAATTCACCTCTAAGTCTCTTCCTTAACTTAGCTCTGCCTTCTGATTTGTCCCTTGGCCTTTATCTTTTGTCGTTCTTCGAGTTAACTCTGTTTTTTCATGGTTTTAGGTTGAATGTTGTTTCTTACTCTTTCAGCCTTCAGCCCTCTCCATTGTGCCCCTCCCTTGATGAGAACTGGGTTCTCTTTCTCTCTTTGAAGGTGTTCTTAAATCTTCTCTAAGACAAATGCCCTAGAATCATACCTGACCTCACTTATAAGACCTCCATATCCTTATAAAACCCAAAAGTTTGTTTATTGTTCAAGTTTTCCTGATGTATCCTAGAAGTTTGTTTTGTGATTGTTCATTATTAGTTACAAATCCGAAGTATTACCACCACTTATCTGAAGGCTCCACCCTCAACAGGAAAATTACATTTTAAAAAATCACTAAAATATTATATGATGTTACTAATACACAAATTATTAGACTTTATTACATAGAGATAGATAAAAAATTATTTTCTTTTATAAAGAGAATTGCTAGTAGAATTACTTTTATATATGACATGTTTCAATTTTGTTATCCCATTTGATGATTTGCAATCCTAATTAACTATAACTATATTAAATTATCATCAGATTAAAAACATTAATGTAATTTTAAGTAAATGAGAAAGATGAATATACATTCTCAATAGTGGAGATGAGTTATATTCCCAATGTTTTAAAAAGTTACAATAATATCTCTGTCACAAAGTGAACACAATGTATAATTTTGACATGTCCATGCTTTAAAGCCCAGCAAACTGGATGCTTGTCCCTCTTCCATATCATCTAAGAAGGCAAATATCTTCTCGTGTATAAGTGACGTTGTTTTAATATCACAAACCAGGAGTGTTATCAGGACACTAATATTCAAAAATATTGTCAGGAAGGGAGGTATAATGTTAACATGACGGTACTAATGTTACTTCAACCCTCAGCTTGTCAAATGAATAGCTCTGTAGAAGCATTACTTCTTAAGATGTAAAGATCCTTAGGCCATACTCAGTTAAATACGTAGGTGAATTATCATTATGAATAATTCATTTTCGTTAACTCTTCTAAGTTTTTATTCAATGATATGAGTTATAGAGTGACTAATCCAATAGTCATTTTACTTAAACAATTAATAAAGCTATTTTACTTATTTTAGTCATTAGGCGGAATGCAGAGTAGAAATTTTGACATTAAGAGACTAAGCAGTTCAATGTGTGTATGCCTAATGAGACAATATGACAAGACCACATATTTTATTAGGAAAGTTTTGTTAAGAGCATGTATTCTAGAGTCAGACATACCTGAAGGGTCTGGAGGCCACTTATTTATAAGTGATATGGCTTGGGCAACTTATTTTCTGAAACTCAGTTTGCTAACCTATAAAACTGAATAATAATATCTAATTAATAGGATTATTGTGAAGACTAAATGGGATCATACACATTCAAGCACTTGGCATGTATGTTATAAATGTAAATCTCATTGTAGGCTATGATTATGGTCTTTCATGTTAATTTATGCTTACTTAAATTATATGATATTGGAGATGAACTGTGGATAAGTTATAGATATTAAAAGATGGCAATCCAACAGACATTTTGGGTTTGAATTACTTCAAACTTACTGGCTGTATGGTATTAGGCAAATTGCTTTGCCTCTCTGTGTCTTTGTTTTCTTGTTAAAAAGGCAGAGATAATAACACCTAACTCTGAGAGTGTTTGTGAAGATTAACATAATTAATATGTAAGACACTTATAGTGCCTGGCATATTAAGTTTTCTACAAAAGTTGATTATTGTTATCAATATAAATCATGTGCAAATCATAGTCAAATCCACATCCCACAGGGATTAGCTTCAAGAAAAGATAAGGTGATAAAAATCATGCTTTATCTATCCTCATCCTCTTAAATTGTACAAACTTGGCTTACTTTGCATAAACTCATAATTCTCTTCAGGATGATCTCAGATGATCATGATACTCTACCAAGGTGTGATTATGAGTACAGGCGTGCCTCTTTTTATTGTATTTCCCCTTACTGTGCTTCCCAGATGCTACATTTTTTTTATAAACTGATGGTCTGTGGCAAGCCTGCATTGAGCAAGTGTGTCAGCACCATTTCTGCAGCAGGATGTGCTTACTTCTGTCTCTGTGTCACATTTTGTTAATTCTTGCAATATTTTAAATGTTTGGTGCATTATTATCATCTCTGTTATGTTGATCTGGGATTGGTGACCTTTGATGTTACTGTTGTCAGAATTTTGGAGAACCACAAGCCACGCTCATATTAGACAGTGAACTTAATAAATGTTGTGTGGGTTCTGACTGCTCCACCAACCAGCTGTTCCCCAGCCTTTCTTTATCTCCTTGGGCCCTCCTACTCTCCAAAACAAAGCAATATTGAAATTAGGCCAATTAGTAAGTGTACAATGGCCCTTAAGCGATCACGTAAAAGGAGGAATCACAAGCCTCTCACTTTAAATCAAAAGCTAAAAATGACTGTGCTTACTGAGGAAGGCATGTTGAATGCTGAGGCAGGTAAAAAGCTAGGCATCTTGTGCCAAATAATTAGCAAGTTATGAATGCAAAGGGAAAGTTGTTGAAGGAAATTAAAAGTGTTACTCCAGGGAACACACAAATTATTTTAAAAACTGAAACAGGCCTGTTGCTGATATGAAGAAGGTTTTAGTTGTCTGGTTAAAAGATCAAACTGGCCACAACTTTTCTTTGAGCCAAAACCTAATCCAGAGCTAAGCCCTAATTCTCTTCAATTCTTTGAAGACTGAGAGAGGTGATAAGCCGCAGAAGAAAATTTTGAAGCTAGCAAGTATGTGCTCATGAGATTTAGGGAAAGATGTTTTTATAACATAAAAGTACAAGGCGAAGCAGCAAGTGCTGATGGGGAAGCTGCAATAAGTTAGCCAGAAGATCTAGCTAAGATAATTGATGACAATGGCTAAACTAAAAAACAAATTTTCAATGTAGATAAAACAGCCTCTGTTGGAAGAAGATGCAATCTAGGACTTGTATAGTTAGAAAGGAAAAGTCAGTGTCTGGGTTCAAAGCATCAAAGAATAGGTTAACTCTCTTATTAGGGGCTAGCACAGTTAGTGACTTTCAGTTAAACCAATAGTCACTTAACATTCCAAAAATCCTATGGTCCTTAAGAATTATGCTAAATCTACTCTGCCTATGCTCTAGAAATGCAACAAGAAAGCCTGAATGAGAGCATATTTTTTGACAGCATGGTTTAGTGAATATTTCCAGCCCACTATTGAGACTCTGCTCAGGAAAAAACATTCCTTTCCAAATATTACATATTACTGCTTATTGACAATGTATGCGATTATTCAAGAGCTCTGATTGAAATGTAGGAGCAGATTAATGTTTTCATGCCTGCGAACACAATATCCATTCTGCAGCTCATGGATCAAGAAGAAATTTTGACTTTCTGGTCTTATTATTTAAGAATTACTTTTCATAAACCTAGATCTGCCAGACACAGTGATTCCTCTGATGGATCTGTGAACACTAAATTAAAATCTTCTGGAAAGAGTTCACCATTCTTGATGCCATTAAGATCATTTGTGACTCATGGAAGGAGGTCAAAATACTGAGAGTTGAAGCCAGCTGGACTTCCTGGATCGAGTGGAGACTTGGAGAACTTTTCTGTCTAGCTAGTCGATTGTAAATGCACCAATCAGAGCTCCGTGTCTAGCTAAAGGATTGTAAATGCACCAATCAGCACTCTGTAAAAATGCACCAATCAGTGCTCTGTGCCTAGCTGAAGGATTGTAAATGCACTAATCAACACTTTGTAAAAATGCACCAGTCAGCACTCTGTAAAATGGACCAATCAGCACTCTGTAAAAGACCAATCAGCAGGACATGGGCAGGGACAAATAAGGAAATAAAAGCTGGCCACCCCAGCCAGCAGTGGCAACCCACTCGGGTCCTCTTCCACACTGTGGAAGTTTTGTTCTTTTGTTCTTCACAATAAATCCTGCTGCTGCTCACTCTTTGGGTCTGCACCACCTTTAAGAGCTGTAACAGTCACCACGAAGGTCCGCAGCTTCATTCTTGAAGTCAGTGAGACCAAGAGCCCACCAGGAGGAACAAACTCTGAACATAATACCAACAGGAACAGGAGTTTGGACAATGTTGATTCCAGCTCTCACAGATTACTTTGAGAGCTTCAAGATTTTAGTGGAGGAAGGAACTGCAGATGTGGTGGAAATAGCTAGAGAACTAAAATTAGAAGTGGAGCCTGAAGATGTGACTGAACTGCTGCAGTCTCATTATAAAAACTTAAACAGATGAGCAATTGATTTTTATGAATGAGCAAAGAAGGTGGTTTCTTGAGATAGAATCTACTCCTGGTGAAAATACTGAGAACATTGTTGAAATAACAAGAAAATTCTAGAGTAGTACACAAACTTTGTTGAAATAACAGTGGCGGGTTTTGAGAAGTTTGATTTCAATTTTTAAAGAAGTTCTACTATTGGCAAACTGCTGTCAAACAGCATCACATTCTACAGAGAAATTTTTCTTGAAAGGTAGAATCAGTTAATGCAATAAACATCTTTGTTGTCTTATTTTAAGTAATTGCTTGCAAATCAAAACCACAATGAGAAACATCTCACACAAGTTAGAAAGGCAATCATTAAAAAGTCAGGAAACAACAGATGCTGGAGAAGATGTGGAGAAATAGGAACACTTTTACGCTGTTGGTGGGAGTGTAAATTAGTTCAACCGCTGTGGAAGACAGTGTGGTGATTCCTCAAGGATCTAGAACCAAAAAATACAATTTGACCCAGAAATCCCATTACTGGGTATCTAATCAAAGGATTATAAACCATTCTACTATAAGGACACATGCACACATATGTTTATTGCAGAACTGTTCACAATAGCAAAGACTCAAAACCAACCCAAGTGCCCATCAATGATAGATTGGATAAAGAAAATGTGACACATATACAACATTGAATACTATGCAGCCATAACAAAGGATGAGTTCATGTCCTTTGCAGGGACATGGATGGAGCTGGAAATCATCATTCTCAGCAAACTAACACAGGAACAGGAAACCAAACACCTCATGTTCTCACTTACAAGTGGGAGTCGAACAATGAGAACACATGGGCACAAAGAGGGGAACATCACACACTGGGGCCTGTTGGGGGATGGAGGGTTAGGGGAGAGATAACATTAGAAGAAATACCTAATGTAGATGCCGAGTTGATGGGTGCAGCAAACCACCACGGCACGTGTACACCTATATAACAAACCTGCACATTCTTTACGTGTACCCCAGAACTTAAAGTATAAAAAAGGAAAGAAAATTAAAAAAAAAGAAACTGCCATGGCCACCTCAACCTTCAGCAATCATCACCCTGATGAGTCAACAGCCAACCAGCAACACTGAGGCAGTATCTAACAGAAAATAGATTACAACTTGCCGAAGGTTCAGATGATTCTTAACATTTTCTGGCAATAAAGTATTCATAAATTAAGGTATGTACATTTTGAGACATAATGTTGTTGCACACTTAATAGACTACAGTGTAATGTAAACATTAACTTTTATAATATATGCACTGGGAAGCCAAAAAATAGTGTGACTTGCTTTATTGTGATATTTGCTTTATTGCAGTAGTCTGGAACTAAACCTGCAAAATCTCCAAGATATGCCGATAATCATATATTGTAATTTAAAACATCTGTGTTGTTAAACCATGCAAACAGCACAGCACAATGTTGAATTTATTCAAAGTTAGTTGTAGATCTAATTACAAATATTCTGTCTTTGAGAAAATAATTGACAATCGTAATCTACCTCTTGCTACCCAATTTCTTAAATTAAGCAAAATCTAAAATTCCCACATCTGTAAGAGGTTTGTTTGAAAGATATCCAAAGCAAAATCATTAACAAAAATACTTCAGAAAACACTGAATAAAAATCATAAGTCCTGACACACACACACACACACAAATACACACTCAATCAATCAACAGTGAAAAATAAAACACAAATTCTAAGTTCTTTAACCCCGTTGTGTTGACCAAAAACCATAAACTCTATTGTTGGGCACCTTTCATTTTTGCAGATACAGAGGGAGTTTATTAGTGTGGGATGGTCTCAGGCACATGTAACAGTAACAATAGAATTGTAACTGTAGCCGAAGCCATCAAGGCATTCATATCCCTCATAGCGGGAGATAGGAAAAACAATGGTGGAGCTGGGTCTCAAAAACGTCCTCAAGAGCCAGTCGCTTTCTTCTTTTCACTCTGCCGTTTTTGGCAGT
The DNA here is from genome assembly GCF_002776525.5 of Piliocolobus tephrosceles. Taxonomy (NCBI): domain Eukaryota; kingdom Metazoa; phylum Chordata; class Mammalia; order Primates; family Cercopithecidae; genus Piliocolobus; species Piliocolobus tephrosceles. The sequence continues at coordinate 49,669,582 of NC_045455.1, read as the reverse complement.
TGGCCTTTTAATCTAACATTTGTCATTTCCGTCTCCCAATGTGGCTACTGCAGCTCCAGGAATAACATCTGAAAGCAGCCTTAGCCACTGCTGTCTATGAGGGAGAAAGCACACTTTCCAGGACACGCAGGCCCCTCTATAGGAGACTTCTCATGTTGCTCTTATCTGAAGTGGGTCACTCTACCACCCTTAGCTGCAGGAAAGCTGAGAAATGAAGTGCCTCAGAAAATAGAATCAAATTGTCATGATGGGTTTAAACAACACACAATTTATCACATGATGCTAAACTTACTTCTACCCTAAATACAATCAGTCTCTGAAAGCAAGGAAAGGAGGCACATCCTGGGAGAGCTATTGGTTGGACAACTCTCAGTATTGTATTTACAAAAAGTAGTTCTTTCATCAGCATCAGCAGTGTTTTTAATTGCTATAACATGATTTACTTCAGTTTTATGTATTCTTTATTTTGATCTCCCTTATATTTGATTAATTCTAATCATTCTCCAATACTGTGATCTAAACATTATTCATACTTGTAACAACATCAATCTAGAAATGCAACCTTCACCACTGGGATAAACAATGTGAAATAAGTTTGAAGCTTCGTTTCATGATTTTAACAGAACAAATGGTTCTGTGGTAACCTTTTTCTAAGGGCCTCTGGCTATTTCTCCTGGCCTTTGCTGCCCACTTCTTCCTACACATACTAAGCTCCACCGTGCTTTGCTTTGGAATTCATGGACACTGCAGAGAGTTTTTGCTACTGGGAAGGATGTATACCAAATGATTGATGCTAGAAAAAAATATTCTTTGTGACTCATGTTCTAAAAAGTCTACAATCTATTTTGGAAATTGTTAATTCATCGAAACTGCACAGAAGAGATGTGCAGTTATATCTGTATGTTTGGCCTTGAAAGTGTTTATTACTTTCTCTGATTAGAGGAATTACACAGAATTGGCTCTTTCTGCATTATATGCACTTTTTGTTTTATAGGAAACAAGCATATACTGACACAGGAATTATGGATTTGTATATTATGGCTAGAGAAGGGAATATTTGTGTCAGTATCTTTATTTCAACAGACAATAGAGGTGAGAAAACTAGAGTCAAATTTATCACAACCACACCTTCACCAATACAACAATGTCCTGAAATGTAGGGTGAAGGAAGTTCCTATTATGTCAACACCAACTTGGAGACATGAAGTGAGTGTGAAACATGGGAAAATTATCACCATCAGTGTCTACTTGTTTAAGTGTACACATAGAAAAGTAAATAAAACTCATTTTGTTAAAAGGAATACTCTTTCAGTATTCCTTTGCTATTTGTGCTTCTAACAGGAAATGGCAGCAGGATGTTATTGATAGGGAAATGCTGGGAAGAGAAGAACATGGCCTCTTTAAATGATATCGAAGTGGAGGAGAGAAGTGCTGGGTAAAGGAGGGCATGGTCCCTGGCTAGGGCTCCACCCCCACGGACCTAGGTGAGAACAGGCATTTCCTGCTCAAATGTTGCATTTCCCAAGACCACCCTGGCCTGCCACGCCCCTATCCTGGGCCTACAAAAACTGGAGACCCCTAGCAGGCAGATACAGAAAGGGCTGGACATCAAGAGAAGTGGATGGGTAGAAGAAGAGACAAGCTGTTGTAAGGCAATAGGACATCAAGGGGAGCACCCCCGCATGCCTGAAGGCCATCAACCGGCAGGACAAGGCAGAGTTTGGCCGGAGCACTTGGAGGAGAGCTCTGACCACCAAGAAGCCAACTCGAGGGGAATCCCATCTCCTTTATGGCTCCGCCATCTGCTGAGAGCTACTTCTACTCAATATAACCTTGCACTTATTCTCCAAGCCCACGTGTGATTGGATTCTTCCTCTATACCAAGGTGAGAAACCCTGGGATACAGAAAGCCCTCTGTCCTTGTGGCAAGGAAGGAGGTTTCATTGAGCTGGTTAACACAAGCTGCCTATAGATGGCAAACTAAGAGAGCACCCTGAGACACACGCCCACTGGGGTTTCAGGAACTGTAAACACTCACCCCTAGATACATACTGCCGTGGGGTCAGAGCCCCACAGCCTGCCCATCTGTATGCTCCCCTAGAGGTTTGAGCAGCCAGGCACTGAAGAAGCCAGCCTCCCACATCACACACCATGTAAGGAGAATAAAAGAACCTTTCCCATTTCATTATTTTTACCTGATATTCCTTTCATAAAATACCCTAAATTCAAGATGGAAGAGTAGATTCTAGAATAGCATCTTTCTAGCAATATTAAACAGTTTATATGATTAAACTACAGTTTCCTAGCTGCCATTGATATTGAGAAAGAAACTCTAACACAGACCCCTGTACGTGATGGTTATTCAGTGCCAGGTGCATTTTATGATCACACAAATATGTACATATAATGAGAGAGCACTAGCTTCATGCCATGGGAAAAGTGGGCTATCTGAATTCTTATGTGACTGGATTCAAACACTGCCCTGGGAACATCACTTAACTCCTCTGAGACTTTGTTTCCCTATCTGTAGAATAAAGATAATTTTGTGAATACCTCTATGGCTTGTTGTAAAAGTCAAATAGAATAAAACATGTAAGAATGTTTTGTAAAATGAAGCAAACTCTACAAATATTTGTTATGAAATAAAGGATGTATAGATATAGACATGTACCCTTTAAAGTTTGCTCTAGTATTAGAAATAAAATGTACCTGCAATTTTTGTTATTTATGTGTTCACAAAATCAATTTTAAAACACTGATATCTGTCACTTTTTTATTCCATTTTGCAAGAAAGTGAAATAGAAAGGTGGATGATAAATTCTAAGGTGTTCAGTACTGACAGTTAAACAGTATTCTTGAAAACTTGAAGCATAGCTTAGGGAAAATTTAAAACCACTTTCGTTTTCTGTTTGTTTCTTTAAAGAATAGAATATTAAGACCTGCCTGGGCAACATAATAAGAAAAAAAAAAAAAAAAAAAAGAATAGAATATTATGCCACGGAAACCTGTCTAAGGCTGATGGGAAACCTCATCAAGGCTAATTTCCTTCATAGTTTTTTCATGTACTAATTGCTATAAAATTCACCTTGAAAGGTTTATACATTATTTCTTGATATTTATAAGCATTTTGTGTAAGAATGAATTATTTTGAGACTTTAAGTTAATAAAATAATAAGCTGGACTGTTTAAATTAATATTTCTTGCAGGAATTATTTCGTGTATATACCTACATCAGTCAGTGAGGTCTGGATTCAGATTTAACAATATTAAATAAGACTTGGTCCTTGCATTCAGTTTATATATTCAAGGGAGAAAAAAGAAAGGCACCAGAAAGGTATACATGTATGTGTACATATGCATATGACAAAATCATATATAGAGACATAGCGACTTATGATAATACATAATTTATTATAAATTTATTTTAACTAATAAAGTATTCTTCAACCCTATTATTTCATTTTATTTATTTATTTTTTGAGACTGAGTTTTGCTCTTGTCACCCAGGCTGGAGTGCAATGGAGTGTTCTCGGCTCATTGCAACTTCGGCCTCCTGGGTTCAGGGTTCAAGTGATTCTCCTGTAGCTGGGATTACAGACATGCACCACCACGTCCGGTTAATTTTTACATTTTTTACTAGAGACGGGGTTTCACCATGTTGGCCAGGCTGGTCTCAAACTCCTTACCTCAGGTGATCCACCTGCCTTGGCCTCTCCAAATGCTGGGATTACAGGTGTGAGCCACTGTGTCGGGTACAAATCTTTTATTTTTAACACAACATATTAAAAGATGTTATCATATACAATATGCATGATACAAGTCAAGTCTAGTTTTTAAATAATATCAAAATTTCTCAACTTTAGAGAGGACTAAAGAGTTTCAGTTGTGGCCAGGTGCAATGGCTCATGCCTGTAATCCCAACATTTTGGGAGAGCAAGGCAAGAGGATCATTTGAACCCAGCAGTTTGAGACCAGACTGAGCAACATGGTGAGACTCCATCTCTACAAAAAAAAAAAAAAAAAAAAAAAAAAACACAAGAAAAACAATTAGCTAGGCACAGTAGCACACAGCTGTAATCCCAACTCCTGGGAGTTGGGGATGGTGCTGAAGTGGGAGGATTGCTTGAGCCTAGGAGGTCAAGGTTTCAGTGAGCTGTGAGTGTGCTGCTGCACTCCAGCCTGAATGACAGCTAGACCCTGTCCCCCCAAAAAAAATTTAAATAAAACAAATTAGCCAGGCATAGTGGCATATGCCTGTAGTCCCAGCTACTTGGGAGACTGAGGTGGGAAGATGACTTGAGCCCAGCGGGTTGAAGCTACAGTAAGCTATGATTGTGCCATTGTTCTCCAGTCTGGAGGACAGAGTGAGATGCTATCTCAAAAAAAAAAAAAAAAAAAAAAAAAAAAAAGTTTTATTTGAGTTTCACTATTTATTTGAGTTTATATACGTAATATGCATGGTCTCAAAAATTAAAATTTGCTTATTTTTCATGCTTCTAATTTAAGGATAACCTCACTATATGTTGTAGTACTAGTTGTCCCAAATAATAATGAGGCAATCTGGCTAAAGTTTATGTCTATTATATGAGATTGGCACTGACAATACGTGTGGCCAGAAAAAGCTCATAGTGTATCACTGGAATTTTAGTGGGTAGTGCAATTTCAGAAGTGAACTAGAGAATGCATACCTGCCACTAAATGTACTTCATTAAAAAATTCTATAGAACCAGTGATGGTGTCCATATACATTTATATACATATTTTTTTTTCACATGACTAGTGAGTTTAACAATTAATTACATTTAACTTGTCTGTATTATAGATTTTAAAAGGATCATTTAACATATCACCATATGTTCTCTTGTATAGTAATATATCAAAATAACAATAAATATATGCATTTGCAAGTGTTTTGACAATGATTCTCTTGTTTTGCCAGGATGTAGTGCTATAGATTTCCATTGTGGATCAAGCTGTACTTTGAATAGGTAAATAATACAGGCTCTCAATATCAACTGAGTATATTCTTGATGCTGTTGCATAAGTTGCAATGTACAAAAGTATATAGGTGACTTGCAATAATTCCTCAAAGCATTAGCTAAATCTGTGCACATCATATCTAGGATAAAAGAACAATTCCCATTTTTTTAGGGGGGCTTAATTTATAGCTATTAATTTACTAGAAGTACATATACGTCCATCACTAAATTTCTTTCTTATGGATTTTTTTGTTATAGTAATTGTTTCTATAAATTTAATATAGTACTGAATATTTTTAGTATTGATATAGTAACAACTCTTCCATCACTTGCCAAATTTACTTTGTCAATGTCCATATAATATTTGCAATATTATGTGGACATCTTTAAACGTTGTAAAATGACTTGTATGAATAATCAAAATATTCTATCCCTATGAAAAATGAGCTACCACTTCAAATCCCTATCAAGTATGGTTTTATTGGGTGAATTTTAGAAACATACCTGAAAGTTTCCCCTCACCTCTATTACCAACTCCACTTTTTAGTTTTCCTGAGTTAATCTGATGGATAATTCAAGCCAGATGCAATGAAGACTAAGGATCTATGGAATGAATTTGACTATGTAAGCTTGTAGAGCAGGATCAGTGAACCCTTGGATGAGAACCAGAAGATATCTCACTCTGGGAAGATACTGGGTTGCAGAAATCTGTGTTGCAGAGTTCACCATCAGCACTGAGTCCTCAAATGGACAAGACATATGGAGTAGAACCACAGCTTTCCTGGTGCAGAGCCATACACAGCATCCAACATGTTTTCATGGTTGAGAACTTACATTTGTTTTAAAACCACTGAGATTTTAGGGAAATGTTATGCTGCAACCAATTTATGCTTACATTATACAACTCCAACAACCACTCCTGAGCTAGAAAGAGCCCACGCTGAAATCAAGCCAACGTGTCCCAATATCTGGCGGGAGATAGTTCAGAGAAATACAAAACGACCTAAAGACATAGAATTGCTTAAGAAGAGAGATGACCTCTAGAGATTCAAATGCAATACCATGGAGAATTCTACTGTTAACAAATCTCATTTTCTAACTAAAAATTGAGTTAATAAAGGAATGGTTCCAATGGAGGGCCAAATGAATGCCCTAGAAAACCAAATGCAATTGGTATTGCAAATCCCAGGGGAAAAAACCCAACAACATATTATTTTTAAAAAGTGAGAAATCATGGAGCAAAGATAAGAGATTTGTACAAGTAATTATGTGGCATAAGTATAAAAACTCAGCAATTTATGTGGAAAAATAAACAGCCAAGACAGCTAATAATGGAGTAAAAAAAAAAAAAAAAAACTAAGAAAATTTTATAAGAACTATTGTGATCAAATAATATGTATTGGTAGAGGAATAATTTACATAAATAAAATAGAGATATATACAGGTCCACATAGATGAAAATTTATATATGTGTGTGAATTAATATAATGACATTGGTGATAGCTCAATTCTATGTGAGAAGAATCAATTATTTAATAAAAGTTGCTGGTATAAAAAGTACTAGTAATCCATCTTGAAGAAAATAAAATTGAATCTCTATATTGCATTACATAAAAATGCATTTCACATGGATAAAACACTTAAATAAAACAAACCAACCTATAAAAATGGTTTTATTAATTAGTTCCCACAGGTGAGTACACTGAAATATATAAAATATAAAATAAATGAACTGAAATATGTGTTTGTATATGCACAAAAATAGTTGCATTTTAAGTGCATTATAAATCCTTTGCTATTTGCTAAGTAGTGTTATAATTTTAACAACTTGCAAAGTTTTCAATCTACAGAATTAATATATAGGTAGACACTTTTCAAACTAAATGTAAATTGTCTTTAACTTTATTTTTTGCTCTTTGGAATTAGCCATAATGTTTCTGTTTTGGCATGATTGATAGTGATGTTGTATATCACATATCACTGTGTTATCACATTGAAAAATCATTATCTGTATACTCAACAACCCAGCATTCTAAGACTGGGAATTTTGCCCTTTGGGTAAAATTTGCTGGAGTACTTACTCCAAAAGTCCTCTAGCAAATTGTTTTTGAGACAGGGTCTCGCTCTATCACTCCTACTGGAGTGTAGTAGATTACAGCTCACTGTAGCCTCAACCTCTCGGACTCAAGCAATCCTCCCACCTCAGTCTCCTGAGTAGTTGTAACTACAGGCATGCACCACCACACCCAGCTAATTATTATTATTTTTTGTACAAACAGGGTCTCACTGTGTTGCCAACCTTGTCTCAAACTCCTGGGCTCAAGGGATTCTCCTGCTTCAGCTTCTTAAAGTGCTTGGATTATAGGCATGAGCTACCTTACCCAGCCAACATTTTTTTTATTAGTATACAATTAGATGTTCGCTGCCTCCTTATAAATCTACCTTCTCCACTGCAAATCCCATGAAGAAATTTCCATCTTTATATGCCTAGTTTGTAGCATGATTTTCTTGTTCCCACAAAACATAAAATAAGTGAAGAAGCCTCATCAATTACACACATACATTCTTAGCAAAACTTAAAGTATAATCAGTTTCTGTTATGATAAGAACATGGAGAGCTAGCTACAGTCTTAAAATGTTCAGACTTCATTGTCCTCAAACAGGATAAACCATATCTATTGCAGAACTCTTAGCAACTGAGTAAGCTAGTGATTTTTTGATTCCTCCTGATTTCTATAAACACAGAAACTCAAGCCCTGGGTAGAAATATTTCTAAATCTTGTATTCTCTTTTCTGACTTCTTGAGGAGAATGTGGTGTATAAAAGGGATGATCTAGGTTCATAATTAGAGATAGAAACATCTGTCCTTTGCTGAAGACCTTCAATGCCATTAAGGCCTCCTGAGTTCTTTAGAGTTTTTGACTTTTACCAAAAGTTCTGAGAGGGTAATTTTTCCATTAATGCTTTCTCTGTAGATTTGCTAAGACCTGAACCCTGTTATACTGGTCGGCTTCATGTCGTGCTGCTCTCATTGGGAAAGCCTGTTGCTATCCATCTCTCCAAATTTGCTTTTTAAATCTGTGGACTTTAAAACCAGATAACTAAAGTGGAAAGAACAGGAGAGGAATTTTTATGGGTGTAATTCCTGATATTTAGCACAAGGTTTATTTATTTTTTACATCTACCTCGATTTCTGTGGCTTTTATTTTACTGGTTTTGTTTTTTTATTTTTGTCTTTTTCAGATTAACTTGTAATGTTCAACTGTTTTTAATAGGTGAAGTGGTGGTCTAATAGAGTGTTTCAGGGAAGAGTGTTATCAACTGTGTAAATCTATAGCTTCCTGAACTATTTTTAATAGATGAATCAAGGCACATAAAATTCAGAAAAAAAAATTCCTAATGCAAAATCTGTGAGCAAAGCTAAACAATTATAATCTCAGAACCTGATCTAAATAAACCCTTTTTCTCATAGGTAAAAGTTAAATCTGGATAAATGTATTTCCTTAGTTAGAATCTTTTGTGACTTTTCTTTGCCCAGCATATCTGCCTCTGTTTCAGGCTATGCTGTTGAGAATGACAGCTTGTCTTAAGTTAGTCTACCAATTCTTTTAGCTAATTAAGTCCTCAGTTTATAGAAATTAGATATACTCTCACATTGGTATATACATTATTTACTGGCATCTATTTTAAACTAATGCTAAACTTCAGTAAATTCTTTCACTGCCTCTTACAAAACAGGCACTTCTTTTGCCTCCCCTCTTTAAATGAAAGCACACTTGGATAGGATTCAGATATGTAGATTGTGTTTGCTAAGTCCATAGTTGTTATTTTGTAAACAGTGGTTAAGGATCACTTGGCTTAAAGCACAATAGGAATATTTAATAATTATTAAATTATTTTCAAATAATAATTATTTTCAAATAATAATAAATAAATTATTAAATGGTTTTCACTGTAAATTTTGCTGCCTAGAATGGAACAGGCTTTGGCCAAAGGAATGGTGTGTGTGTTGGGTGAGGACGGGGGATATCGTGTGTGTGTGTGTGTGTGTGTGTGTGTGTGTGTGTGTGGAGAGAGAGATTGTGCTCAGTGAATATGTAGTGAGGAACTACAGTACTGTGATCAGTGAGGAATGCAAATATCCCATGTTAGAGCATTAAGTGACTTGTTGGTTTCCAAGTTCAACACTTGAAAAGCTGATTATCTTCTCCTTAGTTCGTATACTTTCCACAAAGTCTGCCATTGATTTGAATTGTTTGGGTAATACTTAGCTATTCTGAGAGTTTAACTGATACACTGTGTCATGTAAATGCAATTCCTTTATTCATTTTGTTATATTATCACTTTCCCAGTTAAGTTTAACATCGCATATGTGTTTTTCTCATAGAAAGGTAAGTTTTTAACATATGCTTTTATTAAACAATCATTGATTACTTGTCATGATCCATTTCTCTCTTCCTCTTTCCTTTAGACATATGTTCTATTAGCCACACCTAGTGCAGGTACTTTGGGTTAAGCTGATTCCACATCACGGGACTGTGATACTGGTAGGCGCCATCTCCTGTTCTCTAAACTTTGCATCAGTGAAATTGATTCAGGTCACCCAGACCTAAGTCATAGGTGCATGGCATTCCCCTGCCCACAAAGCTTGGTTCTCAAATGGGTATATGTGACTCAATTTGGATCAATGAAATGAGGGAGAAGATTTGTGCTCGGGTTTCTGAGAAATAAACTCCTTTAAAATAGATCTTAAAGAGAAACATCACAGAAAATATACTTGCTGTTTATCTTCTGTTCTGATATTACTTTTTCATGATGTATATTTATAGCTGTTGTGATTTGTATTTTTTTACTTTCACGGTTATATTACCTTAAGAGATAATAAGATTCCTCAGTCTACCGGCCTTGTCTTACATAGACACAAATCTCAATATCATTCAACTTTTTCTCCAATCCATACATATAAAAGCTTTCTGAATGTTGGTCATTCTATCCTTAGCATTAAATAGGTTACATATATAGAATTATATATATAAAGATAGATATAGATATATATGCATTTTAAAATGGGTTTAATAAAGGAATGAAGAATACATGGGTGGATGTTTTGCAAGTGGCATTAGAGAAAAACATGATGCTGGGTTAGTAACACTGTGAGCTGTCAGAAGAGATAGATGGCTGTGCTGGTCATGCTATAAATAACCACCAGGTGCCACTCAGAGCTGGTGGGAGCCTCATTTTGCATGACAGCCATTGATCAGCTGCACGACTAAGATGCAACCTTTTGTGACACCACTTGAGGAGAAAAGGTTATGTTTCACATTTAAGCTTTGAATAATAAGGTCAGGATCAAATTAAATGAATTTCTCTGGCGAATACATGAAATACACACAAATTAATACAACAAATTAGATACATTGTTACAAAGAAAAGGTGAGCAAGCTGGAGCTAAGTGGGATCCTGGGACTTTGTCCTTCTGAATATGTTATTAGTGAAGTGAATATCTTGTCTCATTAAAAATATCCAGAGTGAGTTCTCACCACCTATGTGAAGATCCTAAACTGCGATCTAGACTAGAATACTACAGAATAAAGAAATAAAATAATAAACATGTTTCCTATGTGACTAATGCTTATTAGAGCATATTCCAAAGGAATGCAAAATACTCAGAAGGAAATCAGATAATAGGAGTTTTTACATTTACATCTTTTTGCAGACTTGAAGTAAATCTCATATTTGTTATTTGGAGGAAAAGTTCATTTATATTTTACGTCAGTGTGGCAAATATATGTTTGTGGCATTTGGATACTAGCCAGCAAGTCTTCTTTTATGAGACAAAGAAACAAATTACATCGCTAACTTAAACTTTCAAAGCAACTGCAGATTGTTCCCAAGGTTCTCTTCTTAATAATCAATTATTTTATTACAATAACAGTTGTATTAGTAAACTTAGCACATGTCTATATGTTACTTTACATACTTGAGTAAATAATAATACAAATGGGTTCATATTTTCAAAATTATCCACTTATATCTCATGCAACCATGGTAATTTAATTGGCTACCATAAAAATTATTTAAAACCGTTAAATGAGATTGGTCAACAAAAAGCAGACTAAATGCAAATAACTGAACAGCATAAGTAGTTACCAAGGAGCTGCCATAACCAAAGAAGTTACCGTATCATACATTTAAAACATTGTGTTATCATGGAAACTATGTACTCATTCATTCAACAAGTAGTAATTAATTTCTTACTCTGTGTTAGGCACTGACATAATCAAAGTTTGAAAGATTAGCTGATTTATAGAAACAGCTCACTTCGTCAATACATTTGTTTTTCATAGAGTCACACTATGGGTGAATAAACCATTTAATCAATGCTCAGTGCCTATGATGCCACATACATTTTATATTTAATAATGATTGCAATTGCAATACTAAAAAGGTTTAATAACATTTTCAACATAATAGTAAAATAATTATGACAGTATGATGTTTCACTAATAATAACAATAGCAATTATAAACCATGATTATGTTGAATAACTGGTTCACTTACATTTTTAAGACTTATGAATTTAAAATAGCTTTATGTTAATTTATCAATGAGGAAACAAACTGTAATAGTTGGAAGAAAATAAAATATAAATTTTTGCTCTATGAGAATGCAGAGATGTAGAACCTGGCTAGAAAAGGAATTTAGTTGGCTAAAGAATAAGTTCAACAAAGTTACTAATCAAAAGAATTTTCTATGTAAAGAATTTCTATCAAAAGAATTTTCTACGCTATTAAGATGGCAAACCTTCAGAAAACAGTAAGCGCTCAGATTTCAGGACATGATATTGTATTAACTGCTAATCATTGACAAGATACTGAAACCTTCTACCACAGCATGAAATAGTAGGAATAGACAAGGTTTACATGGACAACAAACCACTAAGCCTGACAAACAATGAAATGCAAATCTAATGGAGGTAGCTTTTGATTTTGTAAATAAATCATTAAATGATTGAAATAGCTTTCTGAAATTTGCCATGAGTTTGAGGAGATAAATATATCCTGAGTGCACATCAGACTTACCTAATTTAAGTGTGTGCTTGTGACTCTCTCTCTCTCTCTGTCTCTGTCTCTGTCTCTGTCTCTTACTCTCTCCATACCCCACCATTCTACTGCCAACAATTGGATCAGAAACCAGACACTCTGGGGTACACACCCTTTAAGGTATGTGCATTTTAAAAATCTTTATAATATGTTATTTTTAAAAATTTAAAGCATATCCAGTTTGTGGGATATTTTGCAAGATAACTGATCTGGTTTCATAAAAATATCCATTACATTAAAAATTGTTTTTAATGAGTTGGGCAGGGGAGAATGCTTTAGATTAAACAGATTTATTATATGTTACAAGCAAAGGCAATGTCTTAATTCTTTTTGGTCCCTGACTTGAAACAAAAACCAAATGTACAAATATTGTTCTTGAGAAATTTGTCACAATTTGAATATAAATGACAGTAAATAATTACTAATTTTATCAAGTGTGATTATATCAATGGGTTATGTAAGACCGAGGAGAGGATGGAAGGAAGGAATAAAGGAAGAAGGGAAGAAAAGAAGAACAAGGAAGGAGTTAAAAAACATGAAAAAAAATAGATTTTAAAAATAATTGTTGAATTTAGCAGATGGGTATATGACGTTTCATTAAACAATTCTCTCTAAGGTTATGACTAAAAATTTTCATAATTAAAAGTAAGTACAACAAGAAAATTAAAAATTCTGGCAAACATTTAGAGATTTTTGTTAGCATGTTTCAATATTGTCTTTGTTAGCATTCTGATTTCTAATTCTAGTTTGAGCCTAGGAACCTGCATTTAAAAAAACACTTCAGGTACATTATATGTAAGCTTTAAGCAATGACACGTTGAAAAACACTAAACAGAATTATATTTTCTGACTCTGGAATAAATAATCTGAAATAACACATTGAAACCAGCTAAGGACATTCAGCTCTTATTTTATTCAATGGTATCACCTTCAAGGCCAGATGGGGATTGGGAAGAAGTTATCCTTGGTCAAGGTGGACACTGAGATGATGCTTCTGATTCAACATAGTGCTGTGGAAATGTAGAACATCCATTCCACGTTTACTTGCAAAATACATACATACATACATACATACATACATAACTCTGGATGATCAGTCGAAAACCTTACTTCTTGAACTAGAGCATTCTAAAAAGGCAGAGTTGTTTAATTTGGTTCTGGATAGAGACTACACTGGTGACTCTTTGACCTCTATTTGACAGGCTGCATTTCTGCCTGTCGCCCCCAAACTGTGCATGCCACTTAAGGTTAAGTCCTTGATCTCTTTAGGAGCCACTGCACACTACTTCTTGCTGGTAATCATGGGCACATATGCTACAATCCCATTGTTTATGACCAAATCGTGACTCTGCCACATATTGAGTGTTCCTGAGCAAATGACTCTACTCATCTTCTTTGTAACTCAGTTTCCTTTTCTGTGAAACAGGGGTAATAATGATACCTACCTATGTTGATTTGCTGACAAGATGTACTTTACTTGTTTAAATTGTTTAAGATTGTACAAAACCCATAGCAATACTTGTAAAATTTTGACATTCATTATTGTTGTGCTTCCCTCATGCTGTTAACACTCAACTATCCATCTCTTACATTATCTTTATTCATTTTCCCCTGACTAGGGAAATTATTAACTTGGTTGGCCCATGCTGAACTTGTTCAAACTATAACTCTTCTTCTCCTACTCAAAAATCATGTTTTTGAAAAATTAACACTTGTCCAGTAAACCAAGTAAAATCTTGGTTTCAATCTTTGTCCACTAAATCCAAATTATCCTCATGTGTCAGACATCACATACCTCCAGTTCTGTTTTCATTTTTGATCCCCCAAAGCTCCAAGCACATTTTCATGTAGCTACTGATTGTCCTAAAGTTCCATCCTTCCATTCCTTAAATCTTTCTTGCACTTACTACATATATTTCCTCCTCTCAAGGTTGACACTAAGCCCCTAGTACAAGTTATTATTTCAAACATGACATGTATTTATAGCCCTCTCAGTGCTATGAACTTAAAAATAATAATACTGGTTGAATAAATAATTATTTTATATGGCAGTTATCTGTTATAAACATCTGCCCTGTAATGGTCTTTAAAGTTTTATACAAGTTAGTTATTACAGAAACAACATGGAACATGTCAATAATTCTTCAGTGAGTTACAATCACATACTTCTACCAACAATTAGCTACTTGTCCCTTATTTAATAGTGAACATGGCCTCATATCAAAAGCAATTAAGTTCCCAATAGTGCAATTAGTGGCAAAACCAAATGCAAGGCAAAAAAGAAAATGTTTTTTTAAAACTAAAATTCCAAGGCAATGTGGGATTGTGTATCCATGATATTCTTTGAAGGCTCTTATATCCAATGCATAACTGGCTCTGATTGGTTATCTCTTTCACAAGGCCATATGATTTGTGTATTATCTTTTATTTTCCTGCCGATCCCTAAAATCCCCATATTGGCCTCGTGTTACAACAGTTTTATTTTTGTAATGGATTTTTTAAAGTTTATGCTTACTTTTGCAGTTTTCTTTTCTTTTTATTTTTAAAAGGGGTTCTTGCACTCTTGCCCAGGCTGGAGTGCAATGGCGGCATCTCAGCTCACTGCAACCTCCTCTCCTCAAGCTCAAGTGATCCTCTTTGCCTCAACCTCCCAGATAGCTGCAACCACAAGCGTGTGTCACCACACCTGGCTATTTTTTTTGTATTTTTGGTAGAAATGGGGTTTTGCCATATTGCCCAGTTTAGTTTCAAACTTCCGAGATCAAGCAATCTGCCCACCTCAGCCTCCCAAACTTTCTGCTTATTTTTAATAAATATGTTAGACTCATATCAAGAATTGAGTGGCAATTCCAAATTATCTATATTTCATAGGTTATGCTTTGTTTAGCATTTTGTGAAATCCTACTTATTAGCCTAGTTGAATATAATTTCAGTTGAATTTCTCATTTGCCCAAAAGTCACACAGTCAATATAAATCTGAATTCATGCTAAAAAATCAACCATCTCTCCACCTTTCTTTCTCAGCTTGTCAGGTTTACAGTTGAGAGGGACATTAGAGATCATGTTTCAAATGCTACATTTTAATGATGAGAAATTTGAGACCAAAAGATATTAGGAGACATTTTTGACATTACTTAGTGGTTAAGAGGGCTTGATAACCCAGTTTCAGACTTGTAAGCAGATGTTCCTTACACAGCAGCAATTTGCTCCCCATGAAGTTGTAATAGCTAAAAACATATAGAGAGTTGAGAAAAAAATGCTGTACACACTCTTCCTTTTTTTTTTTTTTTTGAGATGGATTCTCACTCTGTCATCCAGGCTGGAGCACAGTGGTGTGATCTTGGCTTACTGCAACTTCCGTCTACCGGGTTCAAGTGATTCTCGTGCCTCAGCCTCCCCAGGTAGCTGGGATTGCAGGCACCCACCACGATGCCCAACTAATTATTGTATTTTTAGTAGAGATGGGGTTTTGCCATGTTGGCCAGGCTGGTCTGGAACTCTTGACCTCAAGTGATCCTCCTGCCTCCTGCCTTGGCTTCCCAATGTGATAGGATTATAGGCGTGAGCCACCACATCTGGCCTACACTCTTACTACTTTTTTTTTTTTTTTTTTTTTTTTTTGAGATGAAGTCTCTCTCTGTCGCCCAGGCTGGAGTGCAGTGGCGCAATCTCGGCTCACTGCAAGCTCCACCTCCCAGGTTCATGCCATTCTTCTGCCTTGGTCTCCCAAGTAGCTGGGAATACAGGTGCCCGCCACCACGCCTGGTTAATTTTTTGTATTTTTAGTAGAGACGGGGTTTCACCATGTTAGTCAGGAAGCACTCTTACTAATTTTTGGCACTCTTTTGCCTCTTGATTGCTACCAACTTTTCCCAGTCTAATGCCCTATTTTCCAAGTTGAAAAAACATTGGCAAGAAGTGTTGAAAGAATATAGGGAAGAACATAGAGGAAAACTCCTTGCATTGGCTACTCACCTACTGACTTCCCCAATATCCCTATGATCTGAAAAGAAGATTATAACACTTTGGAAATTGTCACCTATATATAATATTATAATGATGTATATAATTCCCAACCCCACAAATGTTCAACTTTTCAAGTATAGCATGCAAATAATTTAATCAAATAGATATCTCCACAAAATTAAACAAATGTTTTATAAGGTCCTGAAAAAAAATTTTAATGTAATGTTGATACGGTATCCCATATTAGGTGCATAATACCTGAAGGACAGAGAAGTATTTGTCATCTTGCCTTTGAAAAAATTACTTCTTACAGTTGTCTTCAGTTTGTCTCTTAAGTTCATTGGCAGCCATACCAAAAGTTGTTTTTCACCAACGGAATTGAAATACAAGACCAGAACAATTTTCAGATTTAAACATCTAGGATGTCATTCTCAAATGTCACATGGCAATAGTTCACTTAAAGAACAACAAACAGAATGAAGTGTTGAAGGAACATTTTACTTTTCATCATTGTTTACTTATATTCTGATAGATATGTCAGACCTGAATGCCTAAGAGCAAATATGAATGAGAGAGACAAATAAAAGCTTATGAGTTTGTGAACCAGAAAAATCCTTATACTCTATATATTTTGAACTAGTGTTACATTTAAAACATAATACTACTACAAATTGAAATTAAAAGATAGATGATATTTGAATGAGAAAAAAGAAAAGGTGATGTTAAAATGATTTTTATTTATTCTTTCCTTTATATTAAATCTTTAAAGCAGATTTTCCTTTTTTTGTTTCAATAAGGTCAATATATATAAAAAATTTCTAAGATATACATACTTGAACATTAATGAATGAATAAATACAGTATACATAAATTCATTTTTAAAACTATGTCTAAAACAGTGTAGCAAGATACAAAAAACATTGTTCTGACTAACCAGCTACGTGACCTGCACACCTCTTGAGATGGTTAAAACTCATGATGCTCAAGATGGTGGTGATGGAGACAGTGTTGTTGGAGGCATATATAAAAATCTCCAGCAGACCATTCCAAACTACACTGCCCAGGCGAGTGGGTGGTGGATCAGAATAGTTATTAATCATTTACTATGATGAAAATATGTTGTTTACATGAATATTGTAATGACAAATAAAAGTTAATGAACTGATATAGGTTGAATGTTTGTTCCCTTAAAATATCATGTTAATGTAATCCCCAGTGTTGCAGACGGGACCTAGTAGGAGGCATTGGATCATGGGGATGGATCCCTCCTAAATGGCTTAGTACCATCTCATAGGTAATGAGTGAGTTCACAGTCTATTATTTCACAAGAGAGCTGGTTGTTTCAAAGAGCCTGGCGTCTTTCTAACTCCCTTTCTCATTATGTGGCATGCCTGCCCCTCCTTTCCCTTCCACCATGATTGAAAGCTTCCTAAGGCTATCACCAGAAGCAGATGCTGGTGTCATGCTTCTTGTACAGCCTGCAGAACCTGAACCAAATAAATATCTTTTATTTGTAAATTACCCAGTCTCAGGTATTCCTTTATAGCAATGCGAATGGACTAACACATCCAACCATTAAGATATTTTCCTTTTCTATTTCTATTAGATTATATGACATTAATAAATTATTAAGCATATGATGCAAAAGAAGGTAATTACATGGCTACAATCATTGTCATTTCTAATTGTAATCCCTGTGCATGTCTCAGGATTTCTATCACATGATCTTGCAATTTCACTTCTGGGTAAATATTTAAAGAAAATAAAATTAGTATGTCAAAGAGCTATCTGGGCTCCCATGTTTAACACAGCATTATTCCCAATAGCCATAAAAAAGAATGAAATATTGTCATTTTTGACAACATGGATGAACCTAGGGGACATAATATTAAGGAATTGCTTTTGTTTTCATTTTTTTCTAAATATATAAGACAGGATAAGTAAATTTTTTTAACAGGGTAAGTTTTTTGTTTGTTTGTTTTTGTTTTTGTTTTTGTTTTTTAAATAGGGTAAGCATGGAAAATATTAGTAGGGTAACTAGCTGGTAAGAAGTGCTCAAAAAACGGTGATTACTGTTATTTTTATTGGTATTATCCAAAATCTGAAATGATTTTTTAATATTATGAAAATTATAACTTTAACCTATTTTATTATCAGTTTCCAAAAACGGATTAATTCACTTACAACAAAGCCTACAGTATATTCTTGCTGTTTAGCTTTTCCTATATGTTTTCTACTGTTTCTATTTTATTTCTGTCCTCTACATTGCATTGAAATTCTAATATCACCATTAATATTCTAATATTATAATGCCATCATTTCCATTACAAATGAAATGTACTCTCTGTATGTTAGGGCAATTACTTGCCCTTTTTCCCTATATCCACATAGCAGTTTTTTATTTGGATGAGATTAAGCATAACAAAAAATACTTGGAAAAGCTCAGATCTGAAATACAATGATTCACACATCCAAGAACTTTATTAGGTTCACTATACTTCAAACAGCTGAATTAATTGATAAGTGGTAATATTTATATAGAAAAATAATCATCAAGAACTTCTAAATGTAACACAAAGCAGAAGAATTCTCAAGAGGCAGGCCAAACTTAAGAACTGCTAAAAATAAAATGTCTTTTAATTTATAATAAATGCACATCCTTATGAGTATGTCATTTGAAATTAATGGAATTTTTGAAATTGATACTTGTCAAGTTTTTGCACTGCTTTCCTGTGAGGGAAATTTCTCCTTCTTAATTGTGAGACTCATGAACATCAGTGTTTTACATACCAATTCTCTATTAAGGATGAAGCAGTCTTAGACTCTACAGTATTTCATCATGTTGTGAATCATCATTAAACATTTTGCTGACTCTCAAATGTCAAATATTCTCTTGTGTCATAAAGAATTTCATTAAACAGCATGGGGGAAAGAACAGAGTAATTTTAGGAAATCTTCCCTTGTGTTCATTATGAACTTCGATATTTATTTCCCATTCCATTTTCTCCTGGCAACTATGAATGATCTCTGCCTCATCCAAATGGTTCTATTACAATTACAGGTTTATATGTTTAAGCAGAATTTACCTAGCATGAAAAAGTCACTTTCTCAATAACAACAGTAATTGTACCAGTAAATTCTACAGGCATATTAAAAAATTAAGATAATGAGAATATCAAGTAATAGTCATCATTGTAGTAATATGCATTCTCAATGACTAAAAAAATCAAACTGACCAAAAAGAAAAAAAAAAAAAAAAAAAAAAAACACCTCCCTTCACCTTTGGGGACCCTTTTTAATGTACTTTGTGAATTTTACTTAACCTGAATCATTAAGCCTTTTGGGAAGGATTAAAAAATTAGAGCCATAGTTTTTCTAACAAAACTCTGTAATGTAACAGAAAAGAGGGTGGGTATATAAGAAAATTCATAAAAACTTAGAGTGCTGTTCTAGTCTGAGTTAGTGCATTAGGCATCCTGAAGGTGACGTGAAGGCTTACTTTAACAAAGGTGAGAAATAGATGCATTTTTGCAATTTTGCCAATTGCCAGTTTTGATATTCTCTCTGAGCTACCTGTTATGGTAGCTGTTACTTACAAGTGGCTATGCAACACTTTAAATATGCCCAGTGGCTACATTGGGTGCATTAAATTTTAAATATAAAAATGAAAACAAATTAAAGTATTTTTTCTGTCAAGTAAACATTCTTGTTTTGAGTACAACTTCATTTCACATTAACTATCACATTGAATAAGGTTATTGTCGTTGTACTACACATGTACTTTTTACATTTTTAATACATGACTGTGAGAAAATTTTAAATTTTGACTCATATTTAATTCACTTCTATTGGCAGAGCTGTTCCATATAATAGACTACCTATAAAAATATGGTCTACCTTTTATGATCAAAATATTTTTTCTTAAAGTTTGTTTTATTAAATGTAAAGAAACACACAAGTGATATTCCTCTTGTAACAAATAAAACTATATAAACACACTACTAAAAAATTTGTTATCTTCTGAAGTGAGCAATTTTACCTGTCAAGATTTTAAACAATTTTCCTGTGTGTTGTAAAAGGATGTGAAAGATACGGCAGTACACACTACTAAAGAATGTCTAGATAGTGAAATAACAGCTAACTTAATGAAGAACAAAACCTTTAATAAAACAGAAGTGCCCATGGCAATAGGTGGAAATATTAATAGGGTAAAAATTCCACTCTAAAATGTTGCTTTGTAAGTTAATTTGTTTAAGTTTTATTTGTTTGGCCAATTAGGAGTATACTAAACTACACAGAATTTGCTGATGTGAATATCTCATTTTAATTTTGTTCTTATGGCTTGTTGAATGTGATTTGCTTCTACATTTGCAAGACCAAGGAGAAATTTAAGAGAAAAATACAACTAATTTAAGTCTGCCAAGAATACTAGGTACTTGTGCTACTTGCTCCTTTTGCAGAGGAAAAAAAATAATAGGTACGGTCCTGCCTACATTCTTTGCAAATACTCCTTCAACCATCAGTCATTCTGCTGAGCAGTCCGGGCCAGGGCGGGAGGGAAACATAAATATAATTAAATAAAAAATACAGAACCAGTCAACACTTTCCCCAAACATGCTTATTATCTACAATGTGTAATTACGTTGAATCTTACTGTTAATTTATCTTCACAAGCATGCGCTTAATCTCCAGTATCACATCATTCTTAAGCGATAGAGTAACTTGTTTGCTAGAAGTTTCAGAATACATGATCTTACCCTGGAAAGAAGCATTAAGGCATTGTTTGCCAAAATAAATCAGTGTTGGGGAATGAGAGGGCCTGTTTAAAATACGTATTTCCAAACTCCCCTGGGGGACTGTTTGATTTAGTAGATGTTTATTTTGGTACTAGTATCTGCATTTACCAATCACACAAAGTTCATTCATATAACCTCTTCTATGTAACTTTAAATAATACTATAGAAATACTATTTGAAGAAACTACTAGTGTTTATTTTTTCTGCTTTTAATGACATGTTCTTTTGTTTTTGGAAAAGAAAGCGTGAAACATACTGAGTTTTGGATAAAAATAAGTATATACCAATAATGTCTGGGTGAATTGAGCAGGTGACTTATTTGCCTTATTTCTGTAAAGAGAATAACAATAATATGTATCCCACCTCTCTGTAAGATCCAAAAGATAATAAAGTGAAAGAACTTTGTATAGTACACTTTTAGTTCAATGGCTGATTTAAATCTGAATATTTTTACATTTTTGTGGGTACTTCTTTTTTCTCTTATCTCTTTCACTCAGATTGCAAACATTTATTGACCACCCATTATGTGCATAACTATTTGGGCCCTTGTTTCATGAATATATATAAGATCCTACCACATCAGCAAAAAACTATTAACTCAACAGAAGAGACAGACAAAATAGGTCTGGGTCTTGGGTATCAGACTCAAGACCCAGAAGTCAGACTGTGTCCTAACTACATGTCCAACTCCATTTCATGCATGCCAACTGCTTGTTAGCATCAACATGCTAAGGACAGACACACTGACTTGATCTCAGCTTCACAAACACAACCACCCTTTATTCCCTGCCTTTCCCAGCTAAGTCATTGTACTTACTGGCTCTATTTGTCTTTCAGGTTGCTGGTAAATACCACCTTCTTAGAAAGACCTTGGCTGATACTTTTTTCTTAAAAGGTCTACTGAACCTACGTTAATCTTAGGATTAGGCCTGCTTCCTTCAGAGCACATTTTTATATTTGTGATTATTTATTCAATCTTAATAATTATTGTAATCAATGTAAATCTTGTAATTATTTATTCAATCCTCCTATGGTCGGATGACCATATTTCTTTTCAGTTTCTCCCTTCAAAGGATGAACCCTATTTCTCTGACCCCTGAATCTGAGCTGATTATATTAGTGAAGTCATCATAGCCTCTAAGATTCAGGTGGATTCCAGCTGAACACAGCTGCAAGAGTAAGTCCAGGTAAGACTAGTGGTAAATTGCACAGTCAACCCACAGAATCATGAGGAAGACAATGGTTATTTTCTTAAGCCACTAAGGTTCTGAGTGGTTTGTTATATATCAGGAGGTAATTCATACATCAATAGACTGAACTTGTGTGAGCATGGAGACTGTCAACTTTGGTTATCCCTCTGTCTGCAGAGCCGAGGACTATGGCTGGCATAATGAATTCTCAGTAAATACATGTGGGAAATTGTGACTGGATAAAAGCGTGGATTGATGAATGCTACCTGCTGGGAAAAGGTGTCAAGGACATTTCAGAGAGATCTGAAAGCTGGATAAGTAATGCTTATGAGGTGAAACATTCCTTGAGTGAACATCCATTGCCATGGTTATCTTTTCCCAAGTAGTCTTAACAAATCTCTCTCCTCAATAGCTGCTAATTGCTACCACATACATTCAAACTCCTTACCAGAGTAAACGTGATTCTTCAAAAACTTGGCTTCCAGGTATATCTTCAGAAATTCACTGCTACACATCCTATACCATTTCCATATCATATTATCCGTAATTATGTATAATTTTGAGACACTGTGCTTCGAGATTTACAAACATTTGCTGATTTATTATTCCATTTCTCTAGAACACATTTTCTGTGTTTCTCAGTTTTAGATACTACTTGTCCTTCAAGGCCTATTATTTTCTATTTATTTCTTTATTTTTAAAAATATTTTAAGAGGCAACGTGTATTAGTCTGTTCTCATGCTGTTAATAAAGACACACCTGAGACTGGGTACTTTATAAAAGAGGTTTAAGTGACTCACAGTTCCACGTGGCTGGGGAGGCCTCACAATTATTATGATGGAAGGTAAATGAGGAGTAAAGTCATATCTTACATGGCAGCAGGCAAGAGGGCATGTATGGGGGAAATGATCTCAAGAGACTTATTCACTATCACGAGAACAGCACAGGAAAGATCTGCCTTTATGATTCAACTACTTCCCACCAGGTCCCTCCCATGACATGCGGGGATTATTACACTGCAAGGAGATGTTTGGGACACAGAGCCAAATCATATCAGAGATTTGATTGGTTCACAGTTCCACGTGGTTGAGGAGGTCTCACAATCATGACGGAAGGTGAAAGAGGAGCAAAGTCACATCTTACATGGTGGCAGGCAAGCGAGTTTGTGTAGGGGAACTCCCCTTTATAAAATCATCAGATCTCATGAGACTTATTCACTATCACGAGAACAGCACAGAAAAGACATGCCCCCATGATTCAATTACCTCCCACTGGGTCCCTCATACAACATGTGGGAATTATGGGAGCTACAATTCAAGATGAGATTTGGGTGGGGACACAGCCAAGCCAGATCACAGGTATTGCTGTGCTGCCAAGGCTGGATTTAAACTCCTGGCTCAAGTAATCCTCCTCTTCAGCCTCCCAAGTAGCTGGGACTACAGGTGCACTGCCACCATGCCCAGCTCAATGTCTATTCTACTTTTATCTCTGATAAGACAGGTTTACTAAGGCAGGAGGGTAATCTGTACTCTCATGTAATTCTTATATGTATGTAGAGTAAATTTCCTAATCATGCTCTTATAGTAAATTGTTAATGCTTATGTTTCTCTCTTTAGACTATGTGATTCTAGAGGAAGGGCATCATGCTTCATTGCTTCACTGCCTTCCCTGTCCTTGTCAAGTAGATGCTCACCAGAAACCTTTGTGAAGCAAATAAATAATGCCTAGAAGTAGGTAGGGGAGAAGGATCCAGTTTTCACAGTGTCTTTTGTGGGCCTCCAAGTTTATGCATGCTTTGCTTATAGATAGAGTTAAGTTACCATACACAGCAATCCTGAATGTTTTCTGTGATCATATTTTCACAACTGAAAATGTAAAAAGCTGCAAGCTACTGTATTTCTCATTCTTCCCTCTTACCCTGGAAGATGGACGTAATAAGAGTTTATTATAAGGTTCCCCAGAGACAGAAAAACATGTCAGAAATGAGAAAATGCTCATGGATCATAAGAAAGATCTATTTATAAGCATCATTAATAGAAAAGATTAGATAGTTACAGTCATTATTCTTAAACTCAGTAAGTAAAGATACTGAGTGGGCTGGAGTCCATTTTGCGGTCAGTGAGCAGGTTACAGGTCATGCTGTTTTAATGGACAGAGACCATGTCTGTTTCCAATCCTGACTATGGCATTATGGCGCCACACACTAAGAAAGCTTAATAAATGCTTAATGATGATAAGACACTATCTATTTCATTTGAGGCTATTCGAATTTAAAATAAAAATGCAAATTAGTTTTAGATGCTCACATAAAAAGAGTGTTTTGTAAAACCACCTTTGCTTTAATAAATAATAGCCGAGGAAGAAATACTTTTTCAATATCTTTAAATGTCTATGCCTTGCTTTATAACACCAGATTAAATGCATGGAAAATACTTTGTTGTGCAGGAAAACCTGGAAGGTTGTAACAAATGACGGACAAGTTCTCATTCTTAGGCATTGCCTATAGCTAGAGACTTGCATATTTTTATTGTTATGATGGTATTGATTGTTAACTCAACAGAAAGCTATCACAAGGGATTGCCAATTTCTATACCAATACTCTGTTCTGTAAGATTAAAATGTCATTACTGAACCACCAACTTTTCCCCCTGCTGTAATATTATTCTCTGTTGATTGCCTGCCTGAGCTGAAATTTGAAACTGTCACCCTCAGACTTGCGAAAGTGATTCAACTTCTCTTATAAGAAAGTGAAATTAAATATTCATTCACGGGCTGCATTTCAAGTTCAAACTGTCTGAAGCTCCTTAAGGCAAAATATATTTAAGTTGAAATAAATTTTTGCTTCATTTTTATGTAGCAAAAATTCAGAATTGCTATCACGGGTGGACAAATCACAAAATAATAATTTATTTTGAACTTTACAGGGGAGAAGAGTTAAGCTTTGTTTCTTTCTTTCTGCCACCCCTCTGCTGTTTCTGGCCTATCCCATTTATCTCCTTTGTCAGGAAAACTGTATGTGTATGTTTGCAGCTGTTGTTTATTGTTTGATTTTTTTGTATGTGTTATGTTTTAGCATTAATCAAGGGGTAAAGCATCGAGGTATTGAATGAAAATACAGTTGTGTCTCTGTCTGCCACGAAGATATAGGATTGCCAGTGGTAATGGGCTAAAATGAGTTCAGATCCTTTTAATATACCCGTACTTTGCATTTCCTTTCTTTTTTGTTTCTTCATTTGTTTGTTTGTTTGCTTTTTGAGATGGAGTCTTGCTCTGGCGCTCAGGCTGGAATTCAGTGGTGTGACATTGCCTCACTGCAACCTCCAACTCCCGACTTCAAGCAATTCTCCTGCCTCAGCCTCCTAAGCAACTGGAACTATAGGTGTGTGCCCCCAGGTCCAGCTAATTTTTTGTATTTTTAGTAGAGACAGGGTTTCACCGTGTTAGCCAGGATGGTCTCAGTCTCCTGACCTCGTGATCCGCCCACCTTGGCCTCCCAAAGTGCTGGGATTACAGGCATGAGCCACCGCACCCGGCCCTATCTTGTATTTTCTTTGTGTCCTTCTGCAAATTGTTTGACCTCTCTGCCTCAGTTTGTTCACAGAGTTGTCATAAGGATCACGTTATTTGATAGAGAGCATTTAAAACAGTTTCTGAAACATGGTATGCCCTAAATAACTATTTCTCTAAATGAGTATTAACTGTTATTTCTACCCATTCATACCAATAACAATTTGTATTTGGAAAAGACCTGATATTTGTGGGAGTTAAGGGAGGAGGGGATGGGGAGCAGCTGTTTAATAGATGTGGAATTTCATTTGGGGTGACAGAAATATTTTGGAACTGGATGGAGATTGTGGTTGCACAACATTGTTAATGTACTGAATACCACTAATTTTTCACCTTAAAATGATTAATTTTATGTTATGTGGATTTCGCTTCAATAAAGTATGTAACCTACAAAATATTGTGCTAGTCAGATAACAGACGTTGAACTTTTCACTCTTGTGTTGCTCACCAGTAATCATAATACTAAAGAATGGACCATTACTTTGAAACACAGGTGATGCTGAATACATTCGAAAACACATCAAGAACTTCGTAGCTGCTTAATCAAGTTTTCACAAGCGCTGTGACGTTCATTATACAAGGAATCTTAGTACCTCAGGGATATTCATAAAAAAAAAAAAAAAAAAAAAAACACCAAATACAGTTACTCAGTACCACACATCACATCAGTTTAATGGATGATTCATTCCTACTATCTTGCACAGTATGACAAGCTGAATAATAGATATACTGATATCCAATCTGTTTTGTGAAAATATGTTTAGGTTTACAGTGAAGAATTTTTAAGCTACTTTCTTTTGGAAAACTCTTGGGGAGGCAGTAGAGTATGATTGTTCCTAGGAATGAGACACACAGTCCCACCTCCTTCATATATAAATTGGTGAACATGAGAAAGCCTTCTCAGGATGTTGTGAAGACTGACTAAAATAATAAACGTAATGAATTTTTAATTCTGCTTGACATTTGATAAGTATTTATAAAGGCTCCTGTGGAAGAAAGTTTATTATACAATAATGTTGTATTTTGCACTAGACAATGCTGTGATTCTCACAGGCATACACTGTGACTGAGCTCTGACCAACTTCCCCTCAGCCCAACTACACTGTAAACAGATTTTTGTCCTGATTCTAGGCCTTGTCCTCTCTTTTATTAAACCATTTACCTTAGAAAACTTGAAATTGTGGAGTCTTTCTCTTACTCTTTAAAATATAGGTAAATCTTTTCCCAGCCTCTTGCCAATTTTACAACCCAGACAATATCTTCTTCAAGAACCTGGGAACCATCTTGTTGGAATGTAAACACTGAAGGATCCCAGTCTCTGTGGGAGGTTATGAGCCTAACTTCTCAGATGGGTAGCAATTAGCAAACACAGATGGCCTAGTCAAAGAATAAAAACATTTGCAAACTCAGAAATAACTAAACGAGCTTGATACATCCCATTGACCAACTTCCCTTTTGTAACATTCTCATCCTCCAGAATGTTTCCACAGCCTCACCCCAAGCATTAAAAATCCTTTCACCTTTTGTTTTGGGACTTCTTTCTCTCTACTCTATTGCAATAGTCTTTTTTTTCTTCTTCTTCTTTTTTGGTAGAGACAAGGTCTCATTATGTTGTTCAGGCTTGTCTCAAACTCCTGGGCTCAATAAATCCTCCTAGCTTGGCCCCAAAGCACTGGGACTGCAATCATGAGCCACCACACCTGGCCTACAAGAGTCTTAAATAAAGTCTTCCTTGGCTGTCTAATTTTTCCAGTGAAATTTTTGCTTTGACGATTCACACAGAGTCAAATTACATCTTCCTAAAATTTCATTTTATGTGAAGATTTAAGAAGAAAAATACAACTTAACTGGACATTTAAAACATTTTTCTATGAAAACAAAGATGGATATATCATAGTGCAATTTTCACATGCACTTTCAAGGTAAAGAAATTTTAAATGTTTCCAAATAATGGTTGACAAATTTAGTCTAACTTTTCAGGACCCCAGTGATTTTTGGCTTTTACTCTTTTTTTTTTCTGAGCATAATTCAGCAGAAAAAAATTCCTTTCAGGTTTATATGTGGTGAAGCCAACTCAACACTTACACTGAATTATTAGTTATGAATATACATTATTATTTCTATATTTTCTATAAAAGCATTTTTGCTTAACCAATCTACTGCATGGTTAGCATTTTAATGTGCCTCGGTTTAAAATTGAATGAATTATCTACTGCTCAAGAATCTAATAACTTTATTTTTAATTTCTAAAGCAGCCAGTCTTGAATTGTATATTTTGATTAAATACACATTTTAAAAATCTTTTCATTACATCTTCTACTTACAGAGTAGCTATGAACATATATGAAACACTAGACCTTTTGGATGACCCCTGAAATTTTTCACTGAAGTGCTGTTAAAGTTTAATTAGGTGTAAACAACTAGGTAATATTTGGAAGCCAAGAAATTTGTTGTGGCAATGCTTCCTTTGCTCACTAAAGAAAACTACTCTTTCCACAAATACACGGAACAAATGGTGTCATTGAGGCTTGAAACTGTGATGAGTTTTGAACGTTCTAGTGCCTCTCAACATTCATATCCAAAAAGATTCTTACATTAAAACTGTCATATTAAAAACCCTGAAGTAGTTATGAAACACACAATCACCATAAATTTGAGTATTTCCCTGTATGAATACAAAAATTTTTGTATTTGTTTTGTATTGTAGCTGTTATTAATAAAATTCAAAATAAATTTAATTTATTGAATTTATATTCACATATACTTGGATTAGCATTCTTGCTCCTCCATTTGTTAGTCTCCATGTTCTGGGGCATGTTATTTAACCTCCCTGAGTATTAATTGCTTCATCTCTAAAATGTAGATTAAAAAATCACACATACCTCATGGGGTTGTTATGAAAATTCAATGAGATTATTAATGCAAAGCACTTACATAGCGCCTGGAATGTTGCAAGTGCCCAATAAAGGACGATGATTATGAATGGTAGTGGTGCTATCAATTGATCAAGTCATGATAAGTAATCTAGTGTGGATGTTTTTCCTGCTTAAATCTCATGTTGAAATGTAATCCCTAATGTTAAAGCTGGGCTTGGTGGGAAGTGATTGGATCATGGAGGTATATTTCTCATGAATATTTCAGTGCCATCCCTTTGGGATTGTCCTAAAGATAGTGAATGAGTTCTCATGAAATTTGATTCCGTAAATGTGTGTGGCACCTCCCCCGACTCTCTCAGGCTCCTGCTTTTCCCATGTGATATACCTGCTCTCCCTTTGCCTTGTGACATGATTGGAAGCTTCCTGAGGACGCACCAGAAGCAGAAGCTGCTATGCTTCCTGTACAGCTTGAAGAACCATGAGCCAATTAAACCTCTTTTCTTTATAAATTACCTAGTCTCAGGTATTTCTTGACAGCAATGTAAGAACGGCCTAATAAAATAACTATTTACCTTTTACCAATTTTTTTTTACCTATGACTTTTACCTATGTTTGATGATTTTTAAAATCTACTCTATTTTGTAAAAAAATTAGAGATGAGTTTATCATGAAGTTAATGAAGCTTAACTTTTAAGAATTTTCACTTTTACAGGCCTCATCCTAATTAATATTTACTTCCTTAAATCATACTTTTACATTTATTTCTTAAAGTCCTGCAAGACTGACCACATTTAGGTTGGCTTCATCCCTGTCTATTTTCCTAAAGAGCTTGCAGAGAAACATATTATACAAAGCAATTAATATATCTAACAATATATATATATAGATACCTTAGGAATTATATATATACAATAAGAATTCATGAGAAGCGAGCTATTAACAATCGATAAATGGCTTGTGTCAATTATATATAAATGATTGTATTTTATAAAATATGTGATTTGCAAACAATATTAGTTAATGTTCCCTTTGAGAAATTAGAATGAGGAAACTACAATAAAGATAAATTATAATAGTTACTAGCACTACTTCAAAGGAGGGAAATGAAGATGTTTCTGGCTTTCTGTAGTCCTGAATGAATCTCCACAATATCCCCAGATTCTGTGTGTCAGAGCTTTGCTGTGAATGTCTAGTCCCATTACTTTTTCGGTTTGCCTATTTTTTTTGAAGTAAAACACACACACAGACACCAACACAGACTTTAGACTTACCACAAAAAGAAAAATTATTTCATATTGTATATTGTTAATGTGATAGAAAATTCTGTAAAACTGAAACGGTAAATGATTTTAAAAATCTACTCCATTTTGTAAAAAAAAAAAAACTCTAGCAAAAAGACAAATGGACTCATTATTTTTTCTTTCTTTCTTTTTTTTTTTTTTTTTTTGTTTGAGACAAGGTCTCACTCTGTTGCGCAGGCTGGAGTGGAATGGTGCAATCTCAGCTCACTGCAACCTCCACCTCCCTGGCTCAAGTGATCCTCCCAGCTCAGCCTCCCACACAGCTGGGACTGCAGGCACACGCAGATAGTTTTTGTATATTTTGTAGAGATGGGCTTTTGCCATGTTGTCCAAGCCGGTCTCAAACTCCATGGCTCAAGGAATCCACCTGCCTGCATCCCCAAAGTGTGGGGATTACAGCTGTGAGTCACTGTACCAGACCAGGACACATTCTTATACATATTACATAAACAGACTAATCTGTTTGCCTATAAAATAACAGATTTTTTTTCCTGTCAGTTAGAACACTTTATATGCCAGGGTGAATAAAATGCCATTTTTTCTTGTATCCTTTTATTATTTTTTTTTCAGTAGCAAATGAAAACTTTTACAAAATTTCTGCTATAGTATATGTAACTTTCTTTAAAAATAATTTAAAAATCATGCTGTATTATATGTTTAATATACTTTAATACTTTCTTTTACATTTCTTTCAAACCACCTGTCCCTAAAAATTGCCACGTTTTACATAATCTCATTTGCTAGCAGTGTTTGTATGCCCTTGCTCTCTACTGAAGACAAAAGAAGACAAAAAATACAGGCCCATCAATCAAAAACAACACAGTCAGCACCAAGTCCAATAATGAAAACCATGATTTCATAAATCATCTTCCACAGGTTGGGGTCATCTTTAAAGAAAAAATTTTATCAGGTGCAGCTGAATATTTTCTTGGTCTTTCATTCTTCAGTTTTTAATAAAACAATAGAATGGCTGTCAGAATACAAATGTGTAACCTTTCTTAAGTAAGAAAAAAAAAAAAAAAAAAAAAAGCCTGAACTATATCCTGACCGTACCTTTGAAATAAGTTGAAGTCAGGATATTTTTTCCTCAAAAGGTCCAGCATTCCTTTTTTAACAGTTTGGCAATGGGATAACTTTTTTTTTTTTTCTCTCTCTTACTCCCTTTTCAGATATGTGTGGTTAATTCAATCAAGTGGAGATTAAATTTAAGAACTCAGTTTCAGAAAGCTATTTCCTGGCAGTGACTAACACTGACTGCAAAAGGAGATTTGACATGGCATTTTTGTTTTAGCTGAATCAACAATTCTTGGGTGAATTCTGTTTTGTGACCCAGAGTCCACATCCACATATTAGGAAGTAAAATAAGTAGCTTGTAATGACTGGGTAGATTCAGACTGAATGGAGATTTATCTCTTTAAAAACATGAACTCTATATTTGCAAACCTGGTTAAATATGTCTGAGTAAAATAAGGTTTGATTAGGCATACACAGTACTGTATACCTAATCAAAGTTTCCAAATTGATTTTACTAAGACATCGCTACCTGGCATATCCCAAGTCCCTAATGTAATCCAATAAAATCTATTTTTTGGACTTGAATTAGCCACACATATTGGAACATTCGCCTTGTTGCAAAGACATAGACCTGGTTTGTATAAAATAAAATTCATTTAGCAGTAGTTTGAGACATGGTGCAGGTTCATGTCCTTATATGTAACACAGAATGGTAGTGTGTCTAAAGAACAAATCATTTGGAGTTTAAAAATCAATGAATGGGAAAATGGATTGAATTAAAAAAAAAAAAAGACATGCAAAATAGGCTTCTGAGTGTAAGTAGGAGATGCCTTAGGTGACAATTTATGTTAAAAAAATTTAGGTATATTATAAAGAATTTGGAAGTTCAACGCCAAAGGAGTTTATTCTTTGGGTGTGCTTTTGTGGCTGACATGAGAAAACCTTTTGCTTTAGCAAAGCTCCCATGTCTTATTTAGTAAGCATTCTGGATACCTCTATTCAGAAGAGGTTGCTATTTGCAGGCATTTTGAATTCTTACCAATTTTCTGCCTGCTATATAATGTAAAAGCAATGAATGGCTACACGGCATCGTTCACACTTTCAACTATATGTGATTATCTGGTCCACTGGTCTACTGTAGTGTATTTCTGAATTGCACTGAAGATAAACCCGTAATAGTCCATTTCATACAGAGACATTTGTCTCAGTTTAAATTCAGGGCCCACATATCTACTTATTTCCATTCTGTTTTGTAAGTGTGGTGTTTTCATCATCATAAAATCATATTAGCTCCCTGATTATACCTGGAATTCTGCAAGTGCTGTGAGAGCACTACCAGTCTCATTTCTGGTTCTTCAGCATCTACTTTAAAATAAATAACATAGTGACTAAATAAAGAACAAAGGTTCGGAAAGGAGTTGTGGGGAATTTTCCTCAAGATACTGTATTATGTCCAGTTTTGCCTAAACAAAAGGATTTCTATATGTTATCAAGCTACTCACATTAACCTTGCTTTGTTCACACAAACACTTGTTATATTTGAATGAGAAATAAAAATATAATTGGTGTTTGAACAAATTCAAGTTTATTATTCAATCAGACAGCATTATTTAAATGTTTAGTAACTGTATGTGAATCAATTAAACTTACTTGTACAACTAATCAAATTTATTATTATAATATTCTTGAGATAATCTGATTTTTAAATAAAAGTTCCAAATGATGAAAACATGATATCATATTGGTAAAATTTTAAAAAATAAAACAATTATCTCATATTGTTTAAAAAATCATAACATCATACATATTTAGAAATTATACTCCTGAGCAGCAGTAATGCTTTTATTTGGTATAAAAATTAGTAACCAGAAGCAAATACAGTAAAATGTTAATATCTGCTAGGTCCATGTAGTACAGACATAGATATTTCATTTTTCTCCATACTGGAAATCTTTCATAATTATAAAAGGAAAAACAGAACATACAATTTAACAAGAATGTAAATAATTAGCAAAATTGATAGAAAAATTATAAATTATGTAGAAGAATTGTAAACATGTTTTGTACAGATGCAAATTTATTGTTTCTTCTTAATAAAACTAATTAGAAACCTTTCTCAAATGAATTTCAAGTATGTGAGCTACACAAGTTTTTTTGAGAATATGAGATCACCACCTGAATTGCTTTTTGTGTTTTTATACAAAGGAGGATGACTTTACCACATTCACAAGTTTACAAGAGAACATCTTTCTCCCATACCCATTGGCTTTGCTGTCACTGAAAATGAAATATTTTATTTTCAGAGTTTCTTCTTAACACCATTTGAAATACTTCAACTTATTGTTGAAGTATTGAAAAGAAATTATTTAGCCGGGTGAGGTGGCGGGTGCCTGTAGTCCCAGCTACTCGGGAGGCTGAGGCAGGAGAATGGCGTAAACCCGGGAGGCGGAGCTTGCAGTGAGCTGAGATCCGGCCACTGCACTCCAGACTGGGTGACAGAGCAAGACTCCGTCTCAAAAAAAAAAAAAAAAAAAGAAAAAGAAAAAAAAAAGAAAAGAAATTATTGTCTCATCTAACTTTTTTAATTAATTCTCATCAACATGGAAATTGTATAATTTAATGTAATTTTATTTTCCTCAGAAGTACCATTCAGTAGATAAAACATGTTAGGTTTAGAAATCAAGAGTCTACTGAATGCCTACGATACCCGATAGATACAACTGGCAAACTTATTAAGACAATCACTTATATAGTAGTTCAAGATTATTACTGGGTCTTTCTGGTAAAGCTATAATATTACTCAATATTGCTAAGACTATCAATAATAATCTTAGAAGTTTGGCCTTCATTTTTATGTTATTCTATCATGCTATGTAAACACAGAAAAGCCAAAATGTTACTGTAAGCCTTTGATATCTGCACTGTAATATGTATTAACTAAATCTAAAAAAATTTTATATATAGGCCAAATTAGAAAAGTTCTGAAATAAAACATATTTGTAAAGGATGAACACAGAATAATAAGACAGTGTAGTACAGTTTATCATTTTTCTATATATTCTTTGTGAGCAATTCAGTATTTTGACTAATGGATCCACTATCTTGTCTTCAGGCATTTGACTACATGCCTAAAATTGACAATCTGCCACCCTCCAAAAAGAAAACCGTCCCAGATCTCTCTCTGTCTCCCTCTCTTTCTTTCTCTCTGTGTCTACGTGTGTGTGTGCTTGCATGAGTCATTTTATCTATCCTGAATATAATCAAATTAGTCCTCCTCATCAAAACCTTTAGTGCCTATCTCAATTAAGAATATCTTTCCTGTTAATTTTTTAATACATCTACAGCGAGTGTCATGTGGTTTATAATTAATTTAAATGCTATTTGCTATAACAAGAGTTCCCAAACTACTGAAAATCAGATCTAATAACGTCCATTTGTTTAGTATTTTCTGTGACTGCTTTCCTGTTACAATGGCAAGATTGAGTAGTTGCCAGAGACCTTAGGAAGCCAGCAAGACTTGAAACATCTAGGCCAGTAGACAAGAAGTTTGCCCATACATGGCAAACTATATATGGGATATTTCTAGTAGCTTTATGTAAAGTTAGTTTTTCAGGTAAAATACAATATAGTTAAACTTAAGAATAATTTTTTAACATTTATATTTTGAACACGACCTCAAAGTATTTGTCATTGTTCCAGGGACATATTGGACACTTTGTAACTGACCAATGTATTAAATCATTGCAGAGCAAGAAATCCATTTATGATATAAACTGCACTTCCTCTAAGCTTGATCACTTTAGCTTAAGAGATCACCAGAATGCTACACATTTGGGTTGCATAATTGTGAGATTAAACATAGCTTTGAGGACTTTTGATAGTAATTAGGCTTTTAGCTTTTCCAATCAAACAGGCATTCTAAGACATTTCTGCAATTTAAAAACAACAACAACAAATACCAGGGACAATATCCACTGTGTTCTTCACAGACCCTCTTAAAAGCTCATGTGTAATTCCTACCACAATTCAGCAATAAAGAAAAAACATGTCTTGGAATGAATTGTGGTTTTCTTTATAAGATAATAAAAACTTCTCAATCCATTGCCTTTCCCTTCTAAACTTGGCCTTCAGGAAACCCAGAACTAAGATTTAAGGTCTACTTTATTTTTTTTTTTATTTTTTATTTTTTTTGAGACGGAGTCTTGCTCTGTCGCCCAGGCTGGAGTGCAGTGGCACGATCTCGGCTCACTGCAAGCTCTGCCTCCCAGGTTCACACCATTCTCCTGGCTCAGCCTCCTGAGTAGCTGGGACTACAGGCGCCCGCCACCGCGCCCGGCTTATTTTTTGTATTTTTAGTAGAGACGGGGTTTCACCGTGGTCTCGATCTCCTGACCTTGTGATCCGCCCGCCTCAGCCTCCCAAAGTGCTGGGATTACAGGCTTGAGCCACCGCGCCCGGCCTAAGCTCTACTTTAATAGCGAATCTTAAATTTCCTTTCCTGTCATGTACTCCATACTTTTAATAAACAATTCTTGATTTTTTTCCTCTTAATGATTTTACATCTTTTAAAATTTTGTGCTACAATAAACTTATTTTTAAAATTGGCATGATAGGAAAATAATGAATGTTTGCATGAATTAATAAATGAATAAATGAAAAAATGTGCCCCCACATTCTGCCATCCATTATTCTCAACAAAATGAATGGACATGTTCTATCCATCCTGTGTTAGTTCTTTCCTGCATTGCTATAAAGAAATACCTGAGATTGGGTAATTCATAAAGAAAAGTGGTTCAACTGGCTCATGGTTCTGCAGGCTGTACAAGAGGCATGGCTCCAACATCTGCTCAGCTTCTGGGGAGACTATGCAGAGCTTTTACTCATGGCAGAAGGCAAAGCAAGAACTTACATGTCACATGGC
The DNA here is from genome assembly GCF_002776525.5 of Piliocolobus tephrosceles. Taxonomy (NCBI): domain Eukaryota; kingdom Metazoa; phylum Chordata; class Mammalia; order Primates; family Cercopithecidae; genus Piliocolobus; species Piliocolobus tephrosceles. Next base: position 49,633,869 of record NC_045455.1, on the reverse strand, counting down.
AAAAACAGGAGGGAGAGAGGAGAGGAGGTGCCATACACTTTTAAACAACCAGATCCCATGTGAATTCAGAGCAACAGCTTACTTATTACCAGGAGGATGGTGCCAAGCCATTCATGAGGGATCCCCCCCCCCATGATTCAAACACCTCCCACCAAGCCCCGCCTACAATACTGGGGGTTAGATTTCAACATGAGATTTGGACAGGCACAAATATCCAATCCCTATTTTCCTGAACCATCACTAAAGTCACAATAAGACAATACTTAAAAAAGTTTCAAAAGTGAAATTTAGAAATAATAGTTGATTTTTTACCCTAAGTTGCAAACTCCTCCTTCGCGATAAAATTTGGATTTGAATATTACTAAAGCACACTTTTTTATGGGCAAGGTAGGGCTGATAAGCAAGGATTAAAATGATGTACTTTGGAAGATTCAAGTATTTTGTTAGTTTATTTACCCTCTAGGGATAAACCAATGAGAAAACGCCTGAGGTTTTGAAGTTATATAAGTTCAGGGTTAATATAAATTTACTTTAAACATATGTGGGGTGGTGGTAATAGAGTGACCTACTACACTCCAAAATCCCTGTACTGCAGTGCTGTTGTTGGGAGGAGTAAGGGGATTCAATGGGCAAGGAATTTTAAAACTTTTTGAGTAAAAGGGACCAAAACCCAAATGCATGAATTAACACCAGGGCAAATTGCTGTATTGGAACACAGTGTTTCCAAGAAAAGCCCAAGGGCATAATAGCGCAAAAAGATCTCTGAACTAAAACTGTTTTAAATAAAGAAAATCTAGTCTGGTGTCCCAGATACAACATACAATTTTCTCCGGATTCATGCGGAAAGACTAGTTTCTGATATAGTTTATATTCGAGGCTGGGAACTACTGTGGATGTGGCCACACAGAAATAATAGTGCATTTTGGAAAGTTAACTGAACACATGAGCTGTATAAAGTTAGGCTGGTTATCTCCACTGGCAGTGCTTTGATATCCTATTCTGAAAAACAGTGGTGATAACAGAGCATTCCTCTTAGGGTTCTGTAAGGATTAAATAAATTAATGTACAAAAATCCTGTAAAAAAACAGATACCTAGTAAGACCTATATTAGAAATTGTTTATTATTATTATAACCAATCAGTACAGATACACACACACACACACACACACACACACACACACACACACATATATATATATATATATAGAGAGAGAGAGAGAGAGAGAGTTAAATTCACCATTAATCAGGTTATGCACAAACTGGTAATAGGAAATGGGCAAAAGTTTAATAATGATCAAACTGACCATCAACGGAAAGAGGCAGACGAGCACTCTTTATAATCCCAGGCCTGCTTCTAATTAGCAGTATGCCCTTGGGTAAACCACTTAGAGCTTCTGAGTCTCAACTTTCATATATGAAAAATAAATGAGTTAGTCTAGAGAATCCCTAAGGTCATTTTGGCCCTAAGATTTTATGAGTCTATGAATCGTCTTAGACTGTGCGTGTCATATATTCAGACCTTTGCTAGGCCCTAGGAGAGACACAGACAACACACAGGCCAGTTCCCTTCCCTGCAAGAGGTTATGATCCTGATATGATGAAAGAGGTTTGTTACCCACATTTGCATGACACAGTAACATTCTCAATTATATAAGCTTTGTAAAGCATTTTTCTGATTTTGTAGACCAAAGCAGCTCTCGGCCACTGGCAAATATTGTGAGCCAGGATGACTAGCTCCACAGACTTTGAGCTTCTCTTCTTACTCGACTGGTTGATGGCAGTCCTATTAAAACAGAATCTACACTTTCATATTTTACTGACAAGGGATTACACTAAATAAACTTTTTGACTGACGTGTGTTTTCTATTACTCAGATAGTTCTTTTCTGCCAAAGCAGTGATCCAAATAGGTTTAGGACAAAAAAGTGAGCAGGCCTTGTCCTCTCCTGACTGTGAGCAATGATGAGAAGGAGCACTACGCCTCAGTGCTCTCAGAGTGCTCTAGGGCTCTTTGTGGCTTAAATGCCCTTTACGTCCTTTCCCCACCTTCAATACTGTCATTCTTTTTAGCATCTTTTCTTCTGAACTTCTTAAACTGATAGTAGTGTGGTAATAAAATGTCGGTGTCAACAGACTTTCCTGAATTTGTATTAAATGTGCATACAATGATTTTTTTCCCCCTATTTCATTTGCTTTGGAATTCACAATTGTCCTGTAATTCCTTAGGTCTTCCTTTCTAGTAATAGAAGAAAACAGTGATTCAAATTTGAACTAAATGCATTTACTTTTGTTCATAATACTGTGAGGGAGATATGATTGGGTGGGAAGTTGTCTTCTTTCCTGCATTACTGCAATTTCCTGCAGTAGTTCTGCAGATCAACTTGCAGGTTCAAAGCCACGTGAAAACCCGCGATGCAAAGCCGTTTCCCTGGGAACAGACATGCTTCATTTTAATGCTTGTTGCCTTTAAAATTAATCTATCGAATATCTGATTATTTAGCTGATCCTTTCCAATGGTGGAATCTTCAAATCCTGTGTATTCACAGGATAAATTCTTAACTCTGGACTTCATTTATGCCTCAGGGCTTATCAAGTCCATAATAGAAGCACTATGAACCATAAATGGGGTATTTGCTTCACAGTAATTGAACCATATGATGCTTTGTGTTTAGGTATCTTATGTCTTAATTCACACCCGATTTTAAAAGGGCCTGTTTCTGTGACATCGGGAAACCCATGTCTTCTAGGACAGAGGAGAATGAAATGCTTCATGATTAATGACACTATCTAAATACTGGCAGAAGCTGGTAAGCTCTTGCAAAGGAGGCATGTTTGACTGTATTCTGCCCAAGACAACAGCTCATTAGGCAATATTTTCCCCATTAATGCTTAGTATTAAACACTGAATGAAAGACTAAATATCATATGGAAAAACAAATTGAAAACAGCACAGTAGGGTTTAGGGTAGGCAGCCAACAGCCTCCCCTTCATTTGGAAGACAGCTTGCATACCTATTCCAAAGATTAATGAGCAATCAGTTCTAAATTAAGCCAAGACCTGCATTTAAATCTTTTTTTCCCTCTGTTGAAAGCATGGCTATGAGTTACACTAACTGAGATAAAATACAGTATTACCCTTTCCATGTGTTGTGTAATGTAGTTAGAAACATGAAAGATTGTTTCTGAAACATTTCCTTCACATTTTTTCATCTTTTATTTTCCTGCACAATTTGAAAGGAAATGGGCCATGAGGTCGGCAGTTTCTGCAACATGATGTAGAATCTTGCTCTCTGTCAGTCACTCAAAAAACAGTCACCACTTTGAAGATGGAATAAGAAAACTGCTTTTATGAACATCACAGATCCTATCATAGGTAGCTAACACAGAATTTCAATTTTATGAAAACTGTCAAAAGAAACTACCTTTCAGTAGAAGCACAGATACTGTTATAGTGCGTGAAAATATGGAAGATTCTGCTATATTTAGCTGAAGCCTCAGGATGCTGATAACACCCGTGGTACGTGTTATGGTGAGATATATTATATACACAGAGAGGCTTGGTTTAACAAACCATGTGATTCAATCCTCAAACTGCAAAATTGTTTCAAGAGGAATTCACTTGGTTAGAGGGCTTACTTTAGAAAAATTTGATATAGGATACAACAATTCACAAAACAAAAACAATATTTAGGAATCCTTAATCTGGGTCTCTCTAACCTTAGTATATCTATGAAAGAACTGTGTACACACCTAATTTTTAATACATGATTCTGTTTGTGTGTGCATATATATACATTATCATGGAATATATTTTCATTAAATTCTGAAAGAGAAATTTGATAACACACTTTAAAGAATCATTGCTGTACTCCAGCCTGAGTGACAAAGTGAGACCCTGTCTCAAAAAAAAGTGTGTGTATATATAATATATGTAATATTATATAATATATGTAATATTATGTATATACTACATATATTATATATTACATATGTTATATATAATATAGGTAATAAGTTATATAATATATGTAACATATTATATATGTGGTATATTATGATATATGTAATATATCATATATGTAGTATATTATATGATACATGTAATATATAATCTATGTAACATATATAATATATAATATATACACACATATATTACATAAAGTAGTCAATTTTCCTCCTTTGACTATACTTTAAAAATTACTTAAGGAACTTTTTAAAAAATACCAATATAGGCCGGGCGAGGTGGCTCACGCCTGTAATCCCAGCACTTTGGGAGGCCGAGGCGGGCGGATCACAAAGTCAGGAGATCGAGACCACGGTGAAACCCCGTCTCTATTAAAAACACAAAAAAAGCCGGGCGCCGTGGCGGGTGCCTGTAGTCCCAGCTACTCGGGAGGCTGAGGCAGGAGAATGGCGGGAACTCGGGAGGCAGAGCTTGCAGTGAGCCAAGATAGCGCCACTGCACTCCAGCCTGGTGGACAGAGCGAGACTCTGTCTCAAAAAAAAAATACCAATATAGAAAACCCTTCCACAGCTCAATTAAATCACAAGATCAAGGGGTAAAATCAAGGCACGGCATTTGTTTTAAAAAATCTTGTATCTTAAAATAATACATGAATAGGAACCAAAATAAGTGACAAAGACAAAAAGAAATTACATTTGCATATGGAAAAGGAGAATCTGATGTAAATCGAAGATCTCTTGAAAAGATTTGACCAAGACTTCAAGTTAAGAATTGTGTAGCTTTCACTATGAAGAAAATAGATTAAGTAATTTCAAAATTGAATAAGAAAGACAATTACAACAATTTTTTTGAAACAACTGTCACATAACTTATGCATATCAGTAGGAGGTTGCATGGTGTTCCCCCAAAAGATATGTTTGTGTCCAAATTCTTGGACTTGTGAGTTTGACTTCACCTGGAAGAACAGTCTTTGGAAATATGATTTAAGAGATGAGGTCATGGTGGTTTATTTGAGAGAGCCCTAAGTCCAATGGCAAGTGTCTTAGGAAAGGACACACAGAAAATAATGAGGCTCTGTGACCATGGAGATAGAGAAAGTGATGCAGCCACAAGCCAAGGGGCATGTGGAACCAAGAAGATCTGCAAGAGACATGGAGTGGAACCTCCCCTAAAAACTTTGGAGGAAGTGAGGTCCCTCGATTTCAGATTTCTTGCCTCCAGAGGTAGGAGAGAAAAAAAATGTATGTTTTGTTGTTGTTGTTGTTGTTGTTGTTGTTGTTTTTTAATGTCACCAAGCTTATGATAATATGCTACAGTCATAGGAAACTGACACAGTATCTTATTCTTATTTGTCTGCTAGCAGACAATATAGTATCGTAACATTAGCATAGTTTGTTGGATTGAAATTACAGTCTCTGAATAGCGCACACTGCATTTCTTTTACTTGCAGGGTGTTGCTTCAAAATGATTTTAAAGCAAGTCTTGTTCAAGGTGAATTCATAGCAATTTGTTCAAGAAAGAATCATCAACATTCTTGAAAGTTCAATCATTATCTCATTTGCTCTTCCTGAATCATTACCTTTATGTGAAATGCTGTGTCCTCCTCCTCCTCCTCTTTCTTCATTATTATCACCATCAAAATATACAATTACAATTACATAGAATTTCCACTATGCCAGCATACTATATGAGAACATTTATTTAGTAATGGGAGCAACCCTACAGAATAGGCACTATTATGACCATTTTACAGATGAGGAACTGAAAAGCAGAGCTTGAGAAATTTGCTCAAAGTTGAAGTAAAGAAAGGAAGATAATATGAGAAAAATAAACCAACAAATGGTAATATTGTTACAGATGATGACAATATTTCATTCATTCACATAGCATATAACGTGTGTTTTCTGAACATAGTTTCTTCACCAAACGAAGATTCAGATGAATTTAACATATATATACACACACACACACACATATATACACACACACATATGTAAACAGATACTACTATGTGCACAGTGATTCAGTGGAAGAATGCATATACAGGCTGCTCTATAGGAGTTGGCAGGGGAAAGCGGAGTGTAGCATCAGGGAAAAAGCATAATGAGGGGTGAGAAGAGATTAAGGATGATTTTTTAAAATATTATGATTACCATTATCACATAGATGATAATTGGATTAAGTAATTTCTATGCAGACAGAGGGAAAAAACTATCCATTATAGAAAACAATTTTGTTATGATTTTTATAAATTTAAACTTTTGAAAAATACTTAAACATAAAATAATTTCTATAACAGAAAGTTTTGTAATAGGTTATATATTTTATAAGTTCAGTGTCTACCACTGAAGGCTTGATCAATATTCAGAGGTAATCAAGGTCATCATCACTCATTATGAGGTGGTGCTAAATGATATTTAGAGTGCTTGGTCTTCAGCCCTCAGATGGAGAAGTGAGGGAAATAAAATAAATAAATAGTGGGAATGGGCTTTAATGAGTTCATGATTAATTTTTCTTTTTGCCACGATTAGCTTTCATACTCATTTGTCACAAACTATTTGCAATAATTATTCAGTTAAAGTCAAATATACTGAAAGTAATAAAAAAGTTGAAACTATTTTCTGTATGAAAACTCTTTATAACTTAATAATCATATAAAATGGCTATTAATTTCCTTTGATATGTATTCTGTTTGTATCAGAATTTTTGCTTTGCTCTTTTGTTGTACCTATATCTTTATTCTGCCGTGAAAGACTGGAATTTTATTCTTGTTAATATTGTGTCTTGACATTTTAATGTGTAATTACAGAACAGGTAACCAGCATCCTTTCTGCTGAAGAAATCTGGAAAGGGTAGTGACAAACCTGGCAAATTTCAAGACCTGTTTCAAACTCTCACTTTTTTCAGCTACATGGGAGTGTTAATAATAACATAATTTGGACTTGCAAAATCATATGGAGAAATCTGTAAATATAGAGCTATTGCAAGATAACCCAAAGAAAGAAGAACAGAATTAAAATATTTTATTAGTGCATCCCGTTCCCACACATAATAATTCAGCATTTGTTGAGAAAAAGGACTAAGGTAGTTATATTAGCTTTCTAGCAAAGCAAACACAAGCCAATATGTTGCCGTTCATCATAATATATTTTGGGAAGTCAAAAAGTAGAGACATTTCATTCATAAAATGGGGAGTATCATTTTAAATCCAAAATTTGTAGGTACCTCTGCTATCCTGAAATTATAGCCATCTTTGCTATTTCAATATATCTTGCAATATTCTGCAATATTCTGATGAAATTATTGTCTATTAAAAATCTTGAGTGATGTGTGTGCATGTGAGAGAAAGAGAGAGAGAGAGAGAGACAAAGAGAGAGAAAGCATATGAACATGTGCTTGTATGCCTCAGGAGAAAAATCTTAGAATCTCACAGGTTGGTGTCACTACTAATCTGTGGTTCTAACCTCAGCTGAATACTCCTCAGAACTGCCAGACACTACTTTCAGTTCTCCCTTGTCACTCTCATTTTCCTTCTCTACAGTGGCAATTTTACAACTTCTCCACTCTCTTTAACTCCTGATCTCCATCAGTGTCTCTCCAACTCTTAAAATGTCAGGTCAATTCTGGGAAGCAGATGTCATCAGTGAAGCAATCCCCCAGTTTACCACCTCTTTACAGTGCTCCAGGATTCCTGAGTTATTCTTTCTGCTTTCATGTGTTTAGAGTTAGCACTGGCCAGTCTCCTGCCAGTCCTAGCCCCTCCACATGTGTTCAGCATCTAATTTCCTCTTCCCTTCCCAGGAACTAAATACTATCAATTGTATCTCCTTTATTCACTCTTCAATGTTTTCTTCTTTTCTGGAACTCTTCCATCAGCATTTACACTTGTCCAAATCTTTTTCCATCTCAAAACAAAGCAAAAATCAAAACAAAACAAAACAAGCAAACAACAAAACTCCTTTATTTTTAGCCCACTTGCTCATTCTTGCTTTTAAATGCCAAATTTCTTTAAAACATTTGTCTACATTGAATGCCTCTAACTTTGTATGTCTCATTAAAGTTTCAAGCTGTTAAAATGTGGCTTCTTCCCACAGCATATATTCTATTGCACTTCAGCCATTTTATTTGCATCTTCCAAGAATACTTAGAAAACAGCGTGCCCAAAATTAAGCTTGTCATCTCTTTCAAATTCCCCAGCTTTCACCTTGTTCTCTAAGCTAAGACAACATAAGTTATTGACTTTATTCTCTTCCTTATCTCACGCTATTTAATCCTGACATTAAAGGTCTTAAATGGTGTTTAAATCCTTCCGTTTATTTACATCTACGCTGTACAGCTGTTCCTTTTCAACACACTTATTGCACTTTTTCAATGGACATTGATCTGATTCCCCCAATAGAAGGAACCATGACTATCTTATTCCTTGCTATATTCTTAGGGATGAGTTCCAGGTTTGGACATGATTGATGCTCAATAAAAATAAATATTAGTTTTGTGTGTAAAACCAAGTTTCCATTTTTATCAAGAAGGGGGGAATGCTTCTACAAACAGGAGTATTTCTGTTGCAAGCCCTTTAGAGAAGAAATAATGCTATTTATTTTAATATGAGCTGAATGAGCACAAAGGAATAACACCTGAGGTTTGAGTTATAAATGCTGTGTAAAGTGACTGTGATCTTGTGGTGTTAATAAAACACCAGAATAAGAGTATTGAGTCATGGGCAAATATTTTGATTAACCATTTTGTCAGAATGAAGACTTCCCTGAAGAGGAAAGTCTCAACTCAAAGTTCAGAAATTTTGCTCAACTAAAATGTCTGAAAATCATGGCAGTCTTAAAATCCATGTATTTATTTTTACTTATACAATGCTTTGAAATCTCTCTCTCTCTCTCTCTCTCTCTCTCTCTCTCTCTCTCTCTCTGGAGTGCATAGCTTCACAATTCCCTCTAGATCACAAATATTTGTCAGTTCACCATCATTTGTCTTTTTATGTGTACTTAGGAAGAGATTAATTCTCACTGCATTGGGAGTGACTCGAGTACTTAGAGATTAATTCTCACTGCATTGGGAGTGAATATACAAGACACTTTTGATATCCTGGTTTTGCCCTGCTAGAGTAAAAAATATGTGAAACATAATAATTTCAAATTCATTATGAAGTTACTATATTCCCAGCAAGAATATCTCAAAGTGGCCTAAATTTAACTTTAAAAAAATAAGAACTCTGTAAATAAGAGAACCTTGTATTTTAAATTACTTACACATGATGAACCTACACAATATATTTGATGCAAGCAAAAGTGCATAAAAGTACTGTGAGCATATCATTAGATTTGCACTACTACTATAGTGATAGAAAAGGCCATTCCATGCTTGGTTGAGCTAAACGTTAGCAGGTAGGCCACAAAGTGGCTATGGGATTAGAATAGTAATGTTTTGGGGATTTCTACAGTCCTGGGCCTCCTTTGTATTGAGATATGAGAGCCAACTACCACCTAACCTCTGCTAAACTTTCCATAAATCTATCATTCTTAATGTACACTTCTTGGGGAAGATACCTGATTACATAAAACTTATGTTTTAGCTTTTATCTATCTTTCTATGTTGTAATAATTACCAAATTACTGTAAGTAAGTGTCAGGGTGAAATATAGCTGGTCACTTTTTTTTTAAATTCAAGTTGTCAAAATAAAAAAAAAAAAAAAAGAAAAATTTCAGACCAGAAAATATTGTCACATCATTTTTCCCTAAATTAAAAGATAGAAGTATCTCATCTCTCTTTGAATTCATCACTTTTTGTGTTAGATGTAAATCTTCCCTACTACTCTGACCTACAGGTGATTAATGTTTTCTTTCTCTGTATTCATCTTTGCCCTTCCCTTTTAATTTGTATAAAACAGGTAATACTATTAAGGTCCTTATGTGAACATACTTCTGATGCATCAAAATAGAAAGTGCAGTCTTCTAAAGAACTTTTTTGGTTTTTTTGGATTGCTTAATATATTTTGTGCTAAAGAGGTTCCGTATGGTAGAAACTACATAAGGAAAAGTTGTTACCTTTAAAAATGTTTAAATATGACTTGACACAGTGGCCTAAAATGTGTAAGGAAGTCAAAGAAAAAACGAAAGTATAAAGGAACAGGTCACTTACTAAAGATAAATTATCAGTTGGGCACAGTGGCTCATGCCTGTAATCCCAGCACTCTGGGAGGCCGAGGCAGGCAGATCACTTAAGGTCAGGAGTTCAAGACCAGCCTGGGGAACATGGCAAAATCCCGTCTCTACTAAAAATCCAAAAATTAGCTGGGTACGGTGGTATATGTCTGTAATCCCAGCTACTTGGGATGCTGAGGCAGGAGAATTGCTTGAACCCAGAAGGCAGAGGTTGCAGTGAATCAGGATCACGCCACTGCACTCCAGCCTGGGCAGGTGACAGAGCAAGACTCTGTCTCAAAAAAAAAAAAAAAAAAAAAGACAAATTATCAAAGACATCATCATGCATACATTGATCAAGTATACATAAACATCCATAGTTGTCCCTGAGTACATATTAATAGGAATCAAATTAAAGTAGTTGTGCTGGTGATTTATTATGGGATAGTCTTTACAGTGAAGGAGGTGAAGATGTTGTTAGAAGGAAAACAAACTCAATTATACAAACAGTAAATAATATATTGTTAAAGGGTGACAACCCTGAATAAACAGCTTTTTATTTTCCTTCTGCAATTTCAGTATCTCTCAGATGACTAGAATTAGAAATATAAAAACAGAAATGGCAGAGGAAGTGAAAGTGTGGTCCCTTTGGAGCTAGCTTTATAATTTCCGAAAGATCCACCCCCGCTCTGTTATATTGGGCAATGAAAACTCTCAGCAGTTCGCTTCACAGGGGAGTCTTCCATTACCGACTTGGCATTCCTCCTCCGCAGTACAAGGTCACTCAATTATCCTCTCTTCAGATGCCAGCCCTACAGAAGGAAACTACTCTACTGAGGAAGCTCCCCGTGATAGTGCAATTGTACAAACAGAAACAAAGTACTGGCATCTTGCTAAAATGTGTTTTCCAAGCAACTGAAGTGTAATTTTCAGTCGTACAGTATCAACTACTAAACTACACATAAAATGTGAGTGCCTAGTCAAAAGGAAACAATCTTTCTTCGTTCCAAGCCAGTCATACCTTTTGTATTACTGTGTGAAATTTCATTTATTTACGTCAGAGTAACCTATCCATGAACAAGGAAAATCCATTTAGAAAGTATTACTTTAGCACAGCAATTGCGAGCAAAATTCTCTTAAAAGGATAGGCAGGAAGAATAGGACAATGCCTCCTTTTTTATTTTAAACAGTAAAACCGCACTGATTTACAAGCTTATAAGAGCTGCAAAACTCTTACTGAGAATTATAAACTTCTTTTTCCTCTTGAATTTGTCTAAATGAATGCATCACTCTACTATTCACTTGGATAGGTTTGTAAGAATGAATGTGTGTTTTTAAAAAATAACCTCTTATTACTCAATTAATTATCAAAGTAGTAGAAAATTCACCTAGGAAACCACTTTTAAAATTTGAGTGGTACCCTTCTCTACTCTTCTCTAGCAAAGTCTTATGGGGATTGATTGCTCCACAGTATACCTCCTTTAATCTCCTCTAACTGCTGTTGACCTATCTCTGCCATTCCTCTCCAAGTATATAATAAATCAAGTGCATTTTACATGAAAAATGAAGTAATTACTCAGTGAATCCAATGGCTAATTGCACACAAAGGCCTCTGGGAAATATAGGACAAATCAGTGTCAGATTTCAAAAGACAGAAAGGAAGTTGAAGTTAATAACTCTCAAATACTGACAGGTTGAAAAGGACCTGAAATTTGCCATCTCTTCAGACACAAAGTGATTCCCCCCCAAGGGAATTGAAAAATTCTAGCTATACGCACCTTCTTTATGCCAATAATAGTACTAACAACTAAGAAAATAGAACCTATTGCACTAAAGTGAACTATTTTGGAGGGAAAACTGAAACTGTCTTTTATTACTATTTGTATGAAGTCTTTGAACAGCAAAAGGGTCTGTGTCTCTTTCCTTTTGTTTGTGTATTGGTAGAGTCATATTTGTTCCAAAAACCAATAACTAAACTATTTGTTTAGATGTAATGAAATCTGATTGCCTCTAGAATGTTGAATAAAAACATATTGGAATTAAATATTATGCAGTCTCTTTTTATTACAAGAAGTCCATTTGAAAGTTTTGGGTTTTTTTTTCCTGTTTGCAAAAGTATCTGATAGCTCGCACTGATTTGTTTTGCCTCTTGCTTCTTATATCTCTTTTATATGGCAGTTAGTATGTATCTATGACATAAAAGATGATAAATACCACAATTACAGAATAAAGGTATAAAGCAAAATGTTCCTCATACAGATCAGTATCACCTGAACACAACATAGTATTGTGTACTAGAAGGAGTTATATCACTACACTGTAAAAAAAACACTTAATTTGTTACAGAAAAAAAATAATTATTTTTTTCTAGGAATTTAATGATCCACAACTGTTATGATGAATTAAAATCATAAATACACATACAACATATTTACATCACGCATCATGAACACACACATGCATACATCTCTCTCTCCCTACATATATAGTTGTTATATTGATATTTTGTATTATACATCACTATTACTGGAGTTTATTAAGAAATAATATCTCTGCTTCCAATTTCAAACAAAAATGCAGGTTTTAATTTTCTTTTAAGCTCCTCCTACTTTTTTCTAATATGACCTAGGGTTCTGAAGGTATTTTTGTCTGCAGAACGAAATTATAAATGCTGTCAGAGCAGGAGAAGATATGTGTTTGTGGCAAGGATTCCCAGTGGCCAACCTTTCAGACTTCATTATTTTTAGACAGTGTGTGGCTTATCTCCTGAAACATGAAAACTTAACGCTGACTTGGTAACATTTTACCTCCCTTTTACTGCTGTGCTTTGAGTATTAGATATCTATTCATTGAGATAAATTACGTCCATAGTTACACCTTTATTTTGAGATTCTTATCTCTGTGTCCTCTATCAAGTGTCTTTATGTTATCTTTTTTTATTCTTAACAGAACTATGACATTAAATAGGAAAAGATAATAGGTCTCCTATCCTTCATCAATCTAGTATCACAGTAAGTCTAAACAAATGCTATTTACAATTAGGGCAATCCTCAATATACATTAGTGATGCCTGTGTCCATGTATCTGTTGATCTAATGAAAATATAAACATATGATTAATATCAGCAACATAGTTTTTTTCTCTTTTCTTACCAGCAAGAAAGATGACAGTAAGAAAATAAGATGTTTTATCCAGTTGAATAGCGGGACTACATCCATTGCTGATGTTGGTTGCATTATAATTGTGAGGAGTTTGTCTAGGGAGAACACTAACTGCTGAAATATACAACAAATCTGTTTCTATTCTGAAACATTTGCATACTTTTGTGTGAAACTCGCCGACTTTTACCACTGATTTCCTCCTATTTCTTCAGGCCAGGCCATGATGCTGGGTGAAAAAAGGATTCTGTGTTTTGTTTTTTAAATCATCCATTGTGTTTTTCCCATACTTATTATCATGACAGTGCTGCAGTGTCTTAAGAGAAAGGATTTTTAAAATAACTTGAACTGATTAGAAAGTGTTGGAGGTAAAAAAAAAAAAAAAAAAAAAAATTCATTTTTTGTTTTAAACATTTTTTGTGTCTTTGATTCTTTTTGTCTCCTGCTTCTTTGGTAATATTGGTTCTATCAGACTCAGGTTGCGATAAGACCTGCTGATCTAAAGAACAAAAGACAAATGAGAACTTTCTGATAATAGATAGCTCCACTTTTGCATTTATTTTGAGACTGGGAAGATGCATCGCTTTATTCCTATCAAGTACAAGAAAACAACTGTCTTTATCTCCACTTAATCACAATGGATTGCCATGGTGTACTTATTAATAGTTATATATGGAAAGCTGGTTAAAAATCATTGTTCTTAATCTGGAGATCGCAAGCACTGTTGTGAACATCAAGGTAGAATATTAAAACAAAAGGATAGTATGTTATAAAAGTCTCAAGAAACAATTTTCTTGTTATGATATGCACCAATTTCATTCACTTGAGATTCTTTACGATTAAAAATCTAATCTAAAAGAAGAAAAGCGTCACCTAAATTTTAAGGATTCTTCTAAGCAATATTGATTATGCTTTGAACTATGCTTTAAATTGTTTGAGGTGGTCCATTCTCTAAATACGTAAAATGCAAGAGGGTGCCTGGACAAACCAGGGGAAAACATTTATTTGAAGCTTTAAATAAAAGTAATTTTAAGATACTGTTCATACATTGTACTAATGCATTAAAATAAATCTGTTCCTTAGATTTTAAGGTAGAATTCCATTGAATGATTATTAATCAACAGTAGCACAACTGGAATTTAGACTATGCTACATGCTTGCATTAACTTAAATTCTCTTGGTTGCGATTTTCTCTCCTATACGATGAGGAGAATATCTATACATCTCTATTTGTTATTTGCATTCTAAGACGTTATTTGTGTTCTGATTTTGTTTTGGTTTTGTTTGAGAGACAGGGTTTTGCTCTTTTGCCCAGGCTGGAATGCAATGGCACAATCACAGCTCATGGCAGCCTCAATCCAGGGCTCAAGTGTTCCTCCTACCTTAGCCTCCTAAATAGCTGGGACTAATTACAGGCAGGTACCACCATGTCCAGCTATTTTTTAGTATTTTTTTCTTTTGTAGAGACAGGGTCTCACTAGATTGCTCAAGCTGGTCTCAAACTTCTAGGCTGAAGCAATCCTCCTGCCTCGGCCTCCCAAAGTATCAAGATTACAGGCATGAGCCTTGTATTTACTTTGTAAGGTGGAAAAGCTTAAACCACATCTTTATGCTTAAACTTTCCCCATGGGTGAATCAGCATAGAATCTGTCTAAATAAGGACTGGAAAACATTTACAAATAGATCAGTGTTTTAATATGTAAGACACTAAAAATGAACTGTAAATGGGGAAGCAAAAATTAAATATTTAAACAAAAATTCCTGGCAATGAATTGAAATGCTATTTTATTGTCAAAATACATATTCGATTACTTTTTGTTTGTTTGTTTTGTTTTGTTTTGTGATGGAGTCTTTCTCTGTCACTAGGCTGGAGTGCAGAGACCCGATCTCGGCTCACTGCAACCTCTGCCTCCTGGCTTCAAGCTATTCTCCTCCCGAGTAGCTGTGACTACCGGCATATGCCTAGCTAATTTTTGCATTTTCAGTAGAGACAGGGTTTCACTTTGGGAGGCCAAGACTGCTAGATCGCAAGATTAATTTTATTTTTTTTAATCACTTACTTCCATGTCTTAGTAGCCATTCTCCTTGGTCTTTTCTTTCTACCTGTTATTAGTGACTGCCTGTTGTAGCACTTTGGCACAGTATTATAGTATTTTAGACTAAGTGACAACATTAGAACTCATAATTTCTAAAAAATGGCTTAACCAAGGGTAAGATGTAGCAGTTTAAAGATATGCATGACTCAAACTATCTCTGAAGAAGTTAAAAGGTCATCTTATGGTCTTAGCAACACATCTTTCTATGGGTTGAGGAAGCCACTTACGTGCCCACACTGGGTGGAACTCTGGCAGTTCAGTGCTGTTGGGATTGAGGGCTTCTAGACTGATGTTATTTCCAGCAGAAAAGCATAACACTGGAGTTTCACTTGAAATGATGGTGAAAGGGAACCAGCTGTTTCCAGATAATCATGGGTATGTTCCAGACTATTAATATATTCCTTTGTAGAAACTTTAAAGAAAAGTCATTTTAAGATACTGTTCATACATTGTACTAATGCATTAACATACATATGTTCATTAGATTTTAAGGTAGATTGTCTGCTTTTCTATTCTCTCATGTTAAACCACTGCACCCCTTTCTATATGTCATGGTTGATATATTTTAGTTAAATATTAAGAATATATAAAAATAACTGGAAAGTGCAAAACTATTTGTAGATCATCATAAATTAACAAATTATTTTTGTATTTAACTATTAGTTATTTTCAGAGGAAAATTTTAAAATAAAAATCATTGTTCCCTGGATGCTAAGATTCTTTGTTAGCTAGCTCTTAAGACATTAGTCAATTAATCCTGAGGACATTCAAATTAATGATTGAAGTCTACAAAATAGACATGATATAATAGTTGTCTGAAATAAACAAAAACCATTGTTAAATAAGAAAACATACTTGCAAACAGTATGCTGAACTTGATTTCTTTTATATTTATATATACATCTATTCATTTAAAAATCTTAAAGATGCACACTACCCAGAAAAGGGAAGTTATGTAAAATTTTTATTTTCACTTGTATTTTCAAATCATCTAACTATCCTTCCAACCTCCATAAACATATGGCCCACACCGAACTTCCAAAGGCAGCCGATCACATTAAAATTAGATTAGATGAAATAAAATGAGTTGACTTTTTTGTTCTTTCTACGTCTTTAGATATAGAAAATAACACTATGAAATAACATCATGGCAGCATATACACTTCCTTTGTTTTTATTCCATTATCTTCCTTACCATAGCTTTTAGAAGTGGCATTTTCATTAATGCATATTGAGATTTCAACTTCCGAGAGTAAGCCAAATAAATTCACAACTGAAAATGTAGCTAGCTCCACCTCTACCATGTCACACTGATATAACAATGTAACTTAGAAGGTAGCAGATATTCTCTAGGACTAAAAGTCAGGAAAACTTCTTGTAAAGAGTCAGAAGAATGTGAAAACTCTAGTTTTATAAAGATGGATTGTTTTCAGTTGTTTCTTTTTAAAGTTATTGTCTTAGTTCAGGCTGCTGTAACAAAGTACTGTAGACTAGGTGGCTTATAAACAACCGAAATTTATTTCTCACAGTTCTGAAGGCTGAAAGTCTGAGATCAAGGGGCCAGTATAGTCGTGTTCTGGTGAGGGTTCTTTTAGTTTGCAGAATGCTGACTTATCTTTGTATCCTCATGTGGCAGAAAGAGGGCAAGACAGCTCTCAGGGGTCCCTTCTATAAGTATATTTATCCCACTCATGAGGGCTCCTCAAGATACAATTAATTCTCGAAGCTCCCACCTCCTAATTCCACCACATTGGAGGTTAGGGTTTCAACACATAAATTTGGCAGGACACAAACATTCAGTTCATAGAAGATGACTTAATTCAATTTTTACTGTATGTTTCTTTTTCTTTCTCTTTCCTACACACATTTTTCTTTAAGTTATGACTGTAGTTACACACATTCTTATAAGAACTATGTGAACTAGTGACTCAGAATAACTGTCTAATGAATGTAGTATACATCAAGGCCGACAACCTTTCTTAGTACCTTTAGGAATATGGGAAGCTTAATCTGTTGTTAGAGATTCTGAAATTCATAACAAGTTCAAAAATAGCTCTTGTCAAGTGTGACACAAGCTATAGTTACTAATACCTGGCAGTCATATTTTATTATAAAATGGTGACTCACCCTTTTTCCTCAATTTATTATGTAAAAATACACCTGGCTCCCAAAGTGTTAAATGGCTCTGTAATAAAGAAGTGTTAATGAGTCCTCTGATCCAAACCTGCTTGATTGTTCATGTATAAGTGGCATGAATAGAAACTAAGTCAGTGAACCACTAAAATTTTGACATTCTGATTAGTAAAAATAATAATAATAATAATAATAATAATAATAATAATAATAATGATAAAGTGCCAGAACAATATTTAAATTATATTCTTCATAACATGAAACATTAGAAAATGGAAAGTAAATGAAACAGTAAATTACATGTTAAGTAAATGTTTTTAAACATTTTCTGATATTCCCATTTCTTTTGCAGCTACTTACCAATAGGTCGGGAGTTATACACAGAATAATATGTTATCTTTTAACCAATATGAATTTTTTTAAAAAAAGAAACTGAGTATCACTGTCACCTCTTTAAGTCTAAAATATCTTACTATGGTACCAAATATTCTTGTTGAAAGTCTCTTAGAATTACAAGCTAATAGTTCGGCTACATTTACTAGCTGTGCTTAATTCTGCTCAATCCCCCACTAAATACAAGGTATGAGAAAAGCAACAGCAGGAATAATCCCAACTACAACAATTTATACCATTTTATATATAAAGTATCATTTTGTTTTGAATTGCCACATTCCAGAATTTCTTACTAAACTGGATTGATTATGAATGTAACACATGAAAATGTGCCCTTTACCAGCTAGAAAGCAGATATTATGCTTATTATGCTTCCTGGAGGATCCTAGACTCAAGAGACTTGAATCTCAAAAATCCCTCTTCTTTTATGCTCATCTAATTAAAATATTACTCAGGAAGGGCTCTGGTTGACACTGCTTAGATAACATGCTCTCCAATTGTTCAAGAATCATGATATCATCATTGGCAGTCCCCGCTACAACTACAGAGTTGAAATAGGAGTTTGATGGAGCACTTCTCTCCAAGAATATGATGCTAGTCACCAGAAAGAAGAAAGTTTCGAAGACTAAACCAGAAATATCCACTATAAAGTGTTTTTGAATGACTCTCGCTATATTTGTAATACCATTAAAATGAGGAAATCAGTTATCAAATGCTATCTTAAAGATCACATGTGTGTCTGCTTCTCTGCCCCTCTTCCCCACCACCTACAGATTATCTGTTAAGTTTAAAAAGCAATTTTTCCATTAATATCTCAATTGATTATTTACACCACCCCATACAGTTGTAGGAAAAGTATTACTTCTATATTATAAATAATGTGTTCTTTGAGTTTATAAGGTGAGTTATTTAAGGTCTTAAACCTCAGGGAGTACACAACTAAAGCTCAAACACGGATCCTCTGATTCCTTGCCCAGTGCTCTTCCTTTTATACCATGCAGGTGTGAATGTAATAACAACAACAACAAAAATATTCAAAATAACCAGGTATTGGAATAATCATTTGGTACCATCTTTTAAACATTGAAAGTAAACTTAATTTGTTGCACTTTTAGAAATTTTTTGTTGTGTTCTTATTTTATATCTTCTAAATGTTTCCTATATATTTTAATATTCAATTGTCACATGTCTGTGAGGAAAACATGACTCAATGTGGCTTTTTCTGCTAGGCACAAATGAAGAAAGTCTTGATATTTTGTATTTTCAAGATAACACAAATACAAATGATCAAGAATAACTTGGAGAAATTAGAAAATTGTTAACTGAATTCTGTAAACATTTTCAAATGAATAGATATAGCTTCTGAAAATTGGATGAATGGAATATTTTGAATATGTATATGCTAAATGAATACAGTACTGATTTCAAATTATGAAGCCATGCTTTTATATCATCACAGAATATGTACCTAAGTAGTTATAAGCAGAAGTTGAAATGAGTGGGCATTTAAAAGCAGATACGACACCAATTTTATCAATATATAAATAGACAAGTTGAAGAATAAAAAATAAAAATTGCAGATTTGCATTCAACTCATGAGTTTCCAATGACTCAGTCAATGAATTTTGGAGCTGAAAGCTCCCAAAATATTTTTTGAAATCCCTTGGGGGTACTACATGGAATTATTAAAATTCTAAGTATACATGAATTTGCTTATTTATCTCTCAATACTGCTGTTTTGACAAATAGACCTCAATTTTGGAAAGGATGAGGATAACTGAATGCGTAGCTATCAAATATGTGTTTGTGGGAATGCCAGAAGCATGCTCAGGTATTTCTAATTATCTGCCTTGATGCAAACCACTAGTTGCATTGTACACACTGATCATGAGCACCCCTGAGTCTTCAGGGCTCATTAGTCAGCCAATGATGCATCATGCTCAGAGAGTGCTGAACACTGTGTTACTCTTTCTAGATGTAAGATCTGGATTGAAGTGAACCCGAAATCTATATCGTCCACATATTAACTATTTAGTATATATTTTACGTAATTGGTATAGATATTTTGATATATATAATAAATAGGTAAAAGAAATAGGCTCAGTTGATATATTACGTTGCATAAAAGGCCTACAGAGAAGATAACATCTAAACAGAAAACCTACACAAAATGAAAGAGTTTGATATGCAGAAAACTGAGCCAAGAGCATTCCAGAAAGAATTTGCTTTGCAAGTTTGAAGAATAAAAGAAAGCCTGTAGTGCTGGAGCAGAGGGAAACGTGGGAGACATGTGGGGTGATGAGTTCAAGGAAAGAACCTGGGGCTAAATTACAGAGAGCTTTCTAGACTGTTAAGAAGGCTTTAGTGTTTACTCTGTGAAGATTAACACAGAAGTCATTCAAACAGTTATTTTAATTAAAATAAATATTTAATTCAGGACATATTTGATCAGTGAGTAAGTCACTAAATAGGAAGTCTTCTAGCTTTGGTAGTTTAGTGACCAAAGTGAGTTAAGCATTTTTGTTACATGTTCATCTTAAAAGCTATGTAGTAAAAGTTTCATTAAACTCCAAACAGACTCTCCAAGTAATTTATTGTGAATCGTTCCTAGGCAAAAGTCAGTTTACTTTTCCTTTTATCTTTTTATGTTTTTAAGGCCACTGAAAAACCAAAAATTCATTACAGGAAAACAAAAAGGTAAAATATGTTTTTCTTTACCCTTTTCATTAGAGTTACCTTGGTAGCCTAGTTCAGTGACAAAGATACTCTTAAAAAGTCTTTCATGCTAGTGATGTTCAGACAATACAAATGTTTCACTTATATTTTCATTAATTACTGCTTTGCACTTTTGGTTTCGGTAGCCTAGTTCAGTGACAAAGATACTCTTAAAAAGTCTTTCATGCTAGTGATGTTCAGACAATACAAATGTTTCACTTATATTTTCATTAATTACTGCTTTGCACTTTTGGTTTCTGCATATTATTCATGGAAATAGAAAGAAAGGTTATGGACTAACAATTAAAATATGTATGTAGAAAGCAATTAAGACTGGGGAAACATCTACAAAAACAAATACCACAGGAAGGCAATGATTTAATACTTTTCAATACCTTTTTCTAGACAAATGTTCAATAACCATTGTCCAAACTGGAAAGTTCAAGAAAATTATTTCACTAGAATGGTGTCTTTTACTGAATTACATTTCCTGATTCTTCAATATTCACATCTCCTGGTGTAATGTGATGTGATGGTGAGGATTCTCCAGAGAAACAGAACCAACAGGACATATATACATATTCAAAGCTCACAAGTCCCAAATCTGTACAACAAACTGGCAGGCTGGGGACTCAGGGAAGGGCTGCAATTTGAGTCCAAAGGAAGTGTGTTGGCAGAATTCCCTCTTCCTTGTTGGAGGTCAATCTTTTTTTTATTATTATTAAAATCTTCAACTGATTGAATAAGGCTCACTCAAATTATGGAGAGTGATCTGCATTACCTAAAATCTACTAATTGAAATGTTAATCGCACCTAAGTAATGTTTAATCAAATATCTGGGTACTTTGCCTAGCCAATTGACATGTAACTATCATACATAGGATGAAGACCATTGTAGGTTTGGGATGGAATGTGTTTTTCCTTAGGGAGTGTTAAGAGTCTAGTGTCAGTAAAATATTTGACAGAAGATTTTTCTTCAGTGAGAAGCGTAATTTTAAATATGGTGTCTTATTGTAGAACAATTAAAATAGAAACAAAACTTTAAAATAAATTATATATACACATGTCTATATTAATCTGTATTTCTAACACAGTATCTCATGATTCTAAAACCATTACAGAAAATAGAAGCAAAAATGTACAACAAAATATATCTACATATATTTATATATTGCAATATTTAACTAATATGGTCATAGAAGATTTTAAAATTAAAATTTTTCTCCCTCTTAATTCAAACTTCTCAGAAAAATAGTTTACATCCACTGCCTTCACCTCTTTAATAATATTCACTCAAAATCTTACTACAATCTACTAGAACTACCTTCATTGAAATTACCATTTACATCTTGATATGGTTTGGCTGTGTCCCCACCCGAATCTCATTTTGGATTGTATTTCCCATAATCCCCATGTGTCATGGGAGGGACTCAGAAGAAAGTAATTGAATCATGGGTGCGGTTACCACCATGTTGCTGTTCTCATGATAGTGAATGAGTTCTCATGAGATCTGATGGTTTTATAAGGGCTTTTTCCCCCTTTTGCTGTGCACTTTTTGCTGCTGCCATGTGAAAAAGGACATGTTTGCTTCCCCTTCTGCTGTGCTTGTAAGTTTCCACAGGCTTCCCCAGCCATGCTGAACTATGTGTCAATTAAACCTCTATCCTTTATAAATTACCTAATCTCAGGTTTCACAGCATAAGAATGAACTAATACACATCTTTATAACTAATGAACACTTTTCAGTCTTCTTTGTTTTATAAACTCCTTTTTCTTGTCACTCAACATATCTTCTCAAAGCCCATGATCTTCTTAATCTCCTTCATGGGTTTTTTATTTTCTGATCATTGCAGGATTTTGCAGATTCTCTCCTCTCTCTACACAAATTCCAAAGTCTGTATTATTCACATAGAAAGATTTAAGATTCCTATTTATGTAAAAAAAAAAATACTTTTCATCTTCTGAATATCCCCAGATACCTCACAAAGTAATATCCAAGACTTTTGCCTGGTGTCCAAGACCCTCTGGTACAAAGCCTTAGCTTGATCCCTTTTCTGCTTTGCATGGCACATTGATCACCACATTGTATCTTCATGCAGATTGGGTTATTTCTCTTTTTCCTGTCTCGCGACTTGCTTCACACTCCCTAACCTTTGGCCTGTCCTACTGTCCTCAACAGTAAGACTTAATTCATATGGAACCTCCTTAAGCATCCTTCCAAAGAGCCACAGTCTCAGGTGTGTTATATGTCTCTTCTTAGCTTTGTAAGAAATAAAATAAATATATAAAAATTAGAGCATACCTCAACCAGGAACATGTCCCCTTTTTTATATTACAAAACACTCCATATAAAGTGTATGGCACTGAAATAAGCTCTATATCAAAGCACAAAAGCCTAAAGAAAGATATTTACTACATACAAGTGTTTTAATCTAGATAATATAAGAGCCTTATAATTTAAAAAGACCTATTACATTGGCATTTTATATAAAGGACACCATTTTTCTAAAACTGACCCATTGATTTGTAAGTATTAAATAGGCTAGGCATGGTGGCTCATGCCTGTAATCCCAGCAGTTTGGGAGGCTGAGGCAGGTGGATCACCTGAGGTTGGGAGTTCAAGAGAAGCCTGACCAACATGGAGAAACTCTGTCTCTACTAAAAATACAAAATTAGCCAGGCGTGAGGGTATGTGCCTGTAATCCCAGCTACTTGGGAGGCTGAGGCAGGAGAATCGCTTGAATCTGGAGGCGGAGGTTGTGGTGAGTCAAGATCGTACCATTGCACTCCAGCCTGGGCAACAAGTGCAAAATTCCATCTCAAAAAATAATAATAATAAATAAATAAAAATAAAAAGAAATAATAATTTACCATAATGAGTAAGGTATTTTTGTAATAAATGTAAATTACTCTATGTAAATTGGAAAATTATTTTAAAAATTGGTGTGTAATACAGTATTTAATAATTGGAAATACTTTCTTAGGTCACTGAAGTTAGCTGGCAAAAATTGCAGAATTGATTGGACACTTAGAAATATCAACTGTAACTCAAAATTTTATTGTTGGGGAAATTAATACTCAAGAGTGTGATTTACCATGACTTTATAAAAGCATTGGTATCTTGAGTGCAATTATAGGCTGTTTTGGTAAATGTATGTTTCAGAAGTGGTTTCTAGACCAACTAAGTCAGAATCTTTGCATGGAGCCTTAAATACTTTTTAGACAAGCATCCTTTGACAGACTGCAAATATAATCACAATTGCCCATCCTACTCTGGAATCACTTACTTTTTTTAGTTTTTTAATTTTTTGCATTTTATCTGGGCAGCTTCTCCCATCAATACATAGAGTCTGTATATTTACACCTTGTAACCTGGTAAGATTGTGACATGCTTTGAAGCCACAGAATGTGGAAGGCAAAATAAAATTGTTTCAGTTGTGAGCCTAGGATTCAGGAGGCCTTTTCCACAGTCACTCTGACTCCAGAAACCCAGAAGGGCTGCCATGTGAGCAAGCCTAAACCAGCCTGTGAGATAATAACAGACATGTGGCCTAGTAGCTCTGTCATCTCAGCCAACAGAAAACTAACAAGAGATGTGAGTGAGGGTATCTTAAAGCAACCATCCCCTAGTCAATCCGCCATAATACTGGGAGGTGAATAAAATCATAGAGCTCAGACACTGCTGGAAGAATCACTGATCTGAGCTCAGCCCAAGTTGCTGATCCACAGAATATGAAGCTAAACAAATTGTTATTGCTTTAAATCATGGAGTATTGGGTTTTTGGTTTGTTTATTTTGTTCTGTTTTTACACAGTAATACATAACTGATAAACATCCTTATGTTATTTTTGTAAACACAAAAAGCTTAACATTTACAACTTTTTTTTTTTTTTTTTTTTTTAAGACAAGGTCTTGCTGTGTCACCCAGGCTGCAGTGCAGTAGTGGAATCAAGCTCACTGCAGCCTTGACTTCCTGGGCTCAAGCCATGCTCCTACCTCAGCCTCCTGAGTAGCTTAGATTACAGGCCTGTACCACCATGCCAAGCTATTTTTTAATTTTTACTTTTTTGTAGAGACAGGGTTTCACTATGTTGCTCAGGTTGTTCTTGAACTCCTGGGCTCAAGAAATCCTCCCACCTCAGGTGCCAAAGTGCTGCGATTACAAGCGTGAGCCACTGTTCCTGGCCCAAAGTTTAGAATATTAATGACTGATTGCTAAATAATCTTCTAAATAAAACTGAACGATAACACATTGAATTTTGGGGAAAAAAGGCAATTTATACACATGTACACATTCATGAAGGAACCACTGAAAAGCAAATTGAAGGCTCATATAAATATATAACGGTGTAGTGCTGCTTTCGTAAACAGTAATTTTAATAAGAAATTACATTTTGTCATAATCACAAATCAAACTTTCAGTTCTGTTCATGTAAGTTAAAGATAACTTGTGATGCATGAACAACAGAAGCAGAAATTTTGTTAGTAAGCTTGTTTTACATAGCAACTAAATTTTAAAGGTTTCTCAAAAGCTCTCAAGGATAATTTTACATTAGATGCCACCCAGGACACAATTAAAATTTTATGTACACTTATGCTGACAGTTGTCAGAAAATGCCTTGAGAACTTTGCATACTTTTCTTTCTGTATAAGAGTAATTAATACAGATTCCCAGAAGGGTATGTAATGTAGTGTACAAAAGTAACTGGCGACTCCCTTTGGGCAGATTTTAACTGCATTATACCTTAGATATACAATAAACCATTAGTGGTAATTAAAATTCATTTTGTATCAGTGATAAGATAAGGGATCATTAAAGGTCATGACTTTGTCCTTAATTATTTGGGTTTTTGTTTTCATTTAATTAGATCCGTTTAATGAGTCTTTGGTTGCAGTGTGACTCTAAACTGAGCAACACACCTTGAAGGGCCACATCTTTGACAGCCTTGGCTGCTCATTCGTAACCTAATGGAGTTAACTTACTGCACTTCACACACCAGATTAGGTTAATGAATTCTCTTAGGAAAGCAGACTGGATTTTGTTACAAATTTTGTCTAGATTTAGTAGAATTCAATTTAATTCAACTAATGATGTACATTAAACAAATTCCTCTGAAGAATCCCTTCCTCCTCCTAACTATAAACTACACTTATCCATTTCTCTAATAGCTATAAAAGACTGAAGGGAAGTTGCAAAATGGGACACTCCCACTTTATACAGACAAAGTTCCAACGTTCTTTCAGATAGCACAAAAATCATTTAAGGTTTCTCTGTGGAAGTGTCATTGTTCTTTTGTAAAATAATGTAAGGTAGAGAAACCTCCAGTTGTTAAGAGTAAGGAGAGTATATTCATTTATTAGTGTTGTCATACAAAACTACCACACACAAGGTGGCTTAAAACAACATAAATTTATTCTTTCACATTTCTGAGGGTTAGAAGCACAATATCCAGGTGTCAGTATGAAGATATTCACTCTGAAGAGTCTAGGGAAAAAAATATTCCTTGCCTCTTCTAATTGTCAGTGGTTTCTGGTGTTGCTTGGCTTCTGACAGCCTAATTTCCATCTGTGCCTCTGTTTTTACAGGACCATCTTCTCTGTGTGTTTCTGTGGCTTCATATAGTGTACTACTCTGTTTGTCTCTCTACTCTTCCACGAGTATGGCATTGGATTTACAGACCACTCTAACCCAGTGTAACCTCATCTTAACCAATTACTTCTGCAAATATCCTGTTTCCAAATAACAGGGCCACATTCTGAGGTTCCAAACGGACATGCATTTCGGGTGGAAACTGTTCGACACTACAGAGTAGATACTCAGTTATAGACAAATCACTGAAAGAATTCTGAAAATGTACTCCTGCATCTACTTGAACCAGAGAATCAGAGAATTTCCTTGGAGTTTTGTTTATCTGTAAATTGATTACTATTTTCCTTATCTGTAATTGGTGAGTAGTTTTCCTCGTCTGTAAATTAATGAGGCTCTTTCAATTTTTAGTTCCTACAATGTTTGTTTGTATTTAAAAGGCTTGCACATATAGATAAAATGAGTTAAGGAAAAGCCTTGGGAGATCTGTGTAAAACAGCAGATGAGAAGCCTTTAAAGGAGACAATGTGAATATTTTTGATGGGTTTAGACAAATAATCATTTTTACCATAAATTATACCATTTCTATCTTAATTATGTAAAGTACTCTGTGAAATATACAACAGAACATTTCTACTAGTGACCTAATGACACCAGACTACAAAATTAGGTTTGACCAGTAGAATATGCCAATAAAGCATGTTATAGTTACTTTAATGTGTTGACTTGACGAGGCTATAGCACCCAGGTATGTAATCAGACTCCAATCTAGGTGTTGTTGTGAAGGTGTTTTATAGACGTTCATATATATAATTTGTTGAATTTAAGTAAAGAAGGTTGCCCTTACTAATGTGACTGGGCCTTGCCCAATCAGTTGAGGGTCTTAAAATCAAAAAATTAAATTTTCAGGGAAAGAAGAAATTCTACTCTCAGGCTATGACAGCAACTACTGCATGAGTTTCCAGCTGCCGGCCTGCCCTATCCACTTTGGACTTGCCAGCTCCTACAATCATGTGAGACTATTCCTTAAAATAAATATCCTTATGTATATCTGTGTGTGTGTCTTTAAATATTAAAGTTACATTTTTATATGTATCTCTCTCCCATTGGTTCTGATTCTGTGGAGAACCCTATACAAGTATTATGTATCCTTCATAATGAAAAAGAAACTTTTTTTTTTTTTTAAGGTGAGCCACATAGTCATCATAATAAAGGAAATTTTCAATATTTATAAATTTCAAATTAATATGTGTGTGTAGAAAGTCATAGGGTCATAAAATGCAACTTTCCTTAGAAGAAATACACAAATATAATTATAATGGAGTGTTAATCAAAATATCTTTACTTTTCAATAATTTTATGTTTTTTTTTCTTTTTACTCCATTGTACATTCTCATTAACATAATGCTCTTCTTGAGGAAGAGATATTAAATAATATCCAATCAGTTGCACATTAGATGAAAATCACTGACACGTTATTGTTTCATATCACTAGTAGAATGAAATAATCAGCAGTATGTATAAACTGCACCCCAGATTTAGTTAAAATAGTTACATGAGTAAAATGATGGCTGGGCACGGTGGCTCACGCCTGTAATCCCAGCACTTTGGGAGGGTGAGTTGGGATTGTGCCACTGCACTCCAGCCTGGGCGACAGAGTGAGACTCTGTCTCAAAAAAAAAAAAAAAAAAAACAAACAAAAAAAGATTAATACAAAATTTAATCTGTTCAATTAGTAAAATTCTTTCCAGTTTCAGAAGTGAATATTCACCACTGTAAGGAAATTAAAGAGGGAATACAGAAAAGTCAATTGAAATAAACATATTTAAAAAGACACCTTTTAAAAACTCAATCTTTCAAACACCATGCAGTATAAACAAATAAGAAAAAGAAATTATAGAAATGAAACATAGTGGCACTGCGCTACAAGAGTTTTGTCTCTAAGCAAAAATCATGGAGACTGATTACCCTTGGATCACATTCTGTGAGGCATTCTGGAAATGAACATAATGGGGACACAGCCAACTCCCATCACACCTGCAATTGGTGCTCAATTCTAGAGGGGCATCTACTGAGTCCGAACAGCTCCTTACTGCCCAGTGGTTGAATACGTGTAAGTTCCAGAAAATAATGCCTTGACTCCATTGTTTACAGATACAGAATTAGAGATGTACCACAACTGAATAATTTTCTTCCTATCTGATATAGATAAACTTTATACTTACGATATACAGGACTTTTGATGCCTTATTTAAAGAGCAGCAAGCTCCCATGACTACAGGGACTGGATCTCTCTATTTTGCTAATGCTTCCCTACTTCCTATCACTCTTTTTCAGTCCAGGATTATATTGCTAGGAAAAACTTCATAATGAACTTTTACCTATTTCTTAAATTGAATGAAAAGGTACACTTACAATGTCGACTAAGGACATGCCTAATTCTTACATGAACTTCAGAACTTACCAAACATACTGAATTAACTTCAGTAATGGTGGTTTTACACAAACACACACATTCATATGGCACATATATCTGAAAGTGATGCAGGCCAGGCAGGTGAGCCCCAGAATAGGAGCTTAGGCAGTGAGGGTTCTTGTTTTTTCCCAGGAAAGAATTCAAGAAAGAGCCAGTGGTGTTAGGAATCTTTTATTGAATGATATTGCTTCTAGTGCTACCTCATAGGGAGTTCACCCAGAGATGGCTACATGTGGGCTGTTGACAACTGTATTTGCAGGCTCTTGCAATTATATGCAAATAAAGGAGCAGTTTAAATGTAAATTGAAGGACAGTTTATTTAGAACTTTCTATGAAAGGAGAGCTAATTTCCAGGTAGTTGCCATGGCATTTGTAAACTGTCATGAGATTGATGCTCCCATCAGTGTGTCTTATGTTAATTAACAATTAGAGCAGCTAGGGATTGCTTTCCTCTCCATATTGTTTCAGCCAGTTTCTTCATTTTACCCTGCCTGGACCAGATCTTGTTTTAGTCAGCAGGGTTGTGAACAGAAAACAAGTCTTGCAGTTCTCCTACCTCAAAAGGGCAAACTCATTTTTATTCAGGCTGATCTAATATTACTTGGCCAGTTTGAATAACAGACTGTTTAGTGTAAATACAGATCGGATATAAAAATGGTTCAAGCAAACGTAGATGTCCTTTAAATTTTTGGTACCCTAAGACTGTATGATTACATTGAATAAGAAAAACAAGGTATTTTTAATTTCCTTTATTTGATTTGCATGTTAATTCTCATTAAGTTTGTTTTATTGGTCACTAAGTGAGCCAGAATAAACATTCTGATACTGATAAACCTATCTCTAGGTTTTTATTCTCTGTTAAATAAATTCAAAATAGAAACATATCAAATGAGTCAATAAAAAATTTCAAGATATGTAATAAAAATCAGGCTGTTTTAATTAGATTATGGCATGTCAATGTTGCTTCCATATCTGACAAAATTTGTCTTTTACATTTTTACAAATTATATACTTACTGTCATACACAGTAATGTGCCATATTATAACATATCAGTCAATGACAGACCACGTATATAACTATGGTCTCATAACATTACAATGGCACTTGAACATTCCTATCACCTAGTGATGTTTTAACCATGATAACATTGTAGTTCAATGCCTTATTCAACTGTCTGTGATGATGTTGGCATAAAAAACTGTACCAGTTTATTAAAAGTATAGCACATACACTTATTTACAGTAGGTAGTACTTGATAATGATAATAATCTACTTTGTTACTGGTTTATGTATTCACTGTGCTATACCTTTTATCTTTATTTTTTATTTTATTTTATTAATTAATTTATTTATTTTGAGATGGAGTCTCCCTCTGTTGCCCAGGCTGGAGTGCAGTGGCGCATCTGGGCTCACTGCAAGCTCCGCCTCCCATTCTCCTGCCTCAGCCTCACAAGTAGCTGGGACTAAAGGTGCGCGCCACCATGCCTGGCTAATTTTTTCTATTTTTTTTTTTTTTTGGTAGAGACGGGGTTTCACCGTATTAGCCAGGGTGGTCTTGATCTCCTGACCTCGTGATCTGCCCGCCTCAGCCTCCCAAAGTTCTGGGATTACAGGCATGAGCCACGCACCTGGCCATCTTTATTTTTTAAACTATACTTTTATTTATTAAAAAAAAAATTAACTATAAAGCAGCCTCCAGTAGGCTTTCCAGAAAGTAGTCTAGAAGAAGGCATTGTTATCATAGGAGATAACAGCACACAAATGCTATTGCCTCTGAAGACCTTCCAGTGGGACAAGATGTAGAGGTGGAAGATAGTGATACAGATGATCCTGATCCTGTAGGCCTAGGCTAATGTGTGTGTTTGTATCTTCATTTTTAACAAACAGCTCAAAAATTAAATATATGTGTATATATATATATATATATATATATGTATGTATATATATATAATAAATAGAAAAATTTTAAAATAGAAAAACCCTTATAGAATATGGATATATAGAAAGAAAATGTTGTTGTACAGCTATAAAATACGTTCATGTTTTAAGCTAAGCGTTATTAGCAAAGAGTAAAAATGTTAAAAAAGATTAAAAGTTTATAAAGTAAAACTGTTACAATAAACTAAGGTTAATTTATTACTAAAGAAAGAAACAACATATTTGATTTAGCTCAAATGTTCAGTGTTTATAAAGTTTACAGTAGTGTACAGTAATGACCTGGGCTTTCCCACTCACTGCTCACTCACTGACTCACCCAGAGCTATTTCCAGTCCTGCAAGCTTCATTTGTAGTGAATGCTCTGTATAAATGTAACATTTTTTACTCCTTTATGCTGTATTTTTATTGTATCTTTCCTATGTTTCCATATGTTCAGCTACACAAACATTTGTCATTACATTATAATTGCACTTAGTATTCAGTAAAGTAACATGCTGTACAGGTTCGTAGCTTAGGAGCAAATTAGGCTATGCCATATGGCTTAGGTGTCTGTAACCATCTAGGTTTGTCCAAGTAGACTTTATGATGTTCACACAACTATAAAATCAGCTAAGGACACATTTTTAAGAATGTATTCTGTCGTTAAAGGACACATACTGTAATTACTTCAGTCTTCCACTTAGTTATTCATCTTACCAAGCTTTATAGAAATGAAATTCAATTTAAAATTTGTAAATTAATCACTTCTTATTTGCATTGTCAGTAGTATTTGCTAACAAGTACTACCTGCCTTGAGATCACAGTAAAGCTTACATACTTTGTATGACACTTTGCAGAGCCAAGAGTGCCTTAGGAGCATTTATTCTTAATCTGAGGGTATTATATGCCCTAGTGGAAAACAAAACAAAGCAAAAGAGTATCCTTAATATTCTGCACTTCATAGTTCACATTTTTTTCTTTGTTCAAATCAACAGATTCTATAAGGCAATTGTTGTGAGATTAAGGTTAATTAAATTGACTTTCTAGTAACCATTGTCATACTCTCCCACAGAACCATACAGTAGATTTTCTAATGGGCGCAAAGGTGATTACGGTCTGCACTACTTCCAGTATTAGAAAGAACATTCTTACATCCCATCTGTACTTGTTTTAAAATACAGTCTTTCTCATTAACTCTGATCAAAGTTAAACATGCCATGATAGTTCCACTAATTTTACCCAAAAATAACATAAATAAATGCCATGTTCTTGATAGTCTTTAATAATTTGTGAAAGGAAATTTTCTTGGGAGTATTCTAATTTTAAAAAGTGATTTGTCCATTTTCCCTTCTGTACAATAGAGCAAGACCATGAGGCTCATAAGATAGAATGCACATTTTTAAGTAATCTTGATTGACATGGGTAGGTCAATATATAAATTAAGTCATAATAATAATTTTTAAATTATATTATATATTAACATTTAATTATATTATTACATACTAATAAATATCTAATTATAAAATAGTAAATTTAAAACAGTAAGATATATAGAAGCTTTTTGTTGTTTGCATGTGTATTTGTATGTATACATGTATGTGTGTGTGTGTTTTCATGCCCATCTTTTCATTACTTTAACTGTTGAGAAGAATAATTTATACTTTCATTGTGTAATGAGTTGTGGTATGCCAAAACTTAACACTGAAGTCTCCTGGAATAGACTGTTTAAATTTTGCAATATTAGAGCCTCATAATTCAAATTGTCACTCCATTTATTAAAGGTCTATTCCTGTAAAAATTTTAAGTGTATTTTTTTTTCTTATTCAAAATTAAAAAAAAAAAAAAAGTTCTCAGGCTAGGCGCAGTGGCTCATACCTGTAATCCCAGCACTTTGGGAGGCCAAGGTGGGAGGATCACTTGAAGTCAGGAGTTCAAGACCAGCCTGGACAACATGGTGACACCCCATATCCACTAAAAATACAAAAATTAGCCAAGCTTGGTGGCATGTGTCTGTAATCTCAGCTGCTAGGGAGGCTGAGGTGGGAGAATCCCTTGAACCCCAGAGACGGAGGTTGCAGTGAGCTGAGATCATGTTGCCGCACTACAGCCTGGGTGACAGTGAGACTCCATCTCAAAAATAAAAATTAAACGTTAAAAAATTTAAAAAAATAAAAACAGTTTCTGTAAGTTATGAAACTCTTGCCTTTGTATTTGTATTTGTTATGATCATAATAACTATGGTGATATCCACTTTAAAAGGCCTACATTTGAGCAAAATAGCATTTCATTTTCATGAAAAAAAAATTTGAGCTTTTCAAAGGTAATTATAATTATTAGTCATGACATTTATGAATAATGCTTATACTTACTTATATTTAAGAAACACTCTTCCAGAGTAACCAAAACTTGAAAAGAATCTTAAAGTTTTAATTTTATTAAAAATTCCATAGATAATGTTTTTATTAAAATATTATATGATTAAAAATCAGAAGCTTATTTCTGATTTTTAACATTTCTTTAAAAAGGAAGTTTTTAAAGTTTCTTTTATTTGGATAATTAATTCGAGGAAAAACATAGCACCATAAGTGAGAGAAGACTTAAACTTCTCAACTCATTGCAATTTGTCTTACTCTATTTCCAAGAAACTCTTTTCCTCTGACATATGTTTCCAAAGTAGCTTTGACAATTTTTGATGTATGTATTTAATATATATACATACACAATGTATATGTGTGTATATATATATCAAGTCTATATATAAATGAAATATATATAAACCATATGTATATGTTAGCATGGCAGTATTTTCAGATAGCATTTTGTTTGTTAGGAAGTTGGAGTTTGAGTGGAGGGGGAAGGATTAGTACTTTGCCTGAAATAGCTCACTTTATAATGGCGGAATTGCTTTTACTTTTCTTTTGTGATTATTTTTTGAAGTGAAATTTAGCTTTTTGTGCCAGTAGTACTATTATACTCATCTTCAGTGTCTTACATGTACTGCATCACATTCCATACCCTCATTTAATTCTTAATAAACTGTTCACTTATTTAAAAAAAAAAAAATCTAGACTGGGTCCAGGGCCCTGCTGCTCAGTTAAATCTCTTTTCTTTAATTGACGTCTAAAGAGGTCGAATCAAATTAATTTTTTAAGAGTTTGAATCAAAAATTTGATCTAAATATTGAGTATATCTTGGGAGCACCTACAAAGATCATTGTGTTGGTTATATGGTAGTAATCAAAATAATTAAGGCTGGGTGTGTTGCCTCATGCCTGTAATCCCAGCACTTTGGGAGGCCAATGCCGGAGGATTGCTTGCGCCCAGGAGCTCCAGCCAGGTTGGGCAACATGGTGAAATATCTCTATTTAAAACAAAAAGAGAATTAATAGATGAGTCTGTAAGAAATACCACTTAGGACTCATGGTCAAAATAATACCATTTTTTTCTTAAGATTCTTGCATAGAAAACAAACTCTTACTAAATTAATTGAAAAAAAAAAAAACATACGTGTGCATGTGTCTTTATAGCAGCATGATTTATAATCCTTTTATAAATGGGGTATAATCCTTTGGGTATATACCCAGTTATGGGATGGCTGGGTCATATGGTACTTCTAGTTCTAGATCTTTGAGGAATCTCCATACTGTTTTCCATAATGGTTGAACTAGTTTACAATCCCACCAACAGTGTAAAAGTGTTCCAATTTCTCCACACCCTCTCCAGCACCTGTTGTTTCCTGACTTTTTAATGATTACCATTCTAACTGGTGTGAGATGGTATCTCATTGTGGTTTTGATTTGCATTTCTCTGATGGCCAGTGATGATGAGCATTTTTTCACGTGTCTGTTGGCTGTATGAATGTCTTCTTTTGAGAAATATCTGTTCATATCCTTTGCCCACTTTTTGATGGGGTTGTTTTTTTCTTGTAAATTTGTTTGAGTTCTTTGTAGGTTCTGGATATTAGCCCTTTGTCAAATGAGTAGATTGCAAAAATTTTCTCCCATTCTGTAGGTTGTCTGTTCACTCTGATGGTAGTTTCTTTTGCTGTGCAGAAGCTCTTCAGTTTAATTAGATCCCATTCGTCAATTTTGGCTTTTGTTGCCTTTGCTTTTGGTGTTTTAGACGTGAAGGCCTTGCCCATGCCTATGTCCTGAATGGTATTACCTAGGTTTTCTTCTAGGGTTTTTATGGTATTTAGGTCTAACATTTAAGTCTCTAATCCATCTTGAATTAATTTTCGTATAAGGAGTAAGGAAAGGATCCAGTTTCAGCTTTCTACTTATGGCTAGCCAATTTTGCCAGTACCATTTATTAAATAGGGAATCCTTTCCCCATTTCTTGTTTATTGCAGCACTATTCACAATAGCAAAGACTTGGAGTCAACCCAAATGTCCATCAGTGACAGACTGGATTAAGAAAATGTGGCACATATACACCATGGAATACTATGCAGCCACAAAGAAGGATGAGTTTGTGTCCTTTGTAGGGACATGGATGCAGCTGGAAACCATCATTCTCTGCAAACTATCACAAGAACAGAAAACCAAACACTGCATGTTCTCACTCATAGGTGGAAATTGAACAATGAGATCACCTGGACTTGGGAAGGGGAACATCACACACCGGGACCTATCATGGGGAGGGGGGAGGGGGGAAGGATTGCATTGGGAGTTATACCTGATATAAATGATGAGTTGATGGGTGCTGACGAGTTGATGGGTGCAGCACACCAATATGGCACAAGTATACATATGTAACAAACCTGCACGTTATGTACATGTACCCTAGAACTTAAAGTATAATAATAATAATATAAAAAAAAGAAAAAATCTCATTTAAAAACTCACCTTCTATATTTAGCACAAAAGCAATAAGAATTTTTAAAGGAAGAAAGTCTATAATTCAGAAACTTTTTTAGTGAAGAGCACAGAGATAATTCAATACAGATAACTTTAACTCTTTAATTTGAATATATTGTTTATAACATCTATATTCTTACTTGTTTAATGTTGGTTGATTTGTGTTTTTTAATAATTGTTAAATGATTTAAGCTTCAGGGATAAATTCCAGTAATAGATTATCACAGAAAGTTCATAAAACCCTTATTATGAAATGGAAATTAAAATCTACTTAGTATTATATCAAAAACTGTAGTATAAGAATATTAATATTTTTTAAGAGTTCTCAGAAACAAATGAGATTGAGACTTCCAGTTTTTCCCTAACATCTCTTCCCACATTACCCCATAGAAACATATGTTATGGTTGTTATGTGGACACCCTGATATATTTTTCAACCTGCCTTGGGAGGCTAAATGAATTGTAAATGCTTTGCCTGCGACGTGTTTGGCCTCTTCTTCACTCCCTCCACCATCTTTCTGCCGGGTTGATGGAGCTAACATCCTGAACCTTAAGTTAAAGGCAATGCATGGTGGAGCAAACAGCCTGTGTCCTTGATAGCACAGAGCCTGTGTCCCTGATAGCACAGAGAAGCCTGTGTCCTTGATAGCACAGAGCCCCATATCAGTTCTGAACTTTTACATGAGAGAAAAACAAACTTTCATCTTGTTTAAGCCACATGTCGTTCACATTTTCTGTCACTTGCAGCTAAATCCCCTCTTACCTAATACGAATTTGTGGAAACGAAGAGAGATAATGCTGACTAAATAGGCTGGCATCTTTATCAACGAACACTCATTCTTTACCTTTTAAGTGATTCATGAACACACAAGAGAGACATTGTAAACTGAATGTTTATGACATTACAAATGATACTCTAGACTAATATCCCTGATTTCTCTGCTACAACTTGTTTGATTAGCCCCTTGACATTACTCTCAATTGAGAGAAAGCAAAAGTAATTCATGACATTTTTAGAAATGTGGCTAATCTACTTTCACAAGCTTTCCACCTGGGGATTTCAAGTTCAGAGTGACTATAGTTATTATTATTTTTTTTAATTTCTCATTTTCTAAGGGAACCAGAGCTTTTCTACTAACAAATGCTTTTTTGTTGTTGTTGGCTAAGAGTGTCTTTACTTTGATGTGATGTGTAACCTCCCTAAAACGACCTTGGAACTCAGATCCCCAAGGACCATATCCAATTTAAGCTCTCTCCGCCAAAGGGAGGCTAGATTGTTATTTTTTATAGAGACAGACTTGTAGCACAATGCATTTCACTGTGGAATAGATATAGAATATGATTCATAGCACTGCTCATCAGGAAAGGGCACCTGCAATCATATGTCCTTCTACTGTTCCTCAGCTTTCTCTCCTCTGTTAAAAATAATTACAAAGGGGGTGGCAACATAGGAGAAAACTGAGAATGAGGAGGTGACATGATATGAAAGAGTTCTAGAACCATGTCAAATTTAAGTCACACTCATGGTGACAGCTAATCAATTTTTTAAATTCTCCATATACTCTACATCTAATTGATAGTGTAAACATAAACATTGATGTCCCAATGACATAGAAGGAGTCCTTTAGTAGATTTCAAGTCTGAAGCAGAAACAAGCTTTGGTTCATTTAAACTTCAATGCTATGGTCAACTATCAGTGTACATTTGTAAATTATATTTTTTCATCTTCTGCATTACAAACCACATAGAATAATTTTCTACCTCAAAAGAAATAAAAGCATATATAATGTAGGACAGCAATTTCAGGGTCCAAATAACCTATATTTGCTTATTCGGTTTTTTGAATAAAGAAATAAGTGTATTTCATATGGAGATTGTATCCTAAGTGAGAGAAGTATGTGATTTTTGTATCATTCATTACTAAATATTAAAAGCTAAATGAACCTACTTGTGAACAGGCTGAACACAAAGAATATTAATGTTGCTTGTCTTATAGTTATCAATCCCCTATAAAGTTCTCTCTCCAGTCCACCAAAGATGAAGCAACAGATGCCTTGTTTGGTCCTACCAACTTTCTACCTGAATCTGTTTTGAGGCAGATGTTCACGCTGATCTCTACTCTTACATAGTCTATGGCAAAACAGTGAAACAGTGAGACTCAATATTATCCATGTCACTCCCAAACGTGTAATCTTGGTTGAAATTTACTGATATTGATTCCTGGGTTCTAAATTATTCCCCTATCTCAACCTATACTGCTTTAGTGTTTAGTTCAATAGAGAATTTCACAGTCAGCGTTCCTTTGGGCTATTTTTCTGGGGTCTCCTAGGCACAATATTTGCATGTCTGGATGTCTACCTCCTATCTCTATTGTATATTGCCTTAGGCTCTCAATACTGATACGCCTAATAGGAGACCAAAATTTGTATGATGTGATTCCCTCTAAAGTTATGTGAACATAACTCCAATAACTGCTGAGCTATTCAGTGAATCCAATGCCAGAGCCTGACGCCTGTCTCAGTTCTTTGTGTTGTTGAGGTAGTCAGTCTTGCCTTCAGTTTAGTTCCATAAACTTATATTGAGAACCTACCACGTGCCAAGTACTGGATACATGAAAGTAATAAGATAATGATTAAATCCTTTGGGGTATAATCACACATGTAAAAATCAACATAATGTGTTTGATAATGTCAATGATTGGTCTGGAGATTTAATATTTTGCAGCAGTGAAAAGAAGAAAGATGGGGAATGTTCTCATGCTGCTAATAAAGACATACCTAAGACTGGGTAATTTATAAAGGAAAGAGGTTTCATTGACTCATAGTTCAGCACGACTGGGGAGTTCTCAGGAAACTTGCAATCATGGCAGAAGGGGAAGCAAACATGTCCTTCTTCACATGGTGGCAGGAGAGAGAAGTGCCAAGCCAAAGGGGGAAAATTCCCTTATAAAATCATCAGATCTCATGAGAACTCACTATCACAAGAACAGCATGAGGGTAAGCACTCCCAAGATTCAATTACCTCCCACCTGGACCCTCCCACGACACATGAATATTATGGAAACTACAATTCAAGATGAGATATGGGTGGGGACGTAGCCAGACTATATCAAGAAACTATACCAGTCAAGAAGAA
The DNA here is from genome assembly GCF_002776525.5 of Piliocolobus tephrosceles. NCBI lineage: Eukaryota > Metazoa > Chordata > Mammalia > Primates > Cercopithecidae > Piliocolobus > Piliocolobus tephrosceles. The sequence goes on along the minus strand of NC_045455.1, from coordinate 49,595,285 downwards.
CATCTGATTCCGAAACAAAAAACCACGAACTATTTGGATGAAGGCTAAAGAAAGAACCAGCATGACAGCAAACCTTCCTTATGCATCCTTGTATCTCCAGCACATAGCTTATAGCCTAGAGAAGAGTTGAAATTTGCTAAGTACTTGTGGAACAGATTATTGATTGCCTGAATTAACAAATATTCTTAGGATATATTAAACTGTTGGATAAGTTAAAGAGATTATGTAAAATTCTTACTGAGACAGATCTGTGACTTACATATATACCGTATATACTAAATTGTAGTATGTCAAGTTGTTTTGCAAAGTGGCTTTATTAACTACTTTCATTAGGGCACAAATGCCCAAAAAGGGAGTGAATACTACACTAGAAATTGAAGAGTTGGCTATTTGTGTTGATTGGTATGCACAGGAAATAAGCCTGGCCCTCAATAGAAATGTGATTTGAGTGAATGCCAGGGAGTACACAATTTTGTGTTAAATTATTTGGAAATTTACAGAAATCTCCAGAGACATTGCTTACCAATGCCAAGTACCTCTTGAATATAATACATGCAGAAACACGTGTGCACAAAATATGGACATTGTATTTTCTCTGCAATTTCTCTACGTTGCCACTGTTACGCATTTGGAAACCATTTCTATTTCCATTTTAATAATATAATTCCCAAAGAACTATTTAATCTTAGTTTTGTAAAGTAACTTTATATACAAAAGATAATAATTGATAGGTGCATAATGATTTCATTCCATCTACATAGAGTTCATATGGTTTTGTGGAGGTTTCTGAGCATTCTTCTTTTTAAATGCTGAAATAATCTTTAGTTCTAAATTGGTCCTTATATCAAAGCTACTGAGATGCATAAGTGATATCAATAAGCTATTTCCAACAAAGAAATGGTTAGTCCAAAACAGACTGGGAGAACACAATATTGTTTATAACACTCTGTTCTGTATTTTAGGACCTTAACCCTTCTAGAAAAGCTGAGCCAAATGCTAATCAATAGTAATTATTTTTCTAACCATCGAAAAAAATCCTTTAACCCTTAAAAGTAAGTTTGTTAAAAAGGCACATACTTACTTTCTAGTAATTAAATATAAAGCCATTGCTTGAGTTTTAATATTTATAATGTACACTATTGTGCAACTTTAAAGTAGGACCATTTTCAGCAATCAAAGGTAAAATCAAATCTTTTTCCAGGAGGTAGTTTAAAAATAATAAGTTTTTGAATGATTAAGGCTATTACATATTTCTAATCCACCTTAATATTTTGTTGAATAAGGGCATACAGATATTAAATGGATAGCTAGATATATAAATATACTATGAAATATTTCTTCTAAATTAAAGTAAATTGATAATTATATGTAGTTTATACTTTTAAAACCTCAAAAGTCAGGGCACAAGTGCTGTTGAACATTTTTGTTAGCTTACAGATAAATTGCTTCCATGTAAGATTTTATTAAATGAGTCCACAATGTCATTCTTAGCTAATAGTATTAAGAACTTCTAGATCTTCTAAAAGAGAGAGCTACTAAAGATTAATTTAAAAATTTGGAGAAAAAATAAATAACATATTAGCAAACTAAAGGCAAATAACAGGTTTTAAATTAAATAATGGCCTTAGGAAAAAAATAAAGAACATAACATAAAATATAAAGTAGTTTTGTGTGTCCATTTAAAAAATGCTTATTGTGGCCAGGCGTAGTGGCTCACTCCTGTAATCACAGCACTTTGGGAGGCCGAGGCAGGCAGATCCCCTGAAGTTGGGAGTTCAAGACCAGCCTGACCAACATGGAGAAACCCCATCTCTACTAAAAATACAAAATTAGCCAGGCATGGTGGCGCATGCCTGTAATCTCAGCTACTCGGGAGGCAGAAGCAGGAGAATTGCTTGAACCCGGGAGGCAGAGGTTGCAATGCGCCAAGATCGCACCATTGCACTCCAGCCTGGGCAACAAGAGCGAAACTCTGTCTCAAAAATAACTAGCTAACTAACTAACTAACTAACTAACTAACTAACTAACTAACTAAATCAATCAATCAATAAATAAATGCTTCTTGTATTTCAGTTCTGTACTAGGCTATATATTTGTATTGGAGACAAAAGAGTCATTTCACAGAAACCAATAGTACTTTCTTTCAAGTGTTTTGTGTCTTTTTATAGATTCTCTAATATAACTAATGGAACTACTGAGTCATCTATGTTAGAAACCTAGATAGCAATTTCATATGTCCTTGTTCCTTTTATCATCCAAATAATGGCTATATTCTGAAAAAAAAAAAAAAAAAAAAAAAAAAAGCAATATATGTTTTTTACTCTTTCTTACCACTGTTACTGGCCTACTTCAGATTTGTGTTAATTCTTTTAACCTCCCTCCTGAAAGTATTTCAAGTTTTATTTGCATACTATAGTTCTCAATTTGTTGTACTATTATAATCAACTTATATTCAAACTTGTCATTTACACATCAATGTTCTCCATTAAAACTGGTAGATCACTTAGGGCAGGGCTTTTGACATTTTCATTTTTTAGCCTCTGCTATCTAAAACAATATGAGTTGAATGAAATTACTTTCAGACTCTTATCTTCAGCATCAGCTGCTATTACTAAGCTTTGAATGCAATATAAAACCCAGTTTAAATTTACTCACTGTGTTCTACAAAAGCAACTTAATTAACAATGGACATGGTCCCAATATATACCATGAAATTTTAAAAAATTATAGATTATTGTGATTATAGTCACTATTGAAATTTTTTATATATATAATATATATACACATTATATATATATATAATAAATATGCTGAAAATTATCTTTATTTCTACTGAAAGAGAATACAGTTCTGATAACTTTTCTAATACTATTTTTTGCTAATGATCATTAATATATGTGTCAGTTCTGTATCATTTTTAATTTATTGATTATTCTCTTCATTATATGCTGCATTTTTCTGCTTTTTTGTGTGCCTGGTATTGAATGTCAGATATTTGAATGTTATCTTTTCAGTAGCACTGTATTTTTTGACTTCATATTTTTTATAACTATATTTGAGGATATATAAGCTCAATATATGTATATATATCTTAAAATCTGTTTGTTTCTCCCAGGGCATGAGTGTAGGATATGGGGACTAAGAAAAATTGGCTACAATAAAATTAATAGTTTGCCATCCTCATGTAGCTGTTCCATTAGGAGCATACAGTCTTCTAGGTCACCTCAGCTGAAAAAAAGAGACAGGCTGGAGAATTGGAATTTTTATTAGCCTGAAAATGATATATCACATTCCATTGCCCCGAACAGGTCAGATGACCCTGCCTAACTGCAAGGCAGTAGTTGGGAAATACAGGAAAACAAATAGGATATTTTTAGTAAGAATGAATCTATCTCAATAACCAATAGTTTACATGTTATAAATGGTATTGCAATATGCTGACCATGTTGTACTAGTAAATTATTTCTGTGATGTTTGCATGAACTGCATAATTTAATCACAAAAAATTTTCAAGTAAAATTGAGAATAAAATTCTAAAGTATTATTATTTTTACTTAAAACTATATTGTGGCAAATACTCAGGCTACAGCTGTTTGGTAGAAAGAACAAACAATTCTACAACGCGTCTTTGAGACAAAAGAGTATATTATTTCATAACAATAAGGGCAACAAGGAGGTAGATAGAACAAAACCTAAGAATATAAGTATGTTACAGGTACAACTAGATTGGCAGCTATGTTTTATTATTTAAAATCAATACTTAAGAGCCTTTCCTTCTTCACAAAGATAAAGGAGCTATCAGAGCTAATGGATGATGTGAGAGCTAAGGACTGCTTTAACAGATTACAGGTCGATTTTAATTTTGCTTTACAAATTACAAAGGAGCTCATCAATAAGATTATGAAGGAGAGACACCCAAATACTGCTGAGGAAGTAGTCCACCCTTTCAAGTTCAAATGGATGCGAGGCGAATATAAGGGGAAATAACTCTGCCAGCAGACATGGAAAATGAATGTATTTTTAATTTGTGCATAAACCATTCAAAAACTTACTGACATAATTACATTGAAACAGTAGCTAGTAATTATATATCAGTTAGATTTGGTGAGAAATTTAGACAAATTTCCTTGATTAATCCAAATAGAGAACTTTGTGAATTTTTTTAAAAACACAAATTGTCAATAATAAACAATATATTCACTGAGACTTTTAAAATGTAATTGTTTGGACAAACGGAGGCAGGATGGCGCATTTCCGGGTTCTTCACCACCAACTTTTCCCACGCGTGCGAAAATGCAGCTGGCGGGAAGGTGCAGACCAACCGGCCATGCGCCAGGTGACGTCAATCCGAAGAGACTAAGATTTACCTGGTTGCACCTGCGGAACGCCCCCCGACATGCCCGTGCCCAGTCTATTGCCCTCCCACTCCTAGAAAAGCCACTCCAGACGGATACCACGCGTGGTCTTCCTGAGTCTCTCACTCCTGTCGGGACTGTAGGAACTCCGCCCGAGAGCTTCACCGGGGGACTCTGTCGGCCTTCTTTGCCGGAGGCCAACAGACCTCTTCCCCACACCTTAAGTGACCAAAATAAATTTGCAGTTTTGCTCCTACCCTTGCCTAGTCGCTGGTTCTTTTGTGCTCATTGGGCTGGTCTTAGAAAAACAAATCAGTTGATGCCGAAACCCGGGAGGAGGCCCCTTCTCAGGCCTCTAAGGGTTGAGGAACCTCCTCCTGCTCCCACGCTGCAGACGGACCAGGACCTGAGACCCGCTTCCCTCACTCTCACGGCATCTCTGGGGTAAGTGCCCTTGTCTCCTCTTTACCTCCCTCGGCCAAAAATCCTGCGCAGGTCCGAGGCCCACTTTTGAGCCACCAAGTGGCTTGGGAGACCCATTCAGGGCGGAGACGTCTGCCTGAAGGTAATCTCCACTTTGGCTCCATGAGCCTCCAGTCTGTCTCTGCTGGTTCCAAAGGACGCTTTGAAGCCAGGCAGAGATCCACTTCCATTTCTATTGTGTCCATTGTGTAAGTAAAGAGGAAACAAACGGGAAACCCAGCCAGTCCAAATTTCCAAAGAGCACCCCCTTAGGGTGCCTCCTAGCCAATTTAAAAACCTTATAGCTCAAACAAGACCTTAGGAGGAAGCGGTTAATTTTCCTTTCCACTGTGGTGTGATCGACCTCAGCAATTTCTGCCAGTGGCTAGGCAAGTGGTCTGAAATTAATTACATTCAAGGCTTTTGGGCCTTACGCTCTCATCCCTACCTGCCCTATACTCCTCTTTCTCTCCCCGCTCTCTCCACCCCCTCCCTTCCTGCCCAGACTCCTCCTCCTCCCCCCATCCAGACTCCTCCTTCCTCCTCCTTATCTACTAGTAATCCACTCGGTCCCGTGCCTCCTTCGGGGCCCCCAACTGGCTGTCTTGAGTCCCCTATCTCTGCCCACACCCTCCTACAGTGTTAGCACCTTTGTGAGAGGTGGCTGGGGCGGAGGGGGTAGTCAGAGTACATGTCCCTTTTTCATTGGCCGATCTTTCCAAAATTGAGAAGCGTTTAGGTGATTTCTCAGCTAATCGTACCATATACATAAAGGAATTTAGATACCTTTGTCAGGCCTATGACTTAACTTGGCATGACCTCCAGGTTATCCTAACCTCTACCCTAAACTGACTGAGGTTCTAACCCAGTATACCCGGTTAGATCCAGCCTCCCCCACAGGGGCCACCATTTTGGCATCTTATTTCATTTCTCAATCAGCTCCTGACATGCGTAAAAAACTTCAAAAGGTAGAGGATGGTCCTCAGACACCAATACAAGACCTGGTTAAATTAGCCTTTAAGGTCTATAACTCCAGAGAGGAGATGGCAGGCTCGCATCAAACAGAAGTTACAGCTCCTAGCAGCGGCTTTACAGCCCAGTCGTAACCCCAGGCCAGAGAGTACACACCCCACAGACTCCAAGGCTACAAAAGGAGCCTGCTATAAGTGCGGCAAGGCAGGACACTATGCCAACAGGTGTCCACAAGGTTCCCGAGCCCCAGAGCAGCCTTGCTATAATTGCAAGTCATCAGGACATTGGGCCAGTGAATGTCCTAACCCTCGTCCACCAGCAACCCCCTGTCCTGCTTGCCAGCAGGGAGGACACTGGAAGTCTGATTGCCCCACCCTGAGAACAGGTGCTGCGTCTCCACGTGACCCCCTTTCCCAGGATCCTAGGAGCTCCTTCCAGCTCCTACATCTGGACGACAACGACAACTGAAGGTGCCGAGACTCGGGGACCCCCATCACCCTCGCCGAGCCGCGGGTAACTCTCCTGGTAGCGGGTAAGACAATTTTTTAATCAACAGCGAGGCTACCTATTCTGTTTTGCCGTCCTTCTCTGGACCTAGCCTTCCATCCAATATCTCTGTAGTAGGAGTAAGCAGAAAGCCATCCACTCCACGAAAAAACTCCACTCCTTAATTGCTGCCTGGCCAACAACTACTTTGCACACTCGTTCCTCATTACACCCTCATGCCCTACCCCCTTACTAGGCCGAGAAATCAGTTTGGCTTTCCCCCACTCGCCTCAAACTTACTAAATTTTCTTAACTATCTCATACTCCCCAACCTTGCCAGGACCTTCCTTCTGGGTTTTGCCCATATTCCAACAAATGCTTCCATTCCTCATTCCTATACTAATACTGTGCCTTATTTTATTCTTCATCCGTACGTCCAAATACCAGCCATAGGCCCTGACCTTAACGACGCCCCTTAACAGCAGAAAGTAGCCAGACAGACCACGGCACCTCTTTATCACTATTATCAATAAAAGGTTGGACTGTTTGGACGAACAGAGGCAGGATGGCACATTTCCAGGTTCTTCACCACCAACTTTTCCCACGCGTGCAAAAATGCAGCTGGCGCCTGGGAAGGTGCAGACCAACCGGGCATGCGCCAGGTGATGTCAATCTGAAGAGACTAGGATTTACCTGGTCGTACCTGTGGAATGCCCCCCGACACGCCCGTGCCGCACCTATTGCCCTCCCACTCCTAGAAAAGCCGCTCTGGACGTACGCGTGGGCCTTCCTGAGTCTCTCACTCCTGTCGGGACTGTAGGAACTCCGCCCGAGAGCTTCACTGGGGGACTCTGTCAGCCTTCTTTGCCGGAGGCCGACAGACCTCTTCCCCACACCTTAGGTGACCAAAATAAATTTGCAGTTTTGCTCCTACCCTTGCCTAGTCGCTGGTTCTTTTGTGCTTGTTCGGCTGGTCTTAGAAAAACAAATCAGTAATAGTAAGTGTAGTCTATTTTACAAATTTATATTTTGGTATTACTTTTTATTTAGGATATTTCTTTCACAGATCATTAGAAAACTTCAGAGAAACATATGTTTCTCATCTGCTCATAAATATAGAAATCATTGTGTATGTAATTACACGGTGATTTATATTGCTTTCTCTTCGCTGTAACAGAAACCAGGATTGCTCTCTGCACTGGTTATAATAGAACTTTCCCATAAATTTAGCAAGCGTTTTTGAAAGTAAAGGGAAAACTCAAAGGAAGATGAACTGTTATAATTATTTAGAGTTCTGTTAAACTTAAGGATACAACCAACATCTGAAGGAGAAGATGTGCTAATGATACAGTGGATTCTGATAAATATAAAGGTAGATGGGGAGGACTTGTCAAGACGGGAACAGGATTATATGCAAAGGTTAACATCAAATATATAATCGCATTAGAGACAAAGAACAGAAGTGGGCTGGGCTCATGCCTGTAATCCCAAAACTCTGAGAGGCCAAGACTGGAGGATTGCTTCAGGCCAGGAGTTTGGAGACCAGTGTGGGCAACATGGGGAGACCCCAATCTCTACAAAAATACTTAAAAAATTACCAGACGTAGGGGTGCGTGGTTGTAGCTCCAGCTACTCAGGAGCCTAAGGCAGAAGGATTGATTTTGCCCAGGAGTTTTGATTGCACCACTGCACTCCAGCCGGGACAACAGAGCCAGACCCTGTCTCTAAAACAAACAAACAAGAGCCACCTCTGCCACTATTTGTTTCACTTTCATTACTACATTTCATTAAATACTAAAATGCATTAGTACATTGAAAGAAAGTATATTTAAAAAGACTTTTCAGGTATCATTTTACAAACTATTAAACAAATTTATGTTTTTCTTAAAAAAGCCTTTTATGACATGAAAAAATTAGCATAGTCATAAAAAAGAAGTCAAGGGTTCTCTCCTGTGCTGTCTTGTAAGGAGGTGGAGTGGAGGTCATACTGCATTTGGCTCCTGTCTATATTTTTCTGAAGTCATTTTGCTGGGCCTCTCGTGAGACCCCATTCTCTGCAAGCACACAGGAAAATATTTCACAAGGAGAGAGTTAAAGAGTTGCCATGGAAGAAAATACCTCCAAAACCTTCTTTGGCACAGACAGAATTTTTTTTTTTTTAAAAAAAACCTTTCCTTCCTCTCTGAAACTTTCAGAAAGTGCCCTAGTGCACAGTCAGTTCCTCTGGAGCAACTGCCAAAGTCAGCACCTCAAGCAGAGAGGGCAGGCGCTAGCAGTAAAAGAGCTCAGTGATGCAAAGTATGGGCTTAGTCTGGAAAATGCTGGATTCCCTTCAGACCACTCTGGATGCAGTCAATCAGAAGCTAAAATTTGGTTCTCAAGACTCCTTAGGGCAAAGGTTCAAATGGCTTATTCCTTAAGTTGTTCCTAGGAGTTTCTAGGATTGTTTTTAGTTGTAATTAAAGGAACTAAAATTCTGTAAACCAAATGGAAGAATTTGTCTATGAAGTGAGACATAATTATCTGGTGAGTTCTTAATTTGTGCTTCAATGACAGAACTGACATGCACAGAGTTTTGAAGTCTTGATAAGTGGGATCAGTAGGAATGATTAAAAGGCTAGGACTGGAAACTTTCCCCTTAATTTCTCTTGTGCAGTGATTTACAAACTAGTTACTTCCTTAGCAAGAATTACCTTCAATAGAAACCAGAAGAGAATTGTCAGGAGTAAAGAATGAAAGATCTAAACCTTCTAGTTACTAACTTATATCCTATCAAAACTACTCGTATGTTCACTTATTGATACCTAGTAATCTTGGTGATGTAGTAAAGGATTGTGTAAACAAATCAGCTAAGAGCTCATATTTCCTGAACTCCTTCTTTCCCATGCTTACAAAGAAGGAAAATTTGCCTTTGGTGTTGTATTGGAGGCCACTGTGTGTTGGCTTTATAGCCAGAATTTTATTATATGTTGTCTTATAAAATCCTGCAAATTTCTTTAGGAGGACATAATCTCTGCTTTAACATTATGAAACTGGACTTCACAGAAGTTAAGTAACTATCTGATAACAAGTAACTTAAAAATATGAATCAGGATTCAAATGTATTAACATGATACAAGGCTCTCTTTCACTTCACCATACTGCATTTTCAGTTATTTAAACATATACAGCTAAAGAGTATCTTATTTGCACATGTAGGAGAATAACAGAAATTAAAAGTTTAAAGTATGGAGTTTATTTCATCCAAAATATAATTGTTGTTTCTCTGTGTTGGGAAAGGCTGTCTCCTGCACTCAGTCCTGTGTGTGGACTCCACTGGACCACAGAAGAAGAAGCCTTCAACCCGAACACTTCCTTACCAACAGATAAAGAGCCTTCACAGCACGTGCCGGGTTTATCGCCTGGTATGGGAATATCTTTTCCTGTTTCAGACTCTGTATACTCCTTTATTCTGCTTAAGCTCATGTGTCAATGGCCCTCAGACATACCTCCAGCTTTCTGTATTTCAAACTGCATGGGAAGGCAGAAGGGTCCCTCTATTGCAGCACAAAGTGGGGTGTGTGCAGCTAACTCCCCACATAGCATAGCTGTGAAGTGGATCCACTGGCCCTGAGGGACCAACACAATGCAAAGGGCTGGACCTTGTGCACTCTTACTCCTCCCTTGCTGTGAGTACACACTGTATGGCTTGAGTCTAGCGTGTGTGTTTTCTGTATCACAACCTCAGGTCATGCATTGCTCTCTTCCCTGGAAGGCATTTGTCTGTCTTCTAGACTTGGCAGCACAGCCCGGCCATCCAGTGAATGATGAAATACTTAGCTCTTGTTGTCTTAGTAGGTAATTTTGTGAATTCAAATAAATAATCAGCTAATAACATTGATTGCAAAATACTCTTGGATTGGAGAATTGAAAAGGCACATTTCACTCAAGGCATCTTTGCCCCTGGGCTGTAACTTAAAATACCACTTTGATTTAAGGTCTCCTTATCTAACTTCCACTCAGTCACCTCTGCATTCTACCTGTAGTAAAGTGATTCAAAATCATTCCAGAAGTCAGGAATTCTACAAGAATCATGTAAGTCATATAAAGTACTAGTTAAGCATAAAATATATTTAAAAGGAAAAATAAATCAAAGTCATGATAAAATGTAAATCAATTACCACTGATGACATCATCACCCTGATATAAAATTTTTCTTAGCTCAGCATGTAGGCTGCTGTATTTCACACATCATTAAACCTTTAGAGCTCTTAGTTTTAGACAAATAGACCTCAGTATAGCAGATGTACTATATGCCTGTATTAGTCTGTTCTCAAGCTGCTAATAAAGACATACCCAAGACTAAGTAATTTATAAAGAAAAAGAGGTTTAATGAACTCACAGTTCCACATGACTGGGGAGGCCTCACAATCATGGCAGAAGGCAAAGGAAGAGCAAAGGCATGCCTTACATAGTAGCAGGCAAGAGAGCATGTGCAGGGGAACTTCCCTTTATAAAACCATCGATCTTGTGAGACGTATTCATGAATACAAGAACAGTACAGGAAGACCCACCCTCATGATTCAATTACCTCCCACCAGGTCCCTCCCACGATACATGGAGATTATGGGATCTACAATTCAAGATGAGATTTGGGTGGAGATACAGTCAAATGTTATCAATGCCTGAGTGGTCAGAGCAAAGCTGTCTCCCTTAAGTAAGTGGATAGAGAGTTATGAAACAGTCACAGAACTCATAGAACCGTCTCATATGAGAAAAGATAAAACAAAACTAGCAGTTTATGCTTACAGTCCTCATTCATATTAAAACTGGGGTATATGTAGTATGTATATTTGTGTCTCTGAAGTTAATATACTGCACATACATATAAATATACATGTAGTATATGTAGTAATACCCTAAAGAAAATTCAGTTTTACATGCCCTTTAAAAGCTTTCTTTCCTTATGGAATTCATTGACTTTTGTGAAGTTTATTTAACATTCATGCCTTTTGCTGGACACCATTCTACCTGAGGAATCAGAGATTGCCATGTTGTCTTGACTTTGTTGTGTTGTATGTTCTACCTTTTCTTATCCAAAACAGAACTTTTGTTGATTCTTCTCACCACTCTGTCCCTACCCTGTTTCCATTTCCCAGTTCTCTAAATCATAGTCTATCAAGTTGTGAGGCCAAAATTCTGAGTCATCCTTGAGTCCTTTTCCGTTTGCTCCCAACAGTTAAATTGAATCTATCAGCAAGTCCTGTTGGTTTTGCCTCCAAAATAGACCCTGCAAATTCACTTAGGCTCTTATCACTTGATTGCTATTACTTTAGTCAAAACCACCATCTCCTGCCTGGGTGGCTGCTGCATATTCTAAACTGTTCTCCCTGCTTCTACTCTGGGCTACATAAAAATCCTCTCTCTACACTCTAGCCACAACGATCTATTACAATTACAAATGAGAGCATGTCTTTTCCCTGTTTTAAACTTCACAATGGCTTCTCCTTATGCTTAAAATAAAACCTAATCTCTGTTTGGGTGAGGGAGAAGGGACAAAATGGAGGAAGGTGAACAAGAAGGCACCACCCCTGTTGCTTCCCGGTTCTTCCTCACCAACTTTCCCGCGCAGGAAAATGCAGCCCCCGCCCGGGAAGATGCAGATCAACAGAGCATGCACCAGGTGACGTCAATCCAAAGAGATCAAAACTTACCCGGGCACCGCTATGGAGATGCCCCTATCACGCCCTTATCCCGTCCACTGCCCTCCTGCTTCCAGTACCAATGCATGAAAGTCCGCTACCAGGCAGGAGTCGGGGTGACTTCTTCAGCCCCACATTCATGGACTGGGGAACCTCACCGGAGAGTGCTGGCACGACTTCCCTGGCCCCCCACACCTGAGGACCAGAGAACCTCGCCTGAGAGTGTGTGCATATTTGCAATAAAGGGCTGCCGCTTTCTTATGTACTTTGGCCTCATGTTTAATTACTTAGCTCTCCTAAATTAAGTTACATTAAATTAAATTAAGACAATCTTCTTATTTCCAGAACAAGATGCTGGATGATCTGCCGTAGTCCCCTGATCTCACCACTTAGCATGCTGGGTCTCACATATTGTGCCCCATTCTCAGTAGTTTTCTTTATTTTCTTCATACCTCAAGCCCATTCAATTCTCAAGACATTCACATGATTCTATTTGGGAATGCTCTTTGCCAAAACCATTCCTCCATTCCTGACATTTTTCTGTTTTTGAGTTTTGGCTTACCTGCTATATCTTAGAGAGTGATTCCTTATCTAGCCATTCTAAATTGGCAGCTTAATGCCCACCCCCTCTTTTTTGAATCACATTACCCAGTTTTATTTTCATCAGGACACTTTTTGTAACTGAAATATTGTTATTATTAATGTAGTTTGCTGTTGTTGTTGTTGTTGTTAGTTCTATTCTCCCTTACCACAGCTCTTTGGACAAAACATTGTCTATCATTACCCTTTGTATCCCCAGTGGCTAAAATATGTTTGGTACATAATCCAACCTTAAGGCACAATTGTGGGAGAAAAGAAAGGGCTTTGTTAAAATAAACCAGGGTTTATTGTTAAAATAAACCAATAATAAAAGCTGGCAATCAAAAAGCAACAATGACATTGACCACTTGTTTCAATATTTTATGGGAAATTTTGATTTTTTTTCAAGACAATGTGTTGCTTTGTCACCCATGCTAGAGTATAGTGGCATGATCACAGGTCACTGGAACCTCAATTTCCTATGCTCAAGGGATCCTCCCACCTTAGCTTTTCAAGTAGCTGGGAGTACAGGTGCACGTCACCATGCATAGCTAATGTTTAGATTTTTTATAGAGATGAAGTCTTACCTTTTTGCCCAGGCTGGTCTTGAACTCCTGGGCTCAAATGATTCTGTCACTTTGACCTCTCAAAGTGCTAGGATTACAGGCGTGACCCACCACACTAGTCATTGATTTGCTCTTAGTAATGGCTTGGTAAACAATTTAATCATGTTTTTTAAAATATGGGAGGACAATTGATAACAGAGAAATGGGAGTGTTCATACATATGATGTCACTGACACAGACTAAAATCAACACCCTTCTGAAAATACAAGACAATTTTAAAAACAGAGAGTACCACAATTTTTTCCCCTTTCTTCTAGTTATTTGAATTATCCTCTCTAAAATGAGTATATTAGTCATAAAATATTCCTTCTTGTTGCTGAAAGTCTAATACATTTTACTTTTTTCCTGCTGCAAAGTCAATAGGGAGTTATCTCCCAAAAGTGATTTTTCTACAGCTTTTATCTATCTCACAAATGCAAATACAAAATTAAACTCACTCAGAAACATCATGCACATAATGTGGGTTTTTTTTTTTTTTTTTTTTTTTTTTTTAATTTTTGACACCCTGAGGATTTCTTTGTCCATAAATCAATGGAAGGCTTATACTCATGCACATGGAGGTAACCTCTTTTCTCTCTCATAGACATCATGGGGAGAATATTCTTCCCTTAGGAAGCTATACAAATATAATGCAGTATCATAAAATGTGTACATATTCTTTTAACTGTTTCAGGGCAATAATTGTACTTTCAGTGCTAAATTGCTAAACCATTTTTGTGCCTTAAATTTCTGTGTATTGAAATTGCAACCTAACACTATTACTAATGCTTATGGTACTTGTACAAGGAATGTGCTTGTTTTTATACAAGAAAGAATTAATGTGTTTCACTTTGTATCAGTAGACTTTGAGACTCCTGAAATGTTTACACCCTTATGCTGAGAACATAATGACATGCAAATAAATAAATGGTGATAACAACTTAAGTGCAGAAAAATAATTATCTGGTTTTTTGATAAACATTGTTCTTCCATTTTCATGAATAATGTACCCTCAAGATTCACAGGGTATCATAAAGAAAAGCTATATGAGAAACCTAGAAAGTGCAGTAAAACAAATTCCTGGAATGAACTTTCTCAGTAGTGGGATCACAGTAACCAGAGAGAGTGGCAGATTTTGACAGAGCAGCTGTTAATGCTAGTACAGAGAAAGCTTGAAATTTATCTCAATCTTAGATTTCACACTCCGCTGTAGACCTCTCATATAGTTAGTGATCTCATCTTCAGGCAATTCCATCATTCAACATTTTCATACTCAATCATAAGATTTTGTATGTATGTGCTAAAAATGTCATTTTCTGAAAGAACACACATATCTGGATAAAACCTTATGACTAGACTCAGATTCCTTAAGGAAATTTACAGATATTCAGACATATTCCTCTATATTTGTATACATTCCTTCAATAACATTGGTCTATTAGGATATAAATATAAAGGCATTTTATTCATTGTTTTAACATCTCTCCTCCTATTTCCTCCTATGGAAAAAAGCAAAGTTGTTTGGGAGAGAAGCTAAGACTTTAGAAAATGACGGAAAGAGCCTAAATAAAACAAGAGAAGCCCTATCCTACTCTTCCTGAGACAAGAATTTCTTAGTTTGTGTGTTTGTTTTTCTCCAGCAAGGAGGAGGAAGTGAGGGTAGCAGATAAGTGAAGATTTGGGGAAGAGAAAAGAATCCCAGGATCATGCCACAGGGTGAAGCTAGGCCTGAGAGAAATTCAAAGTGGCAGAGTCTCCAAAATAACTTTTAAAACCATGAAAGTTTAATGCTCAATTGGAACGTATTTGACTTTTGATGTAATTTTTAGAGTTTTCCTTCACTCTAGAATATTGGAAAATACTTTGTAGGAATCTGCTTGTTTTTATACAAGACAGAACTAATGTGTTTCACTTTGCATCAGTAGACTTTGAGACTCCTAGAAGCAGACCAGCCATAAGAATGGAAGCCCACTGTACATACCCATAAAATATAAGGAGAGCTTTCGATTTCCACAGGATAGCCAAGGATGTTAATCCAATTTTACCTCCATAAAAGAAGCAAGTCACCCTTAGATATTTTTGTTTTCTATATATATGTGCCTTGCCCAATAAGGAAATAGCAATAAGGTCTGAATAGATCACTTCTCTTTCTTCACACAAAACAGCTAGGCAGTGTAAAGGTAAGAGAGTTCATAACACAAAACTCAAACAAAATAAGTAAAATGACAATATTAAAATCACTATATATTTTACATGCATTTCTTTTACTAACAGTAACTTTGCCTGTCAGGAATTTAATAGTTGATATGTCAAAGTGATTTGGCCTGTTATTAGTTGCTCTGAAGTGAAATTGTCTTTTACATCTTAGAAACCAAGGGCCAGTCTTGATGGTCAAATTAGCTCATAATTTTAACATCTAGTTACAATTGTGTTAGACAGCATCTTATTTAAAAAAATGCTTAAATTTTTGATGCATTCATTTAATTATATACCAAGAGTAAAAGATAGCATTTTAAATGTTAATGGAGACTATTTTGACATTGCACAGTCATATAAGCATACTGCAATTAGTAAGCTGTGGAAGGAGATGATAACATCATAGTAAATCCACTAGGATCATGTGGAAATATAGGCAAAACAAAAATGATATATGAACGAAAGAATATAGTGAGGAGAAAATTCTCCATTCTTATGTTTAAAAAAAAAATCCTTAAAATCAAATTGCTTATTAGAACTCTAGCAGTCCTAGAGGAAAAATCTTATTAAATTCAGTGCCATTCAGTTTAAGTCCATATCATTCAAGGTGCATTAAATATTTTTCTGTGAAGAGCTCCATGCTGGGTGCTACATGGGGTATAATGGAATCTACCTATCTGCTTTTTTCCCCGAGGAGTTCATGTTCTAATTAGGGAGGAAAAGTTTGTGTATGTGACAGAACCAGACTGGATTTGAATAAAAAATGCGTGGTATGGAGATGGCGCTTTTAAAGGGTTATTGTCTATTGTTTTTTAATTAGCTCCTTTTTCCTCAGACACTTGTCTGCTTTCTCCCTTTCCCATTCATTACACCAGAATGTCAATCTTCAACCTTTGATTATTACTTCAGTGTGTTCCATATTTACAACACTGAATAAATCCATCTGTCTGCTAATAAATCAATAGTCTTGACCTCAACAAATGATATTACAATGCAAATGCATGATTCTAACAAAGAAATACAGAGACTTCTTAAACATTCACACTTTTTATTTTGCATAATGGACCCAGAGGACATGTTTAGAGCACTATTTAGTGAAACACAACTTACCACCATTATCAACAACTCAACAGAAAGTTTTCTTTCAAATTGTCAGAAGTATAATTTTAAAGTACAAACCAAATTTAATTGATATTATAATCTGTAACTTTACCTTTTTACCATCAAAATATGCAAGGAATACATAATTTTCTTCAGGAACACAGAAAAATTGTAGTGCTTATAAGGTTTCTGATGTACAATTTACTTCTTATATAAACCACAGTCACCTAATTTAGAACTACATTTTAGTTAAGACATATGTTTTCCTCATTTATATTCCACTAGTGCTGATTTGCATCCTAAGCCTAAATAATTGCTTAATAAACACACCTAATGTGTGTTTATTATTAACCGTATGTCTGTGCCCCCCCCAAAATTCATATTTTGAAGGCCTAACTCCCACTATGACTGTGTTTGGAGATAGGACCTGTAAGGAGGTGATAAAAGTTAAATGAGATCATGAAGGTGGGGCCCTAATCTGATAGGATTCGTTCTCCTAATCATAAGAAGAAGAAATAGCTGAGTTCTTTTCATCTACCATGTGAGGACACAGCAAGAACACAGCCATGTGTCAATCAGGAAGAGGGCACTTGCTGGGAACTTAATTGGCTGACACCTTGATGATGGATTTCCCAAACTTCCAAACTGTGAGAAAACAAATTTATGTCATCTAAGTCATCCTGTAGTCATGTGGTAGATTTTTTTTACAGCAGAATAAGATTAATGCACAATTAAGACATGGTAATATTTAGTCTCACACACATACACACACGAGCACACACACACTAACACACTCACTCAAAATGATTTGCACCAGCCTAAGCAACATAGTGAGACCTTATCTCTATGAAAGAAAGAAAGAAAGAAAGAAAGAAAGAAAGAAAGAAAGAAAGAAAGAAAGAAAGAAAGAAAG
>NC_045455.1:49529366-49577925 GCF_002776525.5 Piliocolobus tephrosceles | reverse complement strand
AAGAAAGAAAGAAAGAAAGAAAGAAAGAAAGAAAGAAAGAAAGAAAGGGAAAGAAGAGAGAGAGAAAATAACTACCTGTAGTACCATCTACTCAGGAGTTTGAGGTGGAAGGATAGCTTGAGTCCAGAAAGTCGAAGCTGCAGTGAGCTATGATCGTGCCACTGCAATCTAGCCTGAATGGCAGGGCAAAATCCTGCCTCAAAAAAAAAAAAAAAAAAAAAAAAACAAGGGAGGTAAAGTATATTGGAGAGGGGAGTGGGAGAAATTCAGGTGTCCCTTTAATACTCAAGTCAAAGAAGTCAAAAGCAAAATATATTCAATAATATAGGTACATCTTGAGCAACATTCAAAGGAAAAAAAGGAGAGAAAAAAGAGGTATAGTTTGGGAATGAGAAGGTGAAAAGTATGGAAATTCTGGAGGGGTGGGTTTCTAAACACTAGTTGAATATAGGATAAACAGTTACTGATATGCAAATACTAAGTAATATGTAGTATGAAAGGTTGGTATATTTGGAGTTTCTATTAACCTTCTGTTCTTTGAAACACACTTTTTTAACTTTTTATTTTATTTTTGAGAGAGGGTCACCCTGGCTAGAGTGCAGTGGCACGATCTCAACTCACTGCAACTTCCACTTCTTGAGTTCAAGCAATTATCTTGCCTCAGCCTCCCTAGTAGCTGGGACTACAGTATGCACCACCATGCCCAGCTAATTTATTTATTTTTCTTTAGTAGAGATGGGGTTTCACCACGTTGGCCAGGCTTCTCAAACTCCTGACCTCAAGCGATCCACATGCCTTGGCCTCCCAAAATTCTGGGATTACAGGCGTGAACCACCACACCCAGCCAAAAATGTCATTTTAAAACAATTAGAAAGGCTATATAAATAAAAATAAATTATGAACTCACCTAAAATGCCACTACTCTAAATTAACCACAATGAAAGTTCTGCTGTTTCTTCGGTATATATTGTGTACAATACATACAATTATATAAGTCTTTTCCACTTAAGAATATATCATTAATACTTTTCAGTGTCATTATATGTCATTGTACAGTAATGTCATTACAAATGACATTATATGCCATTTTTCCTCAACATAATTTTTAGGATACCATGCAAACCATTCTATAGATACTCAAAACGTATAGTCAAATTACCATTCATGAACATTTTGGTTTTTTATTGATTGAGGGTGTTTCTATTTATGAAGAATATTCAGAGCATTTATAGGTTAATTATATAAGAGATGGGATGATTAAGTATTAATGGAAGACAACACCAAATGCTGGTGAAGAGGTAGAGAGGCTGGATCACTCATCTGTTGTAGTGGGAATATAAAATGGCACAGCCTCTGGAAACTAGTTTCAGAGCCTTACAAAATTAAACCTGCAATTGTCATATGATTCAACAATAACACCTTTGGTTATTTATCCAAGAAATAGAAATTTATTTGATTTACATAAAAATGTAAACACAAATATTAAATAGCAGCTTTATTCCTAATAGACAAAAATTTGAAACAGTCCAAATGTCTTTCAACAAGTGAATGACTCAAAGAACTGCTATTACCATGGAATTCTACTCACTAATTAAAAAGCATCAATTACTGATACATTCAACCACTTGGACAAATCTCCAGGGAATTATACTGAATAAAAAACCCCATAAAAAGGTTAAATACTGTATGATTCCATTTATGCAACATTGTTGAAATGACACAATTTAAAAAAATGAAGGACAGATTATGGTTACCATGGATAAGGGATGTGGAGGGAAATGTGGAGGGCAGTGGGAAACAGGTATGTGTGATTATGAAAGAACACAAGAGATTCCTATGTTGTTGGAACTGTTGAGCATTTTGACGACTTTGGTGGATACACGAACCTACACAGGAGATAAAACTGTGTAAAACTAAATATAACACAGACACACACAAATGAATACCAGTAAAACTAATGAAATCTAATGAATAAGATAGGAAGATTGTATCAATGTCAATATCCTGGTAGTGATATTGTACTACAGTTTTGCAAAATGTTACCATTGTGTAAACTAGGAAAAGCGGACTAAGGCCCTCTCTGCTTTATTTCTTACAAGTATATGTCAATCTTCAATTATATCTATCAACATTTCAGTTAAAAATCACTGAAGATGTATAGTGAACACAAATTAAGGAAAACTGAGATTTTAGAAAAGAAAAGGGAGTTGATTAACTTGACAAAGTAGTTAGATTTAGGCAATGGATTCTGAATACAGGATTGTAGAGGTTGACTACAACAGAATACAAATATGACAGTTACTTTTGTAAGACACACTTTAAAAATGTATGTATTTCATTTGTCATTAGAGGACACATTAAGATAAATGGCTTTCAAAATCTGAGAAAAATTAATGTCTAGTACATATTTTATAAGTTTCAGTGTTTATATAATGGAATAATGCATACACATAACAGGGAGGAGGGAGGTGATATAGAACAGAATGCATAAATACCTGAATGAACTATTCAATAATAGAAATATATAATTTTTATTTTAGAATT
Organism: Piliocolobus tephrosceles; assembly: GCF_002776525.5. Lineage (NCBI taxonomy): Eukaryota > Metazoa > Chordata > Mammalia > Primates > Cercopithecidae > Piliocolobus > Piliocolobus tephrosceles. The sequence goes on along the minus strand of NC_045455.1, from coordinate 49,575,381 downwards.
AACCTTCCTAATATTTTATCCTGCTATTCTAGGCATCATAGATCCAAAATCTTACTATTGGTTAAAAGTAACAAGAATTTTTGCTTTGTCAAAATATATTAGATGAGGCCTAATAACATTTTAATTTTGTTTCCTATGAGAGAATATTTATGTTACATGGTAAGTTATCCTACACAAATAGCACACTCACATATTATATCAGATACTCTGATCTAATTTTGATCCTCCCAGATATTTATTGTACATTTTTATGGCTTTATATCAAACAATATCATAATTCATCTGGAAGCCTCTTTATGAGTAACAAAATATCTGTAATTTGAAAACACTGACCCTTTGCTTGGTATTTGCAGACCTATGATTTGCTCACCTAACTGTACATGGAAAATTATAATAGCCATAGAATGAATGTTATGACAAAATATAAGGGCATTATCAAATACTTAGCAAGCTATATTTAGACTAAAAATAGCAACTAAATAGCACTAATGTTCTTTTTTTTTTTAACATTGTTGCCATGAGAAATAATTGTCCTCTTCTGCCCTACATATCAGTTGTACTCCAGGCTACCATCCTCATTATCACTTGATAATTCAACAGCTAAAAGACTGCTGTTTTTCTGTAATTATTCTTATTAGCCATTTTGCATAAAAGCTTATGAGACAGTAAGCCAATTGATTATGCAATTACAAATGAGAAACTCGAGAGTGAATGGGTAAATAATTCTTCTGAGGTCACAAAATAGTCAAATGTTTGCGCAAAAAATAACATTTTTATTTTTCCAGTCTCAGTCTAATATTGTGTTCCTGATTATTTTGGCTGGGTCTTGGATATAAATGTTTCATCATGTATGCCTAAACTAATATGAATGTTTGATTACATATAAATATCTATAATTGTTGCAGTTGTTCCAGAAAATTGGTAGTAACATTAACTTTTAAATATATATGTTTTTGTAGACATTGTGTCACAATGGTAAAAAATGAAAGGAATATAATTTCAACTCAGAATTCTTGAATTCTCTTAAACTTTTGACTCTTTTTGACCATATAAGTTTTTCTATTGATACATAATAATTGTACACATTTATAGGGTACATGTGATACTTTGATACATTCATACAATGTGTAATAATCAAATCAGGGTAATAAGGACATCCATCACTATCAAACATTGATCATTTCTTTGTTTTGGGAACATTCCAAATTTTTTAGCTATTTTAAAATACACAATAAATTACTGTTAACTCTATTTACCCTACTGTGTGTGCTAGCAAACACTCAAGTTTATTCTTCTTATATATCTGTATATTTGTACCCATTAGCTGACTTCTCTTTATCCTCCCCTCCTCAGTCACTTCCCAGCCTCTGGTAACCACCATTCTACTCTCTACCTCTATGAGATAAATTTTTTTGGTTCCCACATACAAGTGAGAACATGTTATATTTGTCTTTCTGGGCCTGGCTTCTTTCACTTAATATAATGTCCTCCATGCTCAGCCATATTGCTACAAGTGACAGGATTATATTCCTTTTATGGCTGAATAATATTCCATCGTGTGTACCTGCCACATCTTTTTTCATCCATTCATTCACTGATAGCCACTTAGGTTGATTGTGTATCTTGGCCTTTGTGAATAGTGCTGCAATAAACATGGGATTGCAACTCTCTTCTACACACTGATCTCCTTTCTCTTGGAGATACACCTAGCAGTGGGATTGCTAGAACCTACAGTATTCTTTTCTCTTTCTTTTTCTTGAGACAGGGCCTTGCTGTATCACTCAAGCTGGAGTGCAGTGGCATGATCACAGCTTACTGTAGCCTCACCCTCCCAGACTCAAGAGATCCTCCTACCTCAGACTTGAGGTAGTTGGGACCACAGTTGTGCACCACTGCACCTGGCTAATTTTTGTATTTTTTATTTTTTGTAGAGGGGTCTCAGGATGTTACCCAGGCTGGTAGTATTTCTATTTTTAGTTTTATGAGAAACCTCCATACTGTTCTCCATAATGACTGTACTAATTTACAATACCAAGAACAGTATACTAGAGTTCCTTTTTCTTCACATCCTTACCAGCATTCACTCTTCATCTTTTTGATGATAGTCATTTTACCTGAAGTCGATGATATTCCATTATGGTTTTGATTTGCATTTTTCTTATGATTAGTGATGTTGAACTTTTTTTTTTTTTCCGTATATTTGTTGGCTATTTGTAAGTCTCTTTTTGAGAAATGTCTATCCGGACCATTTGCCTACTTTTTAAACTTTTTTTTTTTTTTTTTTGCTAGTGAGTTGCTTGGATTTCTTATATATTCTGATTATCAATCCTTTGTTGGATAGATAGTTTGCACTATATATTTTCTCCCACCATTCTATAGGTTGTCTCTTTAATCTGTGGATTGTTTCTTTTGTTACTTGGGTAAATCTATTAGCCTCTTCTGAATCCTTTGTTATCAATTACAACTCCATTCAGCTATCTTCTCCTATTTTTAATTTTGCCTGACCCTCCTTGATAGATTTTCTTGTCACATGTGTGAGTTTCTTAAAAGAAAAGATTGTGTCTTGCTCATCAATTTATCATTAGATTCTAGCATAGTATCTGGCAGAGGTTGAGATGCTAGGGTAAGACAGTCCATTTGCAATGTTTTATAAACTAAAAACTAATTTACAGACTTACATCTTTTTATATTGCAGTCAAATTGCGGTCAGTTAAGGGTATTTTGTTGAGAGCAGCTGGATTTTTTTTTTGGGGGGGGTGCAAAATCAACGGAAATGCAATGCAATTGATCAGTCAATATTACTTGTATGTGGACATATGAATCCTGAATCATCCCACTATCACGTTCTTTCACATGATGGAGTGTTCAGTTAATTTTTTCCTCTACTTTCTTCCTTTCTACCAATATTTTCCAGCTTTATTTCTCTTCCCTACTTCTAGTTTTAACATTCCATAGGACATCCATAAAATGCCTCTAGTCAATAGCTTAGATACTCTTATCATTTTGGACAAAATCACCTAGGAAAACACCACCTGTCAATAAATTCAGTTTTCTGCTTTCCTACTTGCCTACACCAAAGCTGTAAACCATTACCAAAGAAAAATCACAGAGAAAAACAAGAATATCTCAGCAACACATTCTTAGCTGAGCCATTGAATCTCAATATTGCTGAGCCTTAATTTGAATCTCAGTATTACTGAGCAACAACTATGTTGGTTCTCTGGTCAATTTATTGTAAGCTCTCTATAGTCAATTTTCCCAATCAGCTTCAGTCTCCTCAAATCTGTTTTGCCTCCCTGCTTCCACAATCTCATTTCTCTTCCTCTATGTCTTTACTGAACCAGACTGTCTTCCTCATGCAAATGATCTTGTCTACTAACACCTAAAGAAAGTAGAACTTTTCAGGTGAAAATAACCTTAAATTGATGATATACAAGCTACCCACACATCCTCCGTTTATATGCTCCTTTAAAATGGAGTGCATGCTCCTTAATATTCTCTTATGTCTTCCGTATCCCAATTCCTCCAGTCTTCTAAATACTTTGCTGCTCAGTCTATTTTCTGTCTTCAAATTCCCACACTTAATACATCTTTCAAAAAGGTGAAATCATATTTGTCCTCAGAAATAATTTATTTAAGCCAATGTGTCTATCTACTACTGAGATGTTCTCCCTTTCCATCTGTAATTCCTGTAAAAGACATATTTCTCACAATTTCTATCCAGTCATTCTCACCCTTCAACAAACTGGAATGTGGCTTCTGCCCTTGACTGCTTCGTAGAAGCTGGCCTTTCTTCAGCCACAAACAATTCCACTGTGACAAAACTCAATGCAGGAAATAAAGAATTGAGAGGTGGCAATGTACTAGCAGCCCTCACTGTCATCGCCTCGTTGGCCTCAACATCCACTCTGGCAGCACTTGAGGAGCCCTTCAGCCCACCACTGTGCTGTGGGAGCCCCTCTCTGGGCTTGGCAGAGGCGGGAGCCTGCTCCCTCTGCTTATGGGTACGTGTGGAAGGATAACCATGGGCGGGAACCAGGGCTGGGCGTGGTGCTCACAGCCCAGAGCAAGCACGGGGACCGGCTCAGCAAGCCCCGCACTCAGAACCACTGGCCTGCGCCCTGGCCCAGGGCAGTGAGGGGCTCAGCACAGGGGCCAGCAGCTGCAGAGGTTGCACCGGGTCCCCCAACACTGCTGGCCCACATGCACTGCACTCCAATTCTCACCCAGCCTCAGCTGCCTCCCCTCAGGGTAGGGCTCGGAAACTACAGGGTGCCATGTCCCAGTCCCCTCCTCTGTTGTGGGCTCCTGTAAGGCCCAAGCCTCCCCAACAGGCACTGCCGCCTGCTCCATGGTGCCCGGTCCCATCCACCACCCAAGGGCCAAGGAGTGCAGGCTCGGCTGGGGACTGGTGGGCAGCTCTGCTTGCAGCCCCAGTGCGGAATCCACTAGGTGAACCCAGCTGGGCTCCTGAGCCTAGTGGGAATTGGAGAACTTTTATGTCTAACACTCTGTATCTAGCTAAAGGATTCTAAATGCACCAATCAGCACTCTGTCAAAACGGACCAACCAGCTCTCTGTAAAATGGACCAATCAGCTCTCTGTAAAATAGACCAATCAACTCTCTGTAAAATGGACCAATCAGCAGCATGTGGGTGGAGTCAGATAAAGGAATAAAAGCAGGCTGCCTGAGCCAGCAGCACCAACCTGCAAGGGTTGACTACCATTTGTGGAAGATGTGTTCTTTTGCTCTTCATAATAAATCTTGCTGCTGCTCGCTGTTTGGTCCATGCCACTTTTATGAGCTGTAGCACTCACCACTAAGGTCTGCAGCTTTACTTCGGAAGCCAAAGAGACCATGAACCCACTGGGAAGAATGAACAACTTCAGATGCTGATACACTCACCTGGAGAGTCTGCAGCTTCACTCCTGAAGTCAGTGAGATCACAAACCCACATGAAGGAAGAAACTGCGGACACATCTGAACATCTGAAGGAACAAACTCCGGACACACCATCTTCAAGAACTATCTAACACTCAGCGCCAGGGTGTGCGGCTTCGTTATTCTTGAAGGCAGGGAGACCAAGAACCCACCAATTCCACAGAATGACCTAGTAATAACAAAGATATTTTTGGGGCCAGGTGCAGTGGCTCATGCCTGTAACCCTGGCACTGTGGGAGGCTGAGATAGGAAGATCGCTTAAGGTCAGAAGTTCAAGACCAGCCTGACCAACATGGTGAAACCCCGTCTCTACTAACAATACAAAAATTACCTGGGCATGGTGGCACATGAGTGTAATTCCAGCTGCGCGGGAGGCAGAGGCAGGAGAATTGCTTGACCCTGGGAAGCAGAGGTTGCGGTGAGCTGAGATCTCACCATTGCACTCCGGCCAGGGTGCGAAGAATGGAACTCCATCTCAAAAAATATATATATAATTGTTAGGAAAATACTGTATTTACATTTTCAGTCCTAGCTTTCTTCTGGTTCCTGACACAGACATACCTGTTAGTATTTCTCACAAGTGTCTATCATACCTCTATGAGTTCCTACTTCAGTAAATAGCACCATAATCTACCCAGTTGTTTAAGTCAGAAATCTGGGTCTCTTTATTGGTATGTTCCTTGAATCCTCCTCACATCCACTCCCATCAGGATTTACTCAGAAATCTGGGACTGGTTCTTAACTGGCTTTGGAATAATGCCGAAAAACCTTAGAAAGTCCACATGACCCTGTAAGATCACACCATGCCTACCACTTTTCTCTTCAATGAGTATGCTCCAAACACATTGCCTTCGTTTAGTTTTTAAAATATGTCTTGCTTTTACCTCCCTCTAGGCCTCAGAATTCCCTCTTCTCACTGTGTGGTATCCTCTCCATCCATCAATACCTTTTCATCCTTTAGGTTTTAGCTAAGATATTCCCTCAAAGACATTTTCGAAACCATCTCCAACTATATCAAGTTATATCAAGTTTCTCTTTTATTCACTCTCAAAACACACTGTAATTTTTCTTGATTGAATTTAATGAGGTTTTTATAAATTAATGCTATGTGATTTCCTTACCAGACAAGCCTTATGAGATAAGAAACTATGTCTCTCCGATACTCAGCACAATCTTATAGATAGTAACTGCTTACTAAATATGTTGATTTTATGTTTTTGTACTATAATTAGCACATAATCATAGTACAAAAAAGTCACCAGAATAAAATATGTAAGCTAGACACTTTGGATTACTTTTAACCTAAATAAAAACGATCAATTATCATAAAACATCACAGATTAAAAAAAAAAAAGTAAAGACAAAATTCAACTGTACAAAGCAGGTAGCCTTAACTTTCATAATCAACATGAAGTTAGAAACTATTTTGTAAATTCAAATCAAGTCTTCATTTATAAACACTTTATGTCTTTGATAGTTTTATTATTTTAAAACTTCAAAATTGATATATATTCCAAAAATGTTAATTATAAATGAGAATTGTAGCTCTGTGATTGGGTCTTCCAATTACTTTATACATACACACATAGACACACACAGAGCTATGTGTACATATATATTTTTTAAATAATGCCCATAATCATAGCAATGAAATTTCAGGTCATAGATTTAAACCTTTATGGCTATTACAGGGCCTCTGGCCTCTGGAAGGATCTTGTTTAAGATTGTTAAAGATAGCATTCACAGTTAGAGTCCTAACCTTGGTAGATCATTAAATAAGAAACTACTAATGAGACATTCACTTCCTCTTGCGAATGCTTCTTTTTTATTCAGCATGACAAAATCCACACCATAACTGCAAAGTAATCTGTTTTGTTTTGGAATCATAATTACATATTGACAAGTTAAACTGTGAGACCTAAATAGGGGAATTTAAGCTATTATGGGAGCATTCTCATGGGGAAAACCTAAAGGGACATCAATTATTTTGCCACAATCTCACTCCTTTTCAATTTTCCATTCTTGTGTGCAATGAAATCCTGGGAGAAAAGAAGCTATAAAAATACTGGATGAAATACATTGCCAGGAGATTGAGAAATAGCTTCTACTGGGTAATTAAAATAAAAACAGGTACAACTCATCAGTGAACGTATTCAAAGCAAAACATTTCTATCAGTGCAGTATATTTATTTTTATTTTTCATATAAATTTACACTAAACTGTAATATCAAACTATATATGTCTGTGTGTATACAATTCATATAATTATGAAGATATTATAACTGCTTGAATAAAAACAACACATAACCTGATGGAAAAAGTAATTGACACAACTATCTCACTGAAAAATAACCTGGTATTATATAATTTAAATTCATTTTAAAAATCTTTGCTACTGTTACATGAGATCAGAATTATTGTTATTGATTTTGTCAGTGAACCATCTACTAACAAATAAATATATAGGAAATTAAAATTAGAAATATTACCATGTATACTATTTGCCAATAATATATAAATTAAGATGGATTTTAACAGAAAAAAATATTATTTCCAGAATTGATTCATCTTAAGCATAGAATTATTACTCGCAAGAACAAAACTCTAGCCTGGACTTTAGAAACAGGAATTATAAAGTAAATAATAGAATCCAGAGTGAATAATGAAAGCATTTTAAAAATTTAAATTTTGTTTCATTAATGACATTAAAAATTAATATCTGTATTATCAATATTATATGAATTCTATATTTGAAGCACAAAATACTTACATTGAAAGAAAGCTTGGTATGCTCTGACACCTATTTTGGAGATTTGTCATTGTCCCTCGTCACTCAGTAGCCCAGAAATACACTGCATAGGATAGACAGTTCATATCTGTATTTCTATTACTTTTGTACCCCACTCCCTGCCCTGCTAACACACACAAATTGAAATAGAAACAGCCTGGCTTACTGATAGGAGATTGCTTTCACATTTTCTTAAGTTTTTCAGTTCCACTTGAGTTGAAGAGCATTAGTTATTGGTTAAAAGAGGGTTTTCAGAGTTACGGATTTTAGCATTTTGTTGACTGACGATTCAGATGCTCAGCAAACTTGGCTAAAACCTAGAAAGTGACAGATGCGTGAAAAGTTGAAAAAATAGGACATATAAGTGTAAGCTCTGCTGATAAATTTCTGCCAGAGATTTATTATTTCTTAAAGTGCGGATTCTGAGAGAAAGGTAGAAAAATTATAATCGCAAACTAATTTCTGGTCCCTTAATCACAACTAATGATTAGCCTGAAATCAAAATTAATATTTTTCTCTATGTAAAAGGTATACTGTATATTTATCAAGAGAGATATAGATTATCTAAAAGTTTATTTTATGTATTTTCCCTAACGTATTCAATATGCTCCATAAAGACACTTGAAGCAAGTAAAAAACGTAATATTACAAAGATATTTGTAAAGTAGAAAAATTTACTTTTTCAGATAATTTGTTAAAACATTCTTCAGCATCAAGGAAAACGTCATACCTTCTAGCCTCATATGATCTTCCTATTTGAATGTGGTATTTACCTACTCGGGGGAGGCTGAAGCTGTAGTGAGAGTTTTCAACAGTGAGAACTGACTTTTGAGTTGAATATTATTCGTTGTCTGATTTCAAACAAACTATTTAGGTTTCATGAGCTACAATTGTTTTTCATCTTTAGAGTGAGAATAATAGCTACCCACCCTGCAGGATGGCCGAGAGGATGAAATACTTGTAGTCAGCCTCCTGTAGGGCCTGGATGAGCACTCTACATGTTTGTTGAGTGGTTGTAGTTTGACTCATGGGAACGAAACAACTAGAAATTTTGCTTATGATAGCACCTCTAAAACAGTGATCTCAAATGCTTCCATTTCAGACTAGAATATTTTACAAGAAAAGAACAAATGTACAGAACTAGAAGCTATATTGAAGTCTCCAATGGTTCATGCGTTAAGCAGAAAAAAGAGAAAGTCAGGCTTTGAATGGTCCATTGAACATCTAATTTATTTTATTTATTCTTCTGTGTAAACAATGCTAAAAACAACGATTGTAACATAATGACACATAATATGAGCTTAGCAAGTCAATTCAGTAGCCATTTTGGGAGCCAGTTGAGTTCACCTTGCTCTCTGCCAACTACCCACACTCTCCTCTTCCTGTGAATTTCCAGTCAGTCTCTGTGCTTCTTAAATCTTTGCACATCTGAGTGATGCTTTACTGTCTCTGCAAGGCAAGGTAACTTACAACTCCATCATTGACCCTACTGGAGACATGCAATGTGGGCCTTTGTTTTGCTGCCGTAGGAGATAAAGAAGACCTATAAATCAACCAGTAAGGACTGGGACCTGTAGAATAAACTTTCTCTCCGTTGCTTAATGGCCACAAAAATTGCATATGTAATAGATGCCCCTCTATTCCACAGGTACATGGTTCTTTAATTGCCTTGTCTGTAGTTTTGGCATGTATAATAAATAAGAAACTCTTATTCCTAAAATTGATGTTCCCATTAGTTTTATTTTGCAGTAGTCATTAGCCACAACTAAAATATAAATATATAAATCAAAATAAGTGTTCCATAATGGAGATAATAAAATCTACTACATAAAATGACTTCATCTAAATATACTGAAGTATATCAGCAGCCCAAAATGCTAAACTTCAAACTGGAAAAATATTGTACCAGGGACAAGCAATGTTAAATTATTACCAAACAAAATAGTGCCACATTAATTTGTTGAAGGTCAAAAACATGAATAGGAAAATGACTGCTATGAGAAATGCATTCCAATGGTAGAAAAATAGATTTTCTATGCTGACAATTTTGCTGTGAGCCTGGACATCTGATACCATGGTGTGATGGGGGAAAGAAGAGGTAAAAGGAAACTATCAATCACAATAATTGTGGCAATAAAATTATAGCAAAAAATGGGCATGTAAATCAGTTAGATTGGACATATTTATGTATACCCATCCAATAAAAACATTTGAAGTGGCTTGATTGTCTAAATGAGTATACTAAAATCGTGTCTGGCACACAGTAGGCTCTTAAATATTTGAGGAGAAAAAGAAGGATACAAGGTAGCAAGGAAGGAAACATGATAAAGGTAGGATTCATCTTAGATCTATCTGACAAAACTAGTGTTCTTAACTATTAAGTTAGAAAGAAGTAATCTTCAAAGAACCCTCACTGGAGCACATTAAGTGAGCTGATACTGGAGATAATTTCAAAAATCCAGGTAATATTTTCAGAGTCAAAATTAGATCTATACCATAAAAAGATTTTTGAAGATGTTCAAATACCTTTCTTTTATATATCTTTTATCTCTTAAGTTTCCAGGAGCAATAGGATCTATACATCTCTAAAGATTATAGATTCAAGTCTAATAGAAATATGTTATTGTTAGAGTAAATGAATATTTTAATTAAAATAAATAACTTCCTATAGTATCTGTATACAAACTTTGTATTTTCTTTACCTCATGTAAATCTAACCAAATATTCTCTTATAATTATGTATCAACTTAAAACAACTTTGTTAAATTATTTGTCTTTTTTTCTATGAACTATTGGCATATACAACTATTTATTTTGAGATTTTTTTCTTACTAGGTTGTTGGAGGCCTAGGATCTAGTGTTATATTCAGTTTTCTATCCTCGATACCTATCATTCTGTCTGGCACCTGGGAAATTGCCAATAAATGCTTGTTAAATAAGTATATGTCTGTTATTAGCATAAATGCATGTGTAGAAAAAGTCATTAAACCTTGATTGAAGTGCCTAATATTGTCAAATGCTCAGAAATACAGAGTGGGTGGTGGTGGGAAGTATTTGTCAATGGTATGGACATCTTTCTGGGGTGATAAAAATGTCGTACAGTCATTAACACTATCAACTTTAGAACATTTTTATCACCCCAAAAAGATGTCCTTACAATTGACAAATACTTCCCACCACCAGCCCACACTGTACAGCTTAGCATTTAACAATATGAGGCACTTCATTCAAAAAGCCATAGAAATGTACACTTTAAATGAGTGTATCCTATAAGCAAATATATGTCTCAAAATTGTTAAAAAGACAATAATCTCAATAATTGTCACATTAATTTTGACGATTTTTCCCCTATCCATGCAAGCTGATGTCAAAAATAACTGAGAATAATCTGAACAGGAGAAGACAGAAGTGACTATGAAAGATTACAGAGGTGGGTGTCTTCTTAATGCTGAACATGGTGTTATTTCTATCCACAGTGGTGGTCAGCAACTCTGATCTATAGGCTACAGCCTCTCCAAATTTTATTTCCACTGATATCTTTTCATTTATGAAGCTGTAATTCTTACATTAAAATCTTTATACCCATTTTTGAAAATGCTATGAGAGCTACTAAACTTTACCAGAAAATAAGCAATGCCTCACATTCATCACAAATAGAAACCACGAAATGGTAATTTTTGAATTCCAGACAGCAAAACATTGTAAATAGATTACGTCTGGAAAAAGGTTTAGCTGACTACAACAAATTTTAAAAAGCAAATGAAAGTTTTAAAGCTTTAAAACTTCATTGTCACTGGCAACTCAGTATCATTCTATGGATGAGCTAAAATAAGCATTAAGATAGCATAATTATTAAACCAGACCATATTTTGCTATGTGAAGGTTTCTTGCAATACTAGGTAGTGAATAATAAGGAGATTAACATTAAACACACCATCTGTTGTGCGTTTTTTGTCTCAAAGAAGATGCACAGCAAAAGTGAATTTCCTGAAGTACAATGTTATCTGTGATGCTTTTAATTACAGTATTTATTCCTTCTCCTCACAAGAACAAACTTACATTGGAAGGGAGAATGCAGATAAAACATGGGTAAAAGGAAGTACGCTACTTCAAACTTAAAAACAAAAAGTTTTCATCATGAAGCGGAATCATTTAATTACTCTAAGATTTCCTGAAAGGATTTCAATTTCATCCCCCAAAATTGAATTATATCCATGTGTGCCCAAGAAATGAAGTGTGCCAGGTGCTGCTGTAAAAACGAGCAACTCAATGGCAGTCCCCATTTCTTTCTTCAGTCTCTTTGTGGTCTAATTGCCTACCACTTGAAGTTGTGCCTCAGAGATCTACATAATAATACAAAACTTACACCGTCCACCAGTCATCCTATTTAGATCTTGAAAAATGTACCTCATCTAGTCTGCATAATGACTATTCATATGGATATGGAACAGAGGATCAGCTAATCTATTTCTCTTCATGTCCCTTTTCATTGTCCCTTTTCAGTGTAGAACTTAAATCTTCCTCTGGAAAGCCAATGAGAATCCCATGCTTCATGAAATCATTCTGGGTAATGTCTTGAGACCAAAGCATATATCATTACACACCTAACCTATCATAATGAGATAGAAAGGTACTCTTATTTTTATTAAAAAGGACAGAAATTGCATTCTGTTCTCTTAATAAATAATAATTTTGGCTTACCTTTGGAATTTCACACTGTTATAGTCCATATTAGAAGAATAGGTTATGGCTTTACTAGATGGCACCCATGCTAATAATAATCTGAATAAGGTAAAATGTTGTGAAGTCATTTAATTATCCTGATATTTCATTCATCTCAAAAAGCTAATCATTTCACATTAAAGATAAAATAATGCCGGGCGTGGTGGTGTGTATTTTGTAAAAATACAACAATTAGCCTCATGTGGTGGTGTGCACCTGTAGACTTAGCTACTTAGGATGCTAAGGAGGAGGATCTCCTGAGCCTGGGGGGTGGAGGTTGCAGTGAGCCAAGATCATGCCACTGCACTCCAGCTGGGTGACAGAGTGAGACTCTGTCTCAAACAAATGAATAAAATAAATAAATAAATAAATAAATAAATAAATAAATAAAATATTAACGAGTTGACTGATATTTGCTACTTCAAGAGAGCCTTGTTCTTTTAGCATTTCTTTATATGAAAGATATTGTTGTATGAACTCCCACATTCAGTGTAATTACTTTAGATTATATTTCATAAGCATTTCCAATGCTGAAGGTACTATGAAGTCCAGTGTCTTGTCAAACTATGACTCTTTGGTCAACACTACCTAAACAATATGGAGGGATAAACAATAAATACACAACTAGATTTCAAATAGTCAATACAAATCCTCTATTTACTCTCCACTGAAACACGTGATTACCTCTCATCTGGTTTAAATTCCTCCTTTCACTTGAACCCCTCTACCATGTTTAGTAGTCTTTTAGACCTCATTTACATTTTGTCCTCTGCTAAATAAGGTCCATACGTGGGCATAAGAATGCTCTTGAAATTGTGTGTGCATGTGGTTTATTTTTTAAAATTATTATTATTATTATTATTATTATTATTATTATTATTATTATTATTTGCATTGGTTCATTTTGGTGTCATGAACTATTTGCATAATGTGATTAAATAAATGAATATTCTCTTCAGAAAAAATGACATTTAATAAAATAAATAAATGCATAAACCCACCTACAACATCATGTTCATTTTAACTTACTCGATTATAATTTCTTACCACTTGATTGTCTACTCAATGTTTAAGAATAAAACTCTTAGGCTGGGCGCTGTGACTCACGCCTGTGATCCCAGCGCTTTGGGATGTCGAGGCAGGTGGATCACGAGGTCAGGAGATTGAGACCATCCTGTCTCTACTAAAAATACAAAAAAATTGACCGGGCATCGGGGGACGCGCCGATAGTGAAAGCTACTCGGGAGGCTGAGGCAGGAGGAGTCACTTGAACCCAGGGGGGCGGAAGTTAAAATGAGCCGAGATTGCAACACTGCACTCCAGCCTGGGAGAGAGAGAGAGAGACTCCCTCTCAAAAAAAAAAAAAAAAAAAAAAAAAAAAAAGAAGAAGAAAAAAGAAAAAAAAGAATAAAACTCTTTGAAATAGTTTGTCATTTCTTGCTCTATTTAATCATATTCTCTGTTTAGCAAGAAATTAGCTGTTTCGATAGGAAAAGTCTAAGAATGCTACTTCCACTGTGAAATAAACATAATTTTTGTAAGAAGGTTTTTTGTTTCTTCACTTTATGGAACAGAGAAATATAACTTCTTGCTAACTGTTCCAAGAGTTTAAAATGACAGCCAATAGAAACACTATCATCATTTTTTTAATCTGCAGCTCACTACACGTAGGTTATACAGATGGTGTGAGCTGATGTTACCATTTACATAGTCAAACTATACTTTGGCCTTTCCTCCTTTGTGTATGTTTTCTTTCATGTCAGAAGCCCAAAACCTACACCTCACAAGTAAGATTACTTCCAAACCCATTGTAGACACTTTGATTGTTTGGGAGAACCCAGTCAAGTAGTATGTTGTGTTTGATTTGAGTCAATGGCTTTGCGAGGAACTAAAAGCATCTGGCTAATTTTTTAATTTATCAAAGGACTGTGATTTGGTTATTACAGAAACTTGTGGTTAAGGAAAAGGGATACCCTCACCTTATGAACTGTATCTTACAAGTTTTATATGATATTAATAGAACACTGAATCACAGTGCAGTATCTCAAAGCAATCCAAATAAAATATATACTCAACAGAATCATTTTGGAGTACAGAATTAATCATTCAGTATAGAATTTCTCACAAAAGCAACAATTCCAAGATTGATACTAAATATTACTGCTAAAAACAACCTAGGCATTTTATTTTGCTTACAAGTTTCCTAAAGTTGCTAAAATATTGAACAAAGTTGATAAACATTAGATACTGTCACCATACAGTCCTTAAATAAGTGATTCATTTAAGTTTCAGTTATCATTCAGGATCAATGGATTCATTATGCTGCTATAACATTTATTTAAACCCAAATTCATATTTTTCTAGATCATTTCTAACTCTAGAAAAATATGATTTAAATATTTTTATAATAGTCTTCATTATATTAAAGGCTATGAAAATGTATCACTCCTAATTCAAACAGCATTTATTTAACTCCAAATATACACAAGGAATGGTAGTTGATAGAGGAAGGAATGAAATATAGTTATTGGCCTGCAGAGGCTCACGATGGAAATGGGAGGCAGTTTTTTAAGTGCTAAGAAGCACCTGTCTTAAGAATATGAGGTGAAGAGTTTAATTGCAACTAGCAATAAGCTAAGAACACTGCGAAAACAAGGTGGTATTTAAAATGTAGATAAATAAAATTATGTTATGTAAGGAAAGTGATACAGTCATCCCAGTTGGAGAAAATTGTTTGTAGAAAGGCATATCATTAGAAAACAAAGGCATATGATTGGGGGTAGGGGGGTTGGGTAGAATTAGAAATTTGAGTGACCAAGGTATGGGGGTTCATGGAGAGTGCCCCAACAACTCCAAAATATCGAGTAGGTGGTGTATGCATTTATTTATTTTATTAAATGCATATATGCATTATTTTTCTGAAGAGAATTTTTATTTCCTGTATGAGACACATAAAAATAGAAAATTCTCTTTGTACTATATAAAGTTTTGATTATCTGTGAGAAACTGAAACTAGTTAGGTAGTTTTTCAATATAGCTGGGACCTTTACCATCCCTCAAAAAAAACTGATGAAACTAAAATTAATGTAAATGTATATCTCCCCTTATTTTTTAACAGATTCTTATTGCTGCATTCCTGGGCAAACTTCCTGAATAAATAAGAATAATCAAATTTCCTTCCTGCCTTATCAATCTATTTTTCAAAATAAAATATGTTGCTTTAAAAATATTTTATCTCTTCATTTAAGAACTTAAAACAATATTTCAGAAATCAGATCCCTTAACACATTCCCCACTATTCATTATTTTATCTTAAAAATAGTTGCGTTGTCATAAAATGAAAAGCTAATGATACTAACACTAGGCAGAAGACTTGATGATAACCTCACTTATTCTGTCAGAGAACCTCGGGAGTGGCCTGTGATGCCACTGGTCTTTTTTTCTTTTCTTTTCCTTTTCTTTTCTTTTAAAGGACTAGCAATTACATTAGACTGTATTGCAGTGTGCCGAGGTGAACAAATGATCTTAGAATAAGAATATATGACCAACAAATTCAGTTTTGGTTTGGACCTAAGACAAACAGACAAAAAGTGGTCTTTTGTGGTCAACCCTCTGCATTTCAAGCAGAGCCCATTAAATGAGTGACTTATCTTCGGTCAAGACTATTGGGTTAGCACATTATATCTCTGTGAGATAAGCTTGCTCCATTTCAAACCACATCAAACAAAGACCTTACTGAAAAGTTCTAGCTATGAGACAGGAGCAAGGGAACGCATTCACAAGTAAGAGTCAGAGTATACCCTTGTTAACTAAATGATGGCTAATAGCTTTAATTAGATTATTCAATAGATACAGGGAGAAATGAGTATAAATAAATTAAAAGTAGGGAAAGTATCAGCATAATGACAGATAAATGACACAATATTTGCAAAATGAAAAAATGTCAGTGATCCAAAGTAATGCTATGTAATGGATGCACACATACACACACACACACACACACACACACACACACAGTGATACATTAAAAACAATTTTAAATTCAGAAATTAAATTATAGATTGTTCATTTTCATTGATTCTAGTTTTCAACCCAAGCAATGCCTTTTGGAACAAAGTAATCACTGTGACATCATATGCATTCCTGAGAAAAGATCTAAGTGTGCATCTGTTTGCCTTTGCAGCAACATCAGTTGAGGTCTGGACTCAGCTGATACGGCTAGAATGGTTGGGACTCTCTTCCTCCAGGAGGCTAGCCCAGGCTACTTGGTACAGACATCTCAAGGTTCACAGCAATAAACAGAGCAAAATCCAATGTGAAAACACTTTTCAAGTCTCTGCTGGCACCACATTTGTTAATACATAATTGGCCCAAGGAAGGGAAATTACACTCCTAGATGGATTGTGTGGCGAAACATATTTCACCACTAGACAAGAGGAGTTGCAAAATATTGACACATCAAAAACCCTACCGTAATACTATTATTATACAATATACTCATGACTTAAAATTTTAGGTGGCACATGTGGAAATAAATTCAAAGTTCCTGGTAGTAACATAATCTGTTAGTTCTAAAAATAGATTTTAAACAACCTCTCATATCATCATGGAATCAACACTTTTGTTGTTGCAAAAGTAAGTAGATTTTATTGACTGAAACACTACTTTGACCATATGAATGTAACTTATTAGCAGGAAAAATGAAAATAAAATTAATATTATCACTGCAAGTATGGCATCCATCAGCTGGGCACAGTAATCCCAGCACTTCGGGAGGCCAAGGCAAAAAGATCACTCGAGCCCAGGAGTTCCAGACTAGCCTGGGAAACATCGTGAGACTTTGTCTCTGCAAAAAATATTTGAAAATTAGCTGGTCACGGTGGCACAAAACTCTAGTTCCAGCTACTCAGGAGATTGAAATAAGAGGATCCCTTGAGCCCAGAGGGTTGAGGCTACAGTGAGACATGATTGAACCACTGTAGTCCAGCCTGGGAAACAGAGTAAGACCCTGTCTCAAACAAAACAAAACAAAACAAAAAGACTACAGTATAAATCAAGGAGTTAGAACACAGTAAAAAACACAAACATACAAAGAAAAAGAACATCATATTAAATAGAAAAAAAAGATCTCAGATCTCATCTTCATTAGCTACCATCTTCTGAGCAATTATATAAAGAAAATTTGAAGGCAATGTTGTGTTAGCACTCTAAAGGTAAACCACCCTCAGTAACCATGAAATCTACTTAGCTGCTGTCATCACTACATGCTTCCAGCTGGGAGAACATCAATGTCTGTTTT
Source organism: Piliocolobus tephrosceles (assembly GCF_002776525.5). Lineage (NCBI taxonomy): Eukaryota > Metazoa > Chordata > Mammalia > Primates > Cercopithecidae > Piliocolobus > Piliocolobus tephrosceles. The sequence goes on along the minus strand of NC_045455.1, from coordinate 49,557,630 downwards.
CTGAGCTCTGAACCTCAGGTTATTTATCAGAATTGGCAGACGGATGGCCTAGTGCTATGTGAAAATAATACAGTACTCTATGTGTATATGGGGTTCAGGTTTCTAAGATGGTCAGAGGTAGACTTCCTGAATCACTTCCTAAATCATCTTTTTTCATGGGAATGAATGATTCAGCAATACAGCAGAAGTGAACTTGCAGCATAATTAAAAAATATATATAAGAAAGTTTTGGAGGTTATAAAATCATTCATGAAACTAACTTTCAAACCAAATAAAATATTGCCCAAAGAATCAAGAATGCTAAACAGGTAGAGGATAATAATTCATGAACTTTCACATCTCAGTGGACCTCATGCTTTTGGTTGAATGTCGCTCACCTCTAAGATATCTCTGCTCCTCCCTCCCTCTTGCAGCTATCTTGTTCTTTGATATTCTGGGAGACTGGGCAAAGGAAGAGAAAAACTGACCATAACCTCTTCACTTTTTCTTTACAATAACTTTGTAAAAAATCATTTCTTGCTTGACAGAGCTTCCCTATGGCATTGGGCCACCTTCACATAGACATCTGTAATTTTTCTCCTGCTTGAAACAATCTCCCACATGCTACTCTTGTTAATGACGGAGATACCCCTTGATGGTGCTTAACATTTAATAGTGCTAGAGCTCCAGATTTGCCCAAACAACCTTTTCCATTTACCTTACCTCAAAGGCCTTCTAATTTTTCTTCAGAGACAGAAATCCTTTAAGCCCATTGTATCCTTAGGCTACAAATTTACTGAGATTTAGGTTTCCAATAAGAACGTTGAGATGAATGCCACCATCTCATTTATGAATCAATTTTTGCCCATCGGCTTTTTACTGTTATTACTTTTTATTTTATTTTGCACTCAGAGGAGAGAATCTCATATATATACATGTGTGTGTATATATATATACACACACATATATATGCACATGTCATATGTTTATTTAAACTGTTGAAAAATTAAATAAAATTAAAATCAGTGCACAAGGAAATTTCTAAATAATTTTTCTGCCCTACAATCTATTATACCTTGTCTTTCATTTCTGTGTTCACTGGAGAAAGATTCAGGATAAAATTCCTGAGGATTATGTTTAAAGCTGATTAAACAAGTTATTTTCTTGAAGATAATTCATGAAATGCAATATAGCTGACAGTATGATATATGCCATGTAATTGCATGGCTTGGGGTTCTAATGCAGACAGAGTGTTGAAGTAAAAAACAAAAAACTTACAGAGAAAAATTCTATTTTTTCAGGGGAATTACAACTCCATTATTATGAGAATTTAAAAAAAAATCATAGTTTTACAAAAAAAGAACAGAAAAAAGTAGACTTTTAAGTTCCTTAGTAATCAATATTTCTGAAGGATTTCCCATTTTCCATTTAACTTTTGCTCTTTTCAGATGTACATGTTATATAAAATGTTCACTTTTACCTAAGCCAAAATGTTGCTTTAGTTGTTGGTTATCTCTCACCTACTTTCAAAAGAAAATTAAATGTGTCCTATTCTTTAAACCCAACTAACTGAAGAGTTACTGCATGTTTACCTTAAAAATAAAATGTTCCTGTACCTACATAACTTTTCATCATACTTATACTTACAGATTAGAAAGAGCCAGTGTACTTGAAAGAAAGCAATCAACTCTGAGAGCTCTTCAATTACAACAAAATTGACAGCTAGATAGGAGGAATTAGTACTAGCGTTTGATACCACTGTAGGATGACCACAGGTAACAAAAATACATCATTTAGTTTAATATAGCTTGAAGGAGGATATTGAATGTTTCCAGCATTCAATAAATATTTATGATGATGAATATGCTAATTACTGTGATCTGATCACTATATTTTATATGTAGCAAAACCTTGCTCTGTACCCCATAAATACACACAATTATTGTGGATCAGTAAAGAAAATAAAATGTAATTAAAAAGTATAGAGTGGAATCTCATGAATATTAAAATATTAATTACAAAATAGTTATATGGGATAGTCATATATGATGCCATAACTTGAAAACCAGAGTTCCATTGATCCCTAGAGGCTCCTAAGTGCCTGGGGGTTATTTGGAGAGGTAGGGATGCTGGTGATGTGGGTGCTGGGATGAATCCTGCTGGGGTGGGCAACAGGCTGAACTCTGGGTCTCTTATCCTATATCCAACTACAACAGCTGTTTTATATTCCAAATAATACGCACTTGATTGAAAAGTTCTCTAATTTAAGAAATTAAAAAGTTTGAGAATACATATTATAGCTAAATGAAATAATTTTACATCTGGTAAGATTGTGTGACTGCAGAAATTTCACACAGATATTTATTAGGAAGAAGAATATTTTTCCTTTAAATATTAATATTCAAATTATTCCATGTGGTTCTATAAAAGTATAATTTTTAAAAAGTATGATTTAATAAGAAGGCACAATCCAATATATTATGTCATGTCATGAACCAATGGCATGCCTTATTGGCCAAATTAAAAGCAGAGTGTTATGGATTTTGTGCACACAAAGCTTCATCATCTAATGGGAAAAATAAGGAGAATGCTAACAAAATTAATTCTCAGTCCATTTCCATAGATGTCATGTGAATTTGTTTCATGTTGTTTTAAGGTTTCCTATTTTTATACATTTATATAGGTTACTATGATTTAAACTAACCAATCAACCAAACAAGATTGATGGCAATTGTATTCCAGAGTGATAATTTAAGTACCATGAGATAATGGTCATATTGAGGCTTTGATAAGAAATTCTTAAATCTATAAAAAGCTCTTAACATGATTAATAACTCCAACTAATATTCTAAAGATATTAAACATAATAAACATGAAACAAAGTATTTTTGAAAGTTATCTAAGTTCATGTTAAACTATGAATTGGTTGTTCCACAAAAAAATCCACATGCTATTTAGCAGAGAATGAGGGTCCCTTCAAGGAAATCTAAATCTAATCTACGTTTACCATTTTCAGAAAATGACTGGAAGTTAAGCTAATTGCAACATACAACTATTTGTTGAAACTTGTTCTCAGTGTTTGCTTTTGATATTTATTGCACAGATATACTATAGGTTGAAAACAATGTCTCTTAAAATTTACTTTTCTAGCTCACACTCAGAAATCCTAAAACTAAGTATAGAAGAGTAAGTCTTTAACTCCCTAGATTTAAAAAATTTGTACTTTCTTTACAAATAGCTCTATTTCTCCATTTATTTCCTCATAGTGATTTATTATCTTCTTTCATTAAACATATAACATAATAGAACATATAATTTACCACAAAGTTTTCTTTCTTTTAAATATCAGTATCCAAATAAACCCAAAGCATGTGGTTCTGTAAAAGTATGATTTTAAAAGAAATACAGAACTACACCAAGACTCTAGACAATCTTTACTTGATGTTTAAAAATATGTACTTCACTTGTTCTTTATTATTTAATGTTTCAAGTTAATGTCAGTCTATAATAACCAAACAGTAGTTTGTTTTCTATATTTGTTTCAGTTAAAACATTCTATGGGAATTTTGTATTAATATCCCTAAGGAGGCATCAATCCATAATTCAATTTTTTGTCTTTGAATAATTTTGATATTAGACCTAATTTATTGTTTTGCACATAATAAACCAGTGATATACTGGTTTACACAGAATCTCACACACTTTATGCAGCTCTTTGCATGCCAATATTTTGTAAACACATGATCTAATATATTTCTTGTTTAAATCTAGATTTTTCTAATATTGCCTTTACCTTAAGATAAATCACATTAAAGGTAATAGCAGTATGGAAAATTAAGCCAATATAAACCAAAATTTATACATAAATGGTAACTATCTTAAAAACAAACAAACAAACAAACAAACAAAAAAACCTAAGAGTAGAAATCTCACTTTAGGAGTCTTGTCAAGTGGTATGATCTACTGCAATACAGAAAGCAGCCAAATTAAACAGAAATCAATTAGCATGTAACAAGTAATGATCAGCTATGATTTAAGCTTCAAAGAAATATGATTGACTCAGACAGAATAACAATTGGCCTAGAACATATTTTAATTTGTAATTATCTGACAACAATGAATTTTGAATAAGCCAGTTAAAAAAAGATCTGCAATGGTTACAGGATTTAAAATATTGAAATAGTATAAAATTCTGATAGTTTAGTTATCTTAATATAAAGCATTGCAGGGTGGGAGAGGGTACTTATACTGCAAGGAAAACAAGATGATAAAATAATTTAGAAAATTAAATTACCTGCATAATTTAAACATTAAATTATAATGTTACAAGTAAACAAAGTGTGTTCTCATGATTAATCTTGGTAGAAAATATCCACTGAAAATATGACAATAAAGAAAGAAAATTGAACACATCTGCTGCTTATGTGGAGTCAACTATTTAATGAGTTCTACATCACCTAGAGAGACTTTCAGGGAGTGTAAATGTGATGTGAGCCTCTCTGTAGTAGTACTTATCAATAAATGAAGTACAAATAAATACAATAAGATAGAGGCCTTTTTTATAACCTGAAAGTGATTGGACTAAATTAATCATTAACAAAAGGCAAGGTTCAATCAACCAAGCAGTGCTTTATGTTCTAAAAAGCAACAACAACAACAACAAAATAGAACACAATTTCAGTTAAACTAGAGTTCTGGGCATGAAACATGATCAATGCCCTGCCCTTGTTAACTCAGAGATCAGTATTAAGCTTCCAATGAGAGGGGGGAAGAAAGGAAGAAAGGGTTTAAAATATTCTATTTAATGCTTTCCTGTGTCAATATTTAATAGTTAATTGATGGTTCAGAACTTTTCAGAGTGCAGCACTACTGAAGTTTGATATATTTTTGGCTTAAGACATTAAAAGCAAAAGAAATTAACTCAATCTACATTGACAGCAGGAACATACAGTGCTTCTCAAAAACAATCTATATTTTCTGTGATTTTTCTCTTCTAAAAATCAACTGTAGAAGAGAAATTCCACGAATTGAAGATTTTATAGTGTTTTATTCCAGATGTATGTGTTTTTTACTAAAACTGGTTTGTCTAAACCTTTTCTCATTTTATCTATGCTGTCTATTGTAAGGTAAATGCAGATTAACTTTCTGTAATATTAGTGTAGGAAAGTAACAAACAAAAAGTTCAAAAGAATAGAACAAGGAGAAAATGACCAGAATAAAAGAAGTTATAACAATAGTTGTTTCTTCAGGGGTTAAGACTATTTTACATGAAAATGTTTAGGAAGTGAAATGTATAGGATAGATATGATAATTTAATGTCAGAGGAAAAATTTAAAACTAAAGATAGAAAAAAAAAATTCATGTAGTTGATTTTCTATTATCTTAAATACAAAATAAGCATTATTTGGACATTTACTTTCCATTCCACCTGAAGGTTAAGGATGACAGCAACAACAAAGGCACAAGGAAAGATACAATCTCAAGAATATGGTGGACAATGAATCTTCAAATCTCTATCAATGGTTCTGTAATCTTATGTAAATTTGGAAATATTTGTTAAGAGCTGATAAAATTTCATGGTACATTTTTGGTATATGATTAAATGTATTGCTTTTACGCACCCAATGTTTACATATAGATGCTTAATTAAAGAGAATCTTCTGAGGACTATTTCTTCTTATCATTTTGTAAGGCAATTTTAATGGTGTTGAATTAATCAGAGCTAGATTTTCACTGTTGTATCAGAAACGAATTATCATGATATGGCTGGAAGACATGGAACGCAATGAATTGATATATGAATTTTAAAAAATAAATTCAGGAAAAGCAGATATGGAATAGATTTTCTACGATTATATATTCTTCTCCTAGAAAGTGGTTTCCATGTGGATACAGTAGTCTAAAGCTGAATAAAGATGCCACCATATTAGTAAGTGATGTTGCTTTATGACTGAGTATATGTTATTCTGTACATAAAAATCATTTATAACAATGAGAAAACATTAAAATACAAAGTGGTTTTTCGTATAGGAGAAAAATTTTTGACACTGGTCATGGAGCCAGATAATCTATTTTTCCAATACCTCCAAAGCATTAGTTAGTAGTATAATTACAGAAAACATTCTTTTTGAAGTTGAAAGGGGAAAATCTTTGCTTTTGTTTTCTTTTTAAATATAGATTTGTGTTTGAAAACCAAAGAGAATACATACTTTTTGCAAAGGATGAAATTTATTTGGAATTTGTTGTACTTTGCTAATAATTTTCTTCAACATGACACCAAATTCTTCTACACATCTGTAGAATGTGTACATAGTACTCATCAGAATTTGGAGCATGAAGAGATTAATATTATTACATATAAAGTATTTTTATAGTTTTTAATCATTAGTTTTTCTCAGGAAAAATGGTGTTTTGGACAACACATGATATGGCATAAGTGACACAGTCACTGTTTTTTAATGCAACATACCACAGGACTACACAAAATATCTATTTGGAAATAGGGCTTTGCTAAAGTTAAGCTAATTTAGAAGTGATGCATTGGGACAGAATATTTTCTGAAGTCAGAATAATATGACTAAGAAATGTGTTATATGAGGGCACAGACAGGAAAAATATCCAAAGCATTTTCAGGAGAACAGTATTCTACTTAGCCTACCACAACATTTGAACATCACCTTTCAAATCAAAGGCAAAAAGCAAAGAAAACCTCCAGCTATGGCCCTGTGAAAAATCATCCAGATGGAAAATTTCTGTGAAAGAAACGTGCAACTACCACTCCAATGTCTTACTTTAAGGAAAATAAACAGGTCTTGAATTTAAAAATATTGATGAGCCCAGATTATAATTGGTTGTGATAGCCAAAATTAAGGTAGCATCAGGTTGCTTTCTGTTTATTTTGTTTTATTTTATTTTATTTTAAGTTATGGGTTACATGTGCAGGATGTGCAGGTTTGTTATAAAGGCAAACATGTGCCATGGTGGTTTGCTATACCTGTCAACCCATCACCTAGGTATTAAGCCCAGCATGTATTAGCTATTTTTCCTAATGCTCTCCCCACCCTTCTCCATCATGCCCCAGTGTGTGTGGTTCCCCTCTCTGTGTTCATGTGTTCTCATTGTTCAGCTCCCACTTATAAGTGAGAACATGCCGTGTTTGGTTTTCTGTTCCCGCATTAGTTTGCAAAGGATAATGGCTTCCAGCTTCATCCATGTCCCTGCAAAGGACATAATCTTGTTCCTTTTTATGGCTGCATAGTATTCCTTGGTGTTGTTTAAATAAATGATTGCAGCTTCAATAGTTTAAGGACAAATTAAAATGAAATATAAGAGTCTTAATATTGAAAGTAAGGGGAGAGCTACTCCTCCCCTTCTTTTCCTTAGAGCACTAACTTAAAAATAAAAACTTAAAATAGTAAGCCCTTTTTCCTTTCCCTCTCTAAAATAAATACAAACACACACAAACACACACATTTTTCTGAAAACTAGATAGACCTCCTGAGATAGGCCTTATGTCAGTTTAATGGCTCAGGAATGTCTTTCTCAAGAACCTGGGAACATCTCTTTGAAAAGTAAAAATCATCAGGAGAGAAAGCATTCTTCTTTTAATTTTCCACTTTCTGTGGGAAGGTAGGAGCCTAAATTTTGTGGGAACCTTGCTCCATGTTGCAAACTTACCTCCTGTCATAAAGATATGAGAAATGCGTTTATCTTCTGGACACAATCCAATTAACCAACACACATGGTCACCCCAATTACCAGGAAAAGTTATGTTGAACTATGTGTGACAAATGGTCCTGTCAAATTTTCTTAATTGAGGACTAATTATGGTTTATCTTGAAAACATGGGTATAATGCATTGTATATGCTTGGTTATATAAAGGGGTGAGGTTTCTTTCTGTGTTTGCAGTCTCTTAGTGGATTGCTTATCATGAATATCACATTCTAATTTAAGGCTTATTCAATTACAAGTGTTTTCTTCCTCTATTGCCTTTGTAAAGGGGATTTCTGATTTGTTAGAAGATTGTTTATAATTATAATTGCTCAATAATGACAAAAGTAGCCAGAAACCAACAATTCAGGATATTTGCACTGAGAAAAAAATACATTAAATATAAAATAAATTAAAAAATGTTTTTTATTAGTAGTGGAATAAAGTAGAATAACTTATGAATAGTCATTGGTAATCACATTCTGCATACAATATATTAACATATAGGAATTATTGTTTTTGTGGATAAAAATGAATAAACACAAACTCTGAAAAGATTGCAAGATTCTTAGCATATAAACGCCACTTTAAAGTAACTGAAAAGAGAAAGAGTGTGACCTTTCAAAATAAATGTAAAATTTAGCATAATCTTCTCCAGAATAGGATTTTTAAAATGCATAGAATTGTATATGAAATGTACACGGTCAAAGACTGCATTAATAAACATTAAGAAATATTCATTTTTAATCAATAAGATCATTTAACAATAATTTGTGATAAATCATTACAAACAAAACCAGAATATATTGGATTCCCATGATTCAAAAGAAAATCACATCATTTTGATCCAATATTGAAGGTAACTAAGGAATGCAAAATTGTCTTCCATGTTCTGTAGGAATTTATTTTATTTCATGCACAAAAAATGATTAATATTACATACTGTCTTGTCCAGACAGAGAAAAATTGTTATTCTATGCCTTCATTAAACTTATCTGTTCTCTGCCTCATTTCCCAACAAATGATTCTTTAGTGAATACATAATCAAATTGAACAGCGTCCATTTGTTTCAGAAGAATTTTCACATTTAAAAAATAAAATCCAGAGATTAAAATGATGATTGCATGTCAGCCTATGTGATATATGCATATTCACACAAGTATATAAGAACACATGCACATATATACATCCATATGTATGTAAATTTCAAACAGATGCATTATATTTTCATTTCTTCTATATGTTACACATATAACAGGACATTTGCTATTTGAAATCTTTCTTTTTAAAATTTTACATGTGACCAACATAGTTAAATGGATGCATCAAATATAAGAACGTGACAAGAAATTTCTCCATCACTGGATCATTGTTTTAGCTAAACCATAATATGTCAAATGATCAAAAATTTCCAGAAATATTTGAAGTCTATATGATGCAATTCTCATATATACTTTGTAATTATTCATTGCCTTACTGGAACATTTTTTTTCATTCATTTTTTCCTGATTAACCTCTTTTATAACACACACACACACACACACACACACACAAAACATGGCTTGAGTTGTTTGTGCTATAGCTTGTGCTGTAGCTGAACATGGCTATTCTAAAGATAACCTAATTTTTTTTTTATTCTGTTTTGTTTCATTATCTTTACATTAAATGGAAAGGTAAATGTAGAGGATATACAGAAACAAAAGACAAGTTAATAGAGGATTGTTCAAACATTGTAACAGTTTATATTTAAGATTATGCTCAAGAAATTCATGCATGTTTATCTTTTTTAAACTAAATGAAGTATTTGAGTCAGAAAGCTTAAAAATGGCTCAGGGAACAACCATGGTAAGTGTTTTAGGGTCTTGATTTATGCAACAAATTTAGTTTAATAATGAGCAAAACTGCTAATCAGTGCCCACAGATATTAGATAATAAATTCAATAGGCCAAATGGATATTTGCAGCATAGCAACTACTGGCTTAATGATTTAATTAATCTAAACATGCAAAATTTTGTTCTTGCTTAAATTTGTTTAGCACATGACACATTAATGGAGATTAAACAACTAGGGGTGTATTCATAAATTTAAAATCTGTTTTAAGGGAAAAGGGAAAACTAACAGATCTTGTATAAATGCCTCCTAAGAACCTCATCAGGAACATGAGAGAATGAGCTCATATATTGGGCCTTGCAATTATTTACCTTATATTGCTAAATTGAAATAGCTTTGATTAGTACAGTGTATCTATAAAACTGCTCTAAAGAAAACACAGTGATAATCAAAGTAGCATATAATTAGGAGATTACTAGCTTTCCTTAGAGCTGCCCTTGTAACAATTACTTCTAGTGAATAATTTAAAATCAAGTAATTTATTTTTTTCTTTACATCTAATTGGAAATTTAGTTATTTCCTTTTTTGCAAAGCAACTTTATGAACATTTAGAAATATTTTATTTTAAAAGTTATGTTAATATACAGAATATATATGCATTTTATTTTCATTTATTGTTATTTTTACTAATTGTTCATAATATAAATTGAGCTGTATATTTTACTACTTCATGTAGTTGTGAAATACAATTGTATGAGCATCCCTTAAAAAGAAAAATATTATTTTCTTTGCTGTGGAAATGCAATATGTATTTGTTTTCATTGAAGAGATTTTGAATCTAAGAAACCAGATGTATTTAAAATCCTGATTGAGAAATATTTAAAGTCCCTAAGGATTTAGGATATCACTTCATAGGTTACTTGTAGAGCATTTGTCAAATATTAAAAGTTGTTACCTGAAATGTTAATGTTTTGTTTACATTTGCAACTGTTTATATTTCTAGAAATTATTTAATTACATTACACATCAATTAACAAATATTTAAATCATGTGCTATCTTTTTAACTTTTTTCTGTTTTTGAGAGGGTTTTACTCTGTCACCCAGGCTAGAGTGCAATGGCACAATCATAACTCACTGCAACCTCAACCTCCCAGACTCAGGTGATTGTCCCACCTTAGCCTCCCAAGTAGTTGAGACTACTGCCTGCCTCAGCTTCAGAAAGTGCTTAGATTGTACTCTTTTTAATTGTTTAAATGCTTTCAGTTTAGACTATATCTACCAGAGAAAAGTCATGCCAGACACAAAACTTGAAGAACCTCAAAGTTTTCTAAGATTGATTTTGTCCCTAAGATAATTTTCTCAAAATTTTATTATAGGGTGATTTCAGAATTGGGTCTCACTTACGATGTTTAATAATGATGAGCTTCTTGACTGATAGGATATTATGCTTGCAAATGGCATATTACCTTTATTATGGCACTTGTCAATTTGAGACCATATTTCATTGATATTTCCTTCTCAGTCACATATAAGCTGGCAGTAAAATTTGAATTAATAAAAGCACAAATGAATGAATGGAATATGCATGCCAGAAGTAGAATTAAATATCTCACCCTGCATCTACTTCTAATGAGTTTATTTGACAAACAGACGAAGACCTAACTATTAAAAATACTGTGTAGGCTTCCAAAGTGATTTGAATTCTGTAATATTCAACATCAAGTGTGAAAATTCATGATCAGAACCACAGCTGTAGAATTCATTGTAAGACAATTCAAAAACAACATATTTTAGAACTACGAAGCCTACTGAGGAATTGTCTCACAGTTAATATTATCTGATTTTCAACTATATTTTTTTCTAGAAAACAAAAAATCCTATTTTACTCTGCTAGTATTATTTTCAATGACTGGTTTTCTTGTGTTTCTAATAAGCTGACAAAAGATAAATACAAACTAAAAGTACATCAAGCAATTCTGTAATTATAATTTCTTTTCCCTAACATTTTGTGTAAGGGCATGATTTAATTGCCTCATACCAGCACTTAGGAATTGCGTCTGTTACATATTCTGCACAAGTGAAGTATTATATTGTCATATATGTTTTGTGCTTTGTATTTTATTAACAGTAATTATGGATATTGGTATGGATGTCAACATCACAGTTTATGCCTGAACTCTTTCTTATGTATTCATAAAAATGAATGTATAATAACATTTTGGATGAACTAATTAAGAGCGTGTGTGTTTGTGTGTTTGTGTGTGTGTGTGTGTGTGTGTGTGTGTAAGGGAGTTAATTTTATATCATGTAATAATTGTTTTTTCCCCTAGATTTATGCATAAAGACAAATTACACACAAGTCCCAGGGAACACTCTAATTTGCTTGAGAACACTTAACCTTAAAATTTTTAATGTTTTTATGCTTAATTACTGTAAAATCACAAGGAGGGAGAGAGAGAATATCATTTCATTTCCATTGGTTTTCATAAATAAATATTTCCCATGGGCACACCTGGGATTTATCTGTACACTTCGATGAAGTCAGGCTATGAGAAAACATCAATTTATATTTGAAATGTCTTTATGACTCTGGTTACTATTTTATTCATACAGCATATAATTCACAGAGGATCCTATTTTTTAGACTATAGCTATGGGCTAGATCTAATGACTTCTAGATTTTTTTTCCCCACAACTTGTAGAAATTATTTTGAAAGGTATTTCTAGCAAAAAGATATCAGTGCCTTTTCTCTTTAAAAATTAGTGTTTAGCTTTTTAAAATGCCTTCTATAAACCTTCTTAAAATGTATTTTGCTCTATTTCTTAAAATACAAACACACACACCACTCCAGATAATTTTTGCTAGAGAATTACAATGGCTACTTATATATGGTACAAGTGCAATTAGTTTGTTAATTAATTTTATTAATAGAGACAATGAAAATAGATATAAGTTTCACTGAGTAAATGAAATTGATTTTATTTTGATCAGTGAAGGAAGAGCTAATTAGGCCATGAACCTATTGGAAATGTAAGTAATTTAATTGTACTAGTAAATTTTTTCTGTTGACTCTGTCATCATTAGTATCACCATTAAGTCAAATACCTTAAAATATGCAGCATGTTATATGTGTTGACATTTTTGCAGAAGGCTGCTTTAGCAGATAGAAGTAGAGCCATGCACTGCAGAAGGACATTCCAGTTAGTGATGACCAGTGTATAGGATGAGATCTCAAAAGATCAAAATGGAGCTGAAAAATTCCTATTGCTGCCTAGTGATGTCATGTCCATCATAATGTTGTGTAAGGCATTATTCATGTGTTTGTGGTGATGCTGGTGTAAACAAACCTACTGTGCTGCCAGTCTTATAAAAGTATGGCACATAAAATTATATACAGTGCATAATACTTGATAATGATAATAAATGGCTATGTTACAGCTTTAGGTATTTACTATATTTTACTCTTTATTTTAGCACATACTCCTTCTACTTATTAAAAAAAAAAAAAAAATGTTACTTTTACTTTAAGAAAAAAATGCTTGGAGGACCTAGCTAAGGCTCTTTTAGGTAAGTCCTCCAGGTGTTAGCGTAGAACAGGGGTGTTCAGCCTTTTGGTTTCCCTGGGCCACACTGGAAGAATTATTGTCTTGGGCCACACAGAAAATACACTAACACTAATGTTAGCTGATAAGCTAAAATACATCACACACACACACACAAAAATCTCATAATGTTTTAAGAAAGTTTATGAAATTGTTTTGGGCCACATTCAAAGCCTCCTGGGCTGCATGTGGCCCACAGACTTGTGGGTTGGACAAGCTTGATCTACAGAAATCATTGTTATGATAGGAGATAACAGCTCCATGCATGTTATTGCCCCTGAAGACCTTCCAGTGGGACAAGATGCAGAGGTGGAAGGCAGTGATATTGATCCTGACTGTGTGTAGGCCTAGATTAATGTGTGTGTTTGTGTCTTAGTTTTTAACAAACAAATTAAAAGAAAAGAAAAACAGAAAAGGATGATAGAATAAGGATCTAAAGAAAGATTTTTGTAAAGCTGTAAAATTTATCTATGTTTTAAGCTAAGTGCTATCACAAGAGTCAAAACGTTTTTAAAAATTAAAAGTAAGCTAAGTTTAATTTATTATTGAAGAAAGAAAAAAATTTAAATAAGTTCAGTGCAGCCTAAGTGTATAGTCTTTATATAGTCTATTAGTGCAGAGTATGTCCTAGGCCTTCACATTCACTCACCACTCACTCCCTGACTCACCCAGAGCAACTTCCAGTCCTGCAATTTAAATTCATAGTGAATGACCTATATAAGTATACCATCTTTGATTTTTATACTGTATGTTACTGTACCTTTATAATGTTTTGATATAATGAGATATACAGACATTGTGTTATAATTGCCTGCAGTATTCAATATAGTACCATGCTGTACAGGTTTGTAGCCAAGGAGCAATAGGCTGTACCATGTAGACTAGGTGTGTGTAGGCAATACCATCTAGGTTTGTGTAAGTATCCTCTTTGATGTTCACGCCATGACCAAAATCATCTAAGGATATGTTTCTCAGAACACATCCCCATCGTTAAGTGATGCCTGACTATACTCTGGAGCATATTCAAGAAAATAAGTCCTGTGAGTTTGAAAAGAAATTAGAGTCTGAAAGATTTCTTGTGACTAATAATTGTCTTAGTGCTGGTTCTGACTATGCATAAACATTAAATATGTATACATCCAATAGAGCTTAGTTAATTAGGAGATTAGCCGCTTTTTAACTTAAAGAATGTGGCTACAATAACCACCAAAAAGGTTTTAACATTTTTATTTAAAATTAGTTTGAATTTAAGAAAGTAAAATACCTTGGATACATTTAGCAACATCTTTCTAAAATCTAAATATTTTTATTTTCTACCAAATAGTTTTCTTTCATGTATGAAACATAGTGATATTTAGTCTTAGAAAATTGTTCAATGCATTTAATGTAAACTCATAAAACATTCATAGAACGTATGACTGAATAGACACTTACAAGTTATACATTGACATTCATATATAGGGCAGTAAGGAATATTCGAACTTTAATTAATGTATTTTCATGTTTATAATCAGGTCCTCATTCACCACTTTTGTATGTCATGTGGAGATATGACACTTATTCAAAAGTGTAAGAATTTTTTTTAAAGTATGGCATGTATTTGGCGCCCCAAATAGTTTCTTTACAATTACTTAATGTAAGAGTTTTATATTTTAGTTGTCTGTGTAATTGTTCCCATTAAGACTTTGTTATGTAATAAGCAGTCTAAAATCAACAGAGAAATATTTATTATAAGCAAACAAATCATCAGTACTAGAACATAAGATTATAATACATATGCCTGTTTAATGAAATTTTAGGTGTGATCTTTTCTTCTCCTGATTTTCTTTGGTAATATTTTCTTAAATTAGATGTGGTTGTAACTATGAACTCCCCTTTCATTTATGATGATTATTGTGACTTCTCTTTATAAAAGTACATATGCTTTTTATATTATATTTATAATTTAGGTTGCCAAATTTTTATTCCAATATACAGTTTCTCAAAGTGAGCCCTCACCATGGCATTCCTCCTCACTTGCAGATTTCCCCTTGCTTGCACTTTATTCTCTTATGCTTTCTCTGACTTGGTCAGCAACCCTCTCAGTAGCTCTGAGTTCTTCTTCTGCATGCTTCAAAGGGAGCTGTTCTTTTTCTGGTTGAAATCTATTTTTTTTCCAATGAACCTGACTGAACATATGAGTTTTTATACTATAAGCATTCTTTGTAGAATGAAAATATTATACATATAATTTAAATGTATAATGGATGAATAAATAGTTGTGTGTGTGCACACTTATTTTCATCAATTCATTCTGAGGATGGGGCAAATAATTACTTTTATTCAAACTAAATAATTCTGCTACATAAATGTGTAATTAAACCTATGTTTGTGATTTCAGGTACATTATTAGATATTATTAATGATTAATTTATTTCCATCCAAAATTAGTATATCTTTCCTTTGTAATATGAATCTAAATAAGTGCTAATGACCACTTGGAGTGATGGATTTTTTTCTAAGGTGATTACTAAAATTGTTAACTCAGTACGTAATAACTTCAAAAAGTTGTTTACAAGAGCTATTTTATTTAATGAGAACTGAATGTAGTATATACACAAATAGAACAAATCATAAATATCTTTTCAACCCCATCATTCAATAGAAACCATGCATTATCAATTTTTTTTTAAAGTACTTTTTATGTATAACTTTTCCTAATGAGATCTCTACTGGTGGGGACAATAGCCATATCACTTTCCATAGTATCTTTTTCTCCAGATTTAATTCTTGCATCTTAAGTAAGGCTGCAAAATTCTAGCTACATAAAGTGGTCATGTACTCATCAAATGGAGATTTTTATTAGGTTTCTTGGATGTTGGGAGAAAATAAGACTTCAGAATCATTGAGAAACTCTAAAGTATATTTTAAAATACTGTAATCTCTGAATTTTTTTATTTTAATACAGTAACATTCATTACTAGAATATTTATGCTATATCAAATATATCATCTCTCAAAACTTACCACAACTGGTGTATACAGGTATATATGAACTGAAGTTGCTTGTAGATTATTTTGTAATAGTTTCTAAAATTTGAGCAAATACTTGGCAAAAATAATATTTGTACCAGTAGTGACTCAAGTGTTGCAATCCTATGATAAATTCATTTGATTTGTGGAGAGAAGGAACATTCTGATAATAAGGAAAATCAACAAGTAATATATGTTATTAACTCTGTGGAATCCAGAGGACTCCTCATAGAATCCAGAGGACTCCTCATATGTGTTTCCTATGATATGTTACAGTTTCAAACAACCAAGGTTAAGCATAAAAGTTCTGAAAGAAAGGACACAGAAGAAAAGGACAAAAGAGAAAAGAGCAAAGGCAAACATATGATTTTTACAGCAGCACTTACAAATATTGAACTGTAGGCTTAATAATGAAGCCTCATCTATATTTAAAAGTTATTGTCTGCTTGGCTACTGCTCTCTGTTGTGTTCAGCCTTCAGCTAAACAGTAAATGAAGTGTTCACATGACAGACTATTCAGCAGAACTGGCACTCTGATGATTTATTTAACAGTTTTATTTATTTATCAGTTTTGCCAGACGAATCAACATGTTTTTCATACATTATCTTAATAGACTTGATGATGCAAAGACAATATTATGCAATATCATGGGTGGCTTGAATGATTGTACTTTTTTCTTTTTTTTCTATAATTCCTAGTGTCGGATAGTAAGACTTCATATACCATCTGCTACGGACACTTGTTTTTTTCCCCCTGGCTCCAACAGTAACACTGGCCGAGTTTAATTTTTCAAATACAATTCATTATTCTGGAGAACAGGGACACTCACCTCCATGAGGGTCTACTAGATTTGCAGTATCTAAAATGCAATTTGGGGTAGTGACATAGAAATCACAGAGCTCCCCTCACCATTCCATGGAGTTCACCTCAGCAGTCATGCAGGCAGCTCCTTCATCTATCAGTGAGCCTTAGGATTAAAGATTGTAGGGGTAGAGGGCTCTCATCTATTCACTTAATTTTTTTCCTCATGCAAAACCAGAATGGGGACAGGCAGAGAGAACAAATGGCTGGTTCACTGCCTTGGAAACAGAAAGTCACAATTTTTGTGCTTCTATCAGTGCTAAGAAAAATGCACACATCTCCCTCCTTAATACATGTAGAATTTCTAACGTCATTATAATAAGTACTTTTAATCATGCCTCCTGTGTGCAGCCAGGATTCTAGGCACCATGAATGCAACACTGAACAAAGTTTCTTATGAATCTTCCATTCCAATAGGAGAGGCTCATAAGTATGTTAGATAACAGTAAGTGCTTTGGAAAATATGATGAAGGGAATAGTACTGAGATTTTTGGAGTAAACCTGTATGCTTCTACAGGGAGTTGGGATGATAATAGGTCTTATTTTTTTGTCTCATTGTACTAGTATTCCAGCACTGTAATAATAGGAAAGCACAATCAATAATTTCCACTAGGCATATGGTTGCCAGATACAATAGAATGCCCAGTTAAGTTTGAATTTCAGATAAACAATAAATATTGCTTTAGTATGTCTGTCCTAAATCATTTATGTTCCATGTTAAAAGTTATTATTTGATTGTTTGAAATTCAAATATAACTGGATGCCCTAAATTTTTATTTGCTAAAACTGGCAATCTCAACTAACTGGTGTTTTTTCTTTTTGTTTTTTTTTTTGTTTGTTTGTTTGTTTGTTTTGTTTTTTCAGGTAGTCCTCCTAGACTGAGTAGCAGGAATTCTCTTTTACTTGAAGCTTAAGTATTAATATCAAAATCATCTAAACATTGCTTAAGCAAATGTTAAAAGGTAATCTGAGTCACTGTATTATTGTGGGTTACCACCTGCACATTTATGTTCAAGTCATCTGTAATACTAGGTTGCAGTAATCCTTCCGTGTTTTGTGATTTCAAAAATAAAGTTATTTAATTAATTGCTATTCTGAGATTGCTGATTCTACTCATATTCAAAATAGTCCAAAATCGACTGGCTTTCAGAGGTTCTATTAAAATACAAAAAATTCTCACTAAAACACTATTTTCTAAATATAAAAATATTAAGATTAAAAATAAAACATTAATTAAGGCAGTGACTTGTGAAGGCTGTTAATTGTTTAAAACTAATTCAAGACGCTTTCTTCCACTCATCAGCACTGTGACCTTGAAGCAATTCTTCTCAAATTTAAGCTTCAGGTTTTTTTTTTTTTTTTTTTATGTGAAAATGATATGTACTTAATTGATAAGTACATGTTATGAGAATGCAATGATTTTAGCAAAGAAGAAAATACAAAACTGCCTAGTACATTGTAAGATTGTAAGTGCTTGATAAACAGTAATATTATTATTAACATTCAAACTCTTATAAATTATGTAGTGACTTCTACTTTTCTATCATTAAACATGTCGTGGTAATTACAGTCCTCTGAGTAAAACATTATAGAGCCCCTACAATATGAACTACTCATAGTAAAGGCAAAATAAAGCCTTCTCAGGCAAAAATTACTACAATATCCCAAAGTTAGTATTAATTTCTGTCCTTCTGTAATTAGTTATGCTACATAAATACACAATATATTTGATTAACATCTTATACACCCATATTTCTGTATTATCATAGTACCAATGAATTATTCTCAAATGTTATTTGATTGTATTGGTTATAGAAAAATAAATCCAAGATCAAAACATCTGCTAAATAGAACACTGTGCAGATTGTTGGCTACAGTAAAGTGGTACATTTTTCAAACGAGTGCATGTTTAAATTATAATGAAAATAACTGAGGAAGGAAAGAGATGAATCATTCTGTGACTATTTCATAATTTATCTAATTATTATGTGACTACATATTTTATATATAATCATCTCTTCCACAGAAAGAAAAAAAAAAGTGAAGAGATGTGAATGAAATATAGCACATTACAAAAATGGTTTTTCAAATGTACTGTAACATGGGAAGCAATTGAGTAAAAATTTGCCAAATGTATGAGTAAATTGTTGCAGGAAGTCAGGGACCCTGAACAGAGGGACCAGCTGGAACCGCAGCAGAAGAACATAAATAGTGAAGATTTCATGGACATTTATCAGTTCCCAAAATTAATACTTTTATAATTCCTTACTCCTGTCTTTACTGCAATCTCTCAGCATAAATTGTGAAGATTTCATGGACATTTATCACTTCCCTAATAACACTCTTATAATTTCTTATGCCTGTCTTTAATCTCTTAATCCAGTTATCTTCCTAAGCTGAGAATGTATGTCACCTCAGGACCACTATTGTACAAATTGATTGTAAAACATGTGTGTTTGAACAATGTGACATCAGTGCACCTTGAAAAATAACAGAATAACGCAATTTTCAGGGAACAAGGGAAGATAACCATAAGGTCTGACTGAATGCGGGGTTGGGCAGAATACGGCCAGATTTTTCTTCTTGCAGGGAGGCACATCAATGGATGTGCAAGTAAGAGAGATATCACTGAATTCTTTTCCCAAAAAGGAATACCCTGGGGAAGGAATGCATTCCTGGGGGGAGGTCTATAAACGGCTGCTTTGGGAGTGTCTGTCTTATGCAGTTGAGATAAGGACTGAAATATTCCCTGGTCTCCTGCAGTACCCTCAGGCTTATTGGGATTGGGAAATTCTAGCGTGGTAAATTTTGGGCAGACCAGTTCTCTGCTCTCGAACCCTGTTTTCCGTTAAGATGTTTATAGAGACAATACATGCACAGCGGGACATAGACTCTCATCAGTAATTCTAATTTTGCCTTTGCCTTGTGATCTTTATTGCCCTTTGAAGTATGTGATGCTTGTGACCTAATCCCTGTTCATACACCCCCTCCCCTTTTAAAATCCCTAATAAAAACTTGCTGGTTTTGCGGCTCAGGGAACATCACGGACCTAACGATATGTGATGTTACCCCCGGAGGCCCAGCTCTAAAATTCCTCTCTTGTACTCTTTCTGTTTATTTCTCAAACCGGCTGACACTTAGGGAAAATAGAAAGAACCTATGTTGAACTATTGGGGGCTGCGGTTCCACTGATAGTAAATAAATGGAAAAATGTATTCATCAATTAATCAGTGAAGTGAATAAAAAAGGAATATTCTTCTATGGGATAAAATCAGGATCAGAAGGTATTTTACAACTGTATTTTGTGGAATACTTGTCTTTTAATACACAAGAAATATATATATGTGTGTGTGTGTGTGTGTGTGTGTATGTAGGTATACATATATACACCAACACACACATGCACACACCCCTATATATATAAACTGATAAAATAGTTCAGTATAACTCTAAGTTACAGGTCTTTGATAGCTGATTATAAAGAGTGTACACAGTATCACAGATTTAAGATTATACTTTCAATTTATTGTGTAATTTCTATAAGCTGGTCCGATTGCCTAGAATAAACATTCTAAAGTCTAAAACTTCAAGGAGATTATACTGAGTTTTTAAAATAATTACAAAGTTTCACAAACTTATGTTCACACACATTTCTTGTAAATAAACCACTGGAAGGTGAAAACAATTTTATTATTAATAAGGTGTCTTAGTTTGGTTTTATATTGGTACAAAGAGGCAGCATTATAGTTGACATTTTGTTCCAGATGCTTGGAATAAGAGGATAAATCACAACATTCACTCAAACCTCCAATTCCCCAAACTAATAGTGCTAGGAAAGAGGCAAAGGGAATAGACAGAGTTTGAACCTCATCCTAAAGGCTAATAGAAGATGGCTCTGTCAAACTCCTCCAAGCAGGAGACACCCTGAGCAACACTCAACCCCATATTCAAACCTACGTGCTCTTTAGGTAAAAGGACTTCCATATCACCACAGCACAAAATAATAAAAAGTAAAAAAGAGAAAGCAACAGTTCTTAATATAGCTAGAAAATATATTTAAAATGTTTTGCATGAAAATTAGCATCTTGAATTGTAATAAGAAAAATGTATTTGTTAGTGCAGAAAACAGAGAGAAGATGATATTTATCTAATACAGCCTCGAATTGCAGCAAATACTTTAGCTAAGGGACCTCGCACTCTCCTTTACTGTCTCATTTTCATTCTAGGGAGACCCCAACTTGGCATGTATTAAATGAGATCTTCAAGTGGGTGTCAGGAATGCTGTTGAGTACAAACTTTAGAGGATAATAATATTGTAGCATGTAATGTTATACATGGAGAAAGGAAACACTCAATAGCTATATAAACTAGCTGTTTATATAATCCAGTGAAAAAGAAGAAGTAAGTGCCACATAATAAGCTTTCTCTTAATGCCAGGAATGGCTATCTGCCTGCAGTTAATTTGAAAGAAAAAAATGGCATATAGAACATAAAAAATATGCTCCAAACAAAATAGAAAATTGATTTATGTATCAACAGCATTTTAATACAATATAAAATAAGTTAATATAAATATATTTCTTTTTGTTAACTTAAAATGTTTTGTAACAAAAATTAGTGTTTTATTTCATGGTTATCTCTTCATAAAACTTTTATTTTACTACAGGTTACCACTGTTATAACTCAAATGTCTATTACTATAACTTAAATTAGTAATTTGTGAATAGCTATTTTGTGAAGATAAATATAACAGAAAACAGAGGGAGGATTTTAGTTTTCCAAATTCTTTATGAAAATTTATACCTTATATATGCATTTGGCATATATAAAGCAGATTTTTTTGAATAGCTGACCGTTTTCAGAATTTTAACACTCTTTATTCAATACCACCTAAAATGCCTTAATTCTGCACATGGCTTTTTTTCTGATTTTATATTTTAACAATTTAAAAAAATATTAAAGGTATTTAATTTTGACAACAAAAAAGCAAATCAAATATCTGAACAATCAAACATTCATATATACATAAAATATTCATAAAATATAAATGCTTGTACTTCATTCATAAAAATATACACAGGTCTGTATCCAAATTTTCTCTTCAGCTTATCAAAATTGATTAGAAGCATCATGTTAGAAGGACTAGGTCTAAGAACACTGATACCAGTAAGGAGAAATAGCATTTCCTCCATACTTAATAACAATAGTATTGGCATTTTTCAGCTCTTGTTATCTCCCAGATTTTATTCATCACACCTTGCTTATATTATTACTAATGAATCAAATATTCACATTGTAAGATATTTGTATTATTATCTTACAGAGATAGAGAACAGGGTAAGGGGGATAAAAGAGAGAAAGCAAGAGAGCAAAGGAGAGAGAGAGTGAGAGTGAGAATGAGCATTTAGACTTCACAACCTAACTTGAAAGTACAGGGCCAGTGTCAACTTCAATTTGCTTGATTCTGAAGTTTGTGTTCCTAGGACCTTGCGGATCATAAAATACCTTCATACTTTATACGCTTTGTGAACAATAAATGAACTAAAGCACCAAAAAGCTGCCTGATTGTGCTAGCAAGATATAAAATTGAGAGAATATAGTCCAGTTTCTCTTTCCTCTTTATTATGCTGCTTGTCGCTTATGTCAAGATTTTACTGCCTGTGGAGTATTGGTATTTCTGGTTCAAAATACCTGTACTTCTTATTTTAAATCATAATCTTCTACTCCACAATCGTTATGACTTAGGAGAGATTACTGAAGAGTTACTGTTAGGTGTTCTGTAGCTATTTCTTAAGCAGCTTAAATGGGAACACAACATCCTCTTCTGGATGAAGCACCTTCTTTCACCTTATTTAAAAATATTTTTTCATAATAAAGAGAGGCTTTGAAAAACATTCTAATGAAGCACCACTCCTCCTGTGACAAGATGATACCTTTTTTAAGTCTGTGCTTGCTTTGTGGGGCCTCTACATTTGTGTTTGGTCTGAATCACTTCACAACTGTCAGACTGTGCATAGTCTAAGACTCCATCTTATAAAACATAAAAGATAATGTACTCCCTTTCTTGACTGAAGCAGTTTCCTTTTTCATTCATGGAAAATTGTAAAAGCTAGTTCAAGTTTTCGTACATTATTCTTAATGTTAAAAATGTTTTCAGTAGAATGTTCAGGCATGTAAAATACCCATTAATGTTAGAACACAAAAACATGAAAAAAAAAAAAAAATCAATGAAACCAGCGCCTGAACTTTAGGAAGTTCATGGTTTAATTCTTTCCTTTCATTGAGCACTTGAATAAAAATTATCATTTTATTTATAATCATACATTTCATTTGCAGAGACTAACTGGCAAATTCACCCAATAGTATAATGCATTTTTGCAGACTTGACTTGCAGTCAATATCACTAATTACAAAGAAATAAAGAAGTTTCTGGCTAATTAGAAGAAATAAGTTTGTAAAGGTCTAAAAATCAAATAGAGATTGGGAGTCTGGAATATCATAGGATTTTTATTCATGTTCCTTATATGTAACCCAAAGCTCACCACTCAACCTATTTGAGATGATTGGGTTGATCCTACAGAAATACCCAAATCCCTCCATGTCATTATTCAAAACTGTTTTTCAGCTAAATCTGTGTCACTCTACAAACAACTGGTGCTAAATCACGTGATTTTTTAGAAAAAAATTGACTATAATTAAAGTGAAATGCAGAGCTAAGATTATCTTGATGACTCAAGATACACTAAAGGAATACTTATCTTTCTTCAACTAGTTAACAAGAAATTTGAATATAGGGAAGACTGGTCCAATATTTCTTTCTTTCTTTGTTGTGAGGACAGAACTGAAGCCAAAGAGTGCACTTAGCTAATTGTCATTTGACTTTAATTTTCATAATAACAGCTAACATAATTGAAGACTTATTATTAACCTAGGACTATTCTAAGTGGGTTATACATGTTAACCCATTGCAATCTGTATGACAAGTCAGAGTTACCTGCCTAAGGTTATGTAGCTGGCAAATAGAAGACACATTATTTGTACTCTCTACAGCAGTTAACCACTACATACACTTTTCCTTAGTCTCTTGAGATGTGTTAAAAATATATTTTATGGATTCTCCATGGATATATTTGCTGGGATATTTAACCTAAGTTTTAGAAACAAATTTAGTCTCAATATCTCCCTCTCCTAACCTCATTCAAGGTTAACAAAGGTCCTTAAGGAGTGGTTTAATCCTGAATCTATAGGTTAGATCATGAGATCAAAAGAAATACATGAAAGTCAATGAATATATAAAGAATCTAAAAGTATGATGTACCAAAAGGATCATTAAACAACAAACCAAATAATGCATCCAAAATTTTAATCACAAACTCTATTTGCAACAACCAGTAAAGGGCCAACCTTTTGCAATAATCAGTGAAAGACCAACAAACAACCAGTGAAAGACCAATGGTGATCAAAGTCAACATTCCATGATAGAGCAATGCATTTATAGTGTTAAATATATAAGTAAACTGAAATTCTGATGTTGTGATGAGGTTGTTTCCTAGACTTGCAAATAACTACAATATAAATTGTAAAGCTGCCAGGTAAAATACAGTAAGAGAAGTTAAATTTGATTTTCAGAGAAACAATGAATGATATTAAAATACTGCAATATTTGAAGCATACTTAGACTTAAAACATTTGTTTATCTGAAATTCAAATTTAACTGTGAGACAGCCAGGTTATAAAACAACAGCCAGGTTGGAGGGGATCCCTGAAGAAACTTGAACCAGCCTGCCCACTGAAAAGGAGCCTGGGGAAGTTCACGAGGTTTGCAGCAGGGAGGAGTCTGGCCTCTCCTTTTCCTGTGTGGAAACTAGGATTTGAAAGGCTGGGCAGTTAACACTCTAGCAGGGACTCTGGCCTAGTGAGAGTCCATGTTTCTGCTTTTTTATTTTCCTTTTCACTCAATAATACCCTGTGTTACTCACCATTCAAATTGTCCGTGAGCCTGAATTTTCATGGCCTTAGGATAAAGTACCTGGTCTTTGTTAGGCAGGAATCTAGACCCAACATGGTGGTATCACCCGGCATGGCGGGCCCTTTGTTAAGACTTTCCGCCCTTCACTTCCCGCTAAGACTCTCAGCCCCTGAAAAAAGCCGTGCCCGCCAAAGAACCCCTGCTTTGAGCAAGCTCCTGGACGCGTCATTCCCCAGAAATGGAAACCTAACTCAGGAAAACCGAAACCTACAAACCCCGCCTACCTCGCCCTATAAGAGCCCCCCTCCCCATACCCACCCCCAGCGCGACTTCCTGGGCCTTCCCCCTAGAGGACAGGTGAACCTCGCTGGCGAGCCCAATAAAGGCTACCTTTGTTATCATCTGCCTCCTGTCTTCTTGCTTGGCTCCCCATTTACATTACAGTCTTTAGTTGAACTAAGGAAAAGTACTGCAACATTTTTGGTGCGCAATGTTGGGGCTTAATAAGTGAAATGGAGACTCAAAACCTCACTGTTGCTTCTAAGCCTTTTCATCCATAGACTTGTGAGGATGGGGGAAACCATGTCCCCACCCCTGTCACTCCTGGGCCTTTTCATGACCTTTTCTTTTTCCGGAGAGACCTGAAAACAGCGACTCCCCTCCCCACTCCCTGCAAGGCCTCCACACTTGGTCCAAGGGTGCAGCAGAGCCGGCTGGCTGGAACCAACCACTCGCCACTGCTGCAGACTTCCCCATCCCTGGCTAAGGGGTTTAACTCCGTCAAACAGTAAATAAGCTTAAACTTATGCCCCTGGTGGAGGAACCACTTGCATGAGAATAAGAGGTTCTTCCCCAGGCATTTTTACACCTTTTGTCTTGCCTCTTCTCCACTCCAGTCAGCAATTAACCTTTAAAGTTTTCTTTTTCTCTTTATTAGGCTAGGCCCCTCAACTATCACTGTTTATATTTTCTGTAAAGCTTTAATTGTGAGAAAGGATTTGTGGGGCTTGTCTTGGTCTGTGGCGAATCTGGTGTGCTTTGCATGTCTATATGGTTTGTGTGGCAAGCCTCCATCTTGCTTTACATCCTGGGGCCATGGCCAGTAACCACTTGGCAAGGTTTTGTTTAGCAATCCTGCCATAGAGCATGAGCTCTCTTAGGTTAGATATCTGCATGTTCTCCTAGCCCTGTCTCTTCATGGGTTCCATCCAGCGACTGGGTTTTCTTCTGCCGGTCTGTGTGTGTACTATGTGTGATGTCTGTAAAAAGAGCTCTAATTAATTTGGCCTAAAGAAAGACAAGCACTGGGATCAAATACTTTTTTTTTTTTTAAGGGAAGGTAAAAGCTGTGGTATCTTTCAGTTCACATGACTTTAA
The DNA here is from genome assembly GCF_002776525.5 of Piliocolobus tephrosceles. Lineage (NCBI taxonomy): Eukaryota > Metazoa > Chordata > Mammalia > Primates > Cercopithecidae > Piliocolobus > Piliocolobus tephrosceles. Next base: position 49,531,286 of record NC_045455.1, on the reverse strand, counting down.
TATTTAAGAAATAAAAACAGTCCTAAAGACTATTAGTAAAATTCAGGTCAGACGTATTTGCTAAGTATTTTGAGGTTACAAACTGCTTTTTGGGTTTTGAGAACTATTTGACTTGCAGGCTTCACAATTGGTAAGGTCTGGAGACACACGGAAGTAACCACACCATAACTACGAAGGCCAACCTTGGCTACACTTAGCACACAACTAAAGCAACCTACCAAATTTTACCTTAATGTTAAAAATTGCTAGGAGTTAATCGAAACTACTGGAAATAGATTTATATGGAAGGGGAGTAAGAAGAGTACAATGTGCTTTTTAGTAAAAGGTTATTAGAAGGCATGGAAATGTCAACTTTGGCCTAGGGTTAAAGGATTGTTTTTTGAGTTAATTAAGAAAAAGCTGAAGGTTCAAAGAAGTGGTGGAAGAATTGTGGAAATTAATCTTGCAGAAGAGGTTCTCTGTGTGAACATATTTTATGGTTTTTCTGTAAATTGAGCATTGAAATAAAAGCATAACAAGATTCTCCTAAGGCACTACTCTGCTCTTTGGTAAAATTTGTAAAGGATTATAAAAGGTTTTTGCTTGTTTAAAATTTCTGAGTCATCATTTTGACAAAATAAATAACTTATGGTAATCTGGAATTCTGTTTCACAATATCAAGTGTTTTAACACGAACATTTAACAGCCTTCTCAAAGTCAAACTTCAGTTTTAAAATTGTCTTCCTTGGAAGCGGGCTTTTCAAATACTTCAGAGGGTCCCTGAAGTGTCCAGAAAAGATAGGTAAACAGTATTATTTGACATGCTTATATTAGAAATGCTTGTTCCCTGGTGCCATAAAGAAATAGCACTTGAACATAAATTTTATTTCCTCAACAAGGCCATTTTTACTTTCTGCAGAAAGGGTACACTCGCCAGCAATTTTGCCACGAGAGAACACTGAACAAAGGAGGCAGGGTCATTTATAACCTGACACATCCACCCTACTGGCTATGTCCGGCTTCCATTGGCTGGAATGGGACCTCACATTCTATATTTGTCCTGATCGACTAGCAATTTAGAACTTTTTAAAAGAGGCAAAGGCAGAGGAGAACAAAGGAAGGAGGAAGTAACTTGTAGAATTCTGAGAAAGTTAAAACCACTTTCAAATAAGGAAGAGGAACAAACTATGACCTAATGCTTGCTTGGACCAGTATAAGCATGCCAGGGCACATATTTAGGCTAAATTGCGGGAGCTAAGAACATAAAGTACCTTGATTTCTTTATTATGGCTAGTATATATTTAAGAATGTTAACACAGGTCTTTGAATAAATTTTTCTTCTAAGAGAAGTTACTATTTATTCCTAATTAGATGGTGAGGAAAGTCTTTGAAGAGGAACCTCTACTTTACTTTTTACACTTAGATATATTGGATTGCCAAAATCATGCTCAATCTTCTTTAGGTTATATTTTTGTGAATAATGCTAATATTTGCTCCAAAATTGTATGGAATTTCTAAAATTCTAATGTCTGAGTATAAGCTATCAGTCATAATTAAGGTTGTCATCTTAAGTTATTGTAAACCACGCAGATAACCAAACTTCTTCATCAAATGTGTTTCTAACTATAACTACCCTGGACATTTTGCTATTCATAGACAATTGTCATCTTGTTTCAATCCTTTTCAAAGACGGTTCATAATGAACTATAAAACTTTAGCAGGTGCTCTCAAATACAGGCTTCTGATAACTTTGGAGATTGTGACATTGGTGTAAAGGAAAATGTACAAAAATCAAGAAGAGCTGAAATGTTCACAAATATCAAACAACACCAGCATTAACTAAATGACTCAAATCAGAAAGCTGAAGCAACTTTTTTGACTTTTGGTTGGAATATTGCTGATCCTTGTTGACTTTGGTTGGAATATTGCTGATCCTTGTTG
>NC_045455.1:49342219-49529356 GCF_002776525.5 Piliocolobus tephrosceles | reverse complement strand
TTGCTGATCCTTGTTGACTTTGGTTGGAATATTGCTGATCCTTGTTGTTCAGAGTCAAGGAAACTTATTTTGAACTAATTTTGAAACCTATTTTGAACTAATTTTGAACTTTATTAATTAAATAAGGTGTATTCCTATCAACAAAATTTGAAGCATGTTTGTTTCTCCCTGCCTGGTTCCTCTAAAACTTGGAAACTATCTGTGAGTATCCTTATGGCAATATAATAGTTGGCATCAGTGTAATAAGGATCCATTTTTCTTTTGCAACAGGACACAGTTGGAAATACTGGCAATTTTACCAAGACTTTGACTGGAAGTCTATGCTGCCCTTTAAGGATTCGAGCTTGACTTACAGAGTTGATAGAAGCCCAATGAGGAAACAGGTCTCATACTCTTGTCTATGCAGTTGCTGTACTGAGTTCCTGACCTGTGGTCAGTAAAGGATGTCACTTTCTAACAGTCTAGGAGCTCCAAATTTATCTTGGGGTCTTAAGAGGAGAGGAACATCTAACTCGCAGGTGTTTGAGGATATAAACCTGTGCTTGGGCTCTGCTTTAAATGGTCTTATCTGAGATTCTTGTGGAACAGACTTGATCAAAGCCAATCCAAAAGGCCTATGTAGAAAAATAATTATTCTCGCTGCACTTAATGCAAATAATCAGGTCAAGTAACATCTATTTTGCAAATCACTCATTCCTATCAGAAGTTTTTTGTTTGTCTGTTTGTTTGTTTTTGTTGTTGCTTTTAACAAACAGGACTGGAGAGAGATAAATCATGTTTCAAAACTTATCATATATTTCGTCATTAAATTCTAAACTCATTAGTTTTTTTTTTTTTTTTTTTTTTTTAATTTTTGCCTACATTTTAGACTAGCCCTGTTTTTTCCTGTGAACCTACCAGCAATCTCTGGCTGCAGCTCAGAAAGAACAAGAGGAATGGCTAATGTAAAAATCTGGATTAATATCTAGTTCTGAGCAATTATCCTGCAAATCCTGCCAGGTGATGGGAATTAATAGGATGCCTGTCACTTGGAGGTTTCCTTTCTGGGAAAGTAGGACCAAGGGAGCTAACCAAAGCCAAGCACCATGCCCCAAAATCTTACCAAGCATAACTATAGCCACCAATTATCTGAGTGTCACAAGTCATCCTTTCCTCTCCCTTGTTTGAGGAGGACTGAGTTCGGCAGTTTCACCTTAGCATTCCGCTTATGATAAAGAGTCTGTATAATACCCCAAGGCACATTTTTTGTCCCAGACTCAATTCCAAGCTTCAGGTCAAAGCCCTAGGAGGGAAAACTGGATCTAAGGAATCTAGAGTTAGGTGGCAGCAGAGCTTAAAAGGCACAGCACAGGTGAATGTGACTCATTCCTGCTGATTAAGCCAAGCCCAACCTTCCTGTTTCATGGATAAAGGCCACGTTAATATCCATGGCATAAATGAGGTCTAGGGAACTCCAAGGCTACTGACAGTGAGTGGGAAGGAGATATAGGTCAGAGCAGGTAATTCCATTTCTTTTCTCTAGGCGCCCCCTGCTTCATGGGTGCAAGCCACTTTTGTACTCATGGTGGCACCTGCCAAGGTCGCCAGAACTTGGGGATGCAAGGATGGAAGACGGAAAGAGGGCACTCTTCCCTATCTCCCTCACATACCCCGGGATCTGCTAGGAAGAGAAGAGAACCACGGATGCCTGCTTCCCTCTTTCTAGATGGGTAGTCATTCATCTTCAATCCGTACCCCTTTCAAATGCATCCTAACCCCTTGGGACTTCTTTAAAAAAGGCTAACTTTTTCCTTTCTTCTCCTCAATTCTCTCTTCACTGATAGGTAATTGTGTCTCTGTATTGCAGGACACTCCCCTCAGATGCATCCTCCGAACTGGAAAGAGTTAATTTCCCAAACCTTAAACTGGTTGACTTAGGATTGGGTTCAGGGGAAGGGAACCCAGGAGCCCAACATGCCAGCAAAAGGGTAAAGTTTTTTTTTAACCTGTCAGGCTTTTTGTCTCCCTCTCCCTGTGCAAACTGGTAAAAGGCCTAGGAAGTTTTGAGCTGTGCTTACTGCTCCCCTTGCTTTATTTTGATACTTGTTTTATAATAACCTGTTTTGTCTGTTCTTGCCTTCAGGCCACCAAACTCCAAACAGTGATGCAATCAGAGCCTCTGATGATGGCCTCATCTACTGGGAACCCTTAGGTCGCTGAGGGAGCTCTGACTGCCATTTACACAACACAGAGTCCCCAGTCAGCAGGAAGCAGGTCTTTGTCCTTTAATTGCAGTTAGATGTACCACTTTAGATGGCGGAAGGAGACAGCCAGGTGAGAGGGGGTCTGTGCAGAAACTCCAGCCAACCTGCGCACTGAGGGGGAACCTCGGGAAGTTCATGATGTTTGCAGTGGAGAAGAGCCTGGCCCCTCCTCTTCCTGGGTGGAACCTGGGATTGGAATAACTGGGTGGGAAACACTCCAGCAAGGGACTCTGGCCTAGTGAGAGTCCCTGTTTCCCCCCTTTATTTTCCTTTTCACCCAATAAAACCCTGTCTGACTCACCATTCAAATTGTCTGTGAGCCTGAAGTTTTGTGGCCATGGGACAAAGAACCACACCTTTAGCTGAACTAAGGAAAAATCCTGCAATAAATGGACATTCTGTATTTCATCTGGAAACCTTCCTTTAGTATTATTAAAATCCAGGCACTCATGTATTTGTCAGCCACACTAAACTGCGTAATTCTCAATCACTAGCAGAAATACATGTTAAAATAGCATTAAGGTATATTTGGGGGAGTTTAGACAAATTACTATGGTTTCTTTAAAAATTTCAAATTGTTTTGAAACTCTAGATAATTGTATGTCTCTATTAAGGTCCACATGTATGTTTATATGTATCTAAATATAAATATATTTGATATTATGAGAATATATTATTTATAATTAGTAATTTTATTTTCTGTAATATAACTTTATTTGGAGGTATTTAAAAAGTTAATTTTATACTTCTAAGAGTTACTGATATCAGCAAGTTTCTTTATTTTTAGATATAGATACTGATTTGCATATCTATTTATCTATCATTTTTACCACTCTCAAATTACTATAAACACGGATTTACAAATAATAATTTTCTCCCTTCGGGAAGATTACATATCCAGGGTTAAGTACATGCTATTTCTCTTTGTTATTTCTTAGAAGAATGGATCACCTGACAGCAGCTATGGAAATGAGATTCCATGCAGTACACCAGAGAAAGTTGACATTATCCTTACTTTACACTAGGAGGCGTATTGTTACTATAGACTTTTCCACCATACTAAACATACTATATTTATGACCTCTTAAAGAAGCTTAAACATGATAAAATATTACTAGCTTTAAAATTTTTATAGTAAACAATATTCAAAGATAATTCTTTTTTAAGAAATAAAGTCATATTTGAGATTGACAACTTCTAGCAGACAAAACTGTGTCCTCGCCTATTTTATATCAATAGCTTAACTACATTAAGTAATATTATAGAAAATTATCCTGTGGTACCCCCTTTTAAAATAAAATGGTAGTGAAACATCAAAGTGTACTGTGAAAAGTTAATGTTTAAGAAATTCTTTAAAATCATAAAGTGAGTATAACTGCCTTTAAGAAAAACAATGAACACACTGTAGAAAAAAAATGTTTTACTATGGATTTTATTAGTCTTTAGAAAATGGGTGTTTTGGAGTCCCCATCAGGCATGGTAAATACAAATAAAAAATTACCTAAAAATGATTTTTGAAATAAAACTTTTAGAATTTGAAACTAACAATTTTCTAGAATTTTATTTATTTGTTAAGTGTGTAACAGTGATTTTACAGTTCAGAATTCACCATGGTAATTTTTTAAGCTTGAAACTTTCCTAAATAATTAAGATACATGTTTTGCTGCTTCTATACCTTTTCAGTATCTATTGATAAGAATAATGATAATTAAATGTAGTAATTTTGTAAGTTAAGCTTGCATTATATGCCAGCAACCCTGTGGCTCCGAGTTAGGATCTAGGTTGGTCTGACCCCACAGTCTGTGTTCTTAATCGCAATTCTACATTACTTCCAAAAAATCCACCATTAGCTATGTGTAGAGCTCAAATATCCCTGAAGCTTTCAAATAATTTTCTGGCTGTACATTCTTAATTTTTTGATCTTTGTTCCCATCCTGCCCCCACCTCTGCCTTGCCTAAATATAAGGTTGCAGTGATTTCTGTCTTAAACTTCTTCTGTCTCCTCTAATTATCATACTTAGAATTTTATTCACTTTCTGTGTTGTAAGTTTTCAATTTCCAATTTTCAATCACTTTTCTAGTTCCAAATAATCTTGCACAGCAGCTCAGACTTTAAAATTAAAAGAATTAATTCCTAATCTGATTTTATTTTATATTCTCTTTTTTAATTATGCAATTTTCCAATAAATCTTGCAAATCAAAGAAATATTCTCGATTTTTCCTTTTATCTCCTATATCCAAATGAAATCTATCCTAGACTTTCCAAAATTCAAAATCTTGTCCCGACCTGTGTCTCAATCCATTTATTCTGTTCAAGTAAGTGACAATTTGTTTACTGGCACTTACTTGAACAGTTAATCACTTATTGAGCATCTACTGTGTTTCAGGCCTTTTCATTTTTGTTTTTGTTTTTGTTTTTCTTTTTTTTTTTTTGAGATAGAGTCTTGCTCATCACCCAGGCTGGAGTGCAGTGGCGCACGCAGGCCTTTTAATTTTTATAAGAATATTCTCAGATATTACTAGGCTCATTCTGGTGGTTAAGTATCTGAGACTTAAAGATCATGTTGACACTAATTTTACATGGATATGCTCTAAACAAACTGAGATTTTAATTTCTATGCCCTACTGGCCATGACCTTTTATAGGCCAAAGAAGGCTACACTGCATACAAATACACACATACACACACAGACTTTACTTTAGTAAGATCTATTCATCCCATGTCACTTGTTTAAAGCATCACTTTATCTACAGATTCTTTATTGATTCTTTATCAAAGGCTTATTCTATGCTAAAACCCACTTTTTTGTATATTTACTAGTATTTATTCTAACACACTAATTTTATTGGAATCTAGTACTTTCTCTCCAACAAAAATCAGTGTTCCTTTGTCTTTTTTATGGTTTATAACATCTTCATAGCATCACAGCTTCATAATACATAGAACAAAATTGCAAAACAATTTCAGGAAGCTCACATATTCCTAAAAATCTACCTGTGGTCCTCTTGGACCAAGCAACACAGGCAACGAACTCTTGCACTAAATTGGAAGTTGTTTAAGCTTACTGAGTCTTGTTTTTAATGTCTTTCCCCCAAACCTAACATAGTACCTAGTACGTAATTGACTTAACATGAATGTTTGCAGAATGAATAGATAAGTGAATTAAAAAATTGGTGAATCATTCAAAAGCTCAAATGAATAATGTATATTAAGGTATATCAAGGTAACATTTATATAAGTTTAATATAAGTTTCTAAAAGTTTAATATAGACTGTGGCAAACAAACTCTAGGGTGATCCTTCAGGATGCCCACCTCCTGATGTTTATGACCATTTGTCACCTTGAGTGTAGACGAGACCTGAGGCTTGCTTCTAATCAACAAAGTAAAGCAAAGATGATGGAAAATCACTCTGATGGTTATGTTAAGTTATATAAAACTCTATCTTGATATAGACATACTATAGAGACCTTGTCTCTCTAGCTGGCTTTAAAGAACTAAGTAGTAATGTTAACAGGTCTACATGGCTAGCAGCTGAGTGTGGCCTCTAAGATCTGAAGGCAATCCCCAGCTGACAGGCATGGAGAATAGAAAAGTAAGCAAATAGTCCTTAGAGACTAATGAGGAGACAATTGCTAATCAAATAATTGTACCTATTTTCTTTGAGGTAAAGGTAGATGGTTCATGATAAGAAAGTATTGTTCCAGTGAAAAGAGCACTTATAGAGGAGTCGGTATCTTTGAGTTTTATTGTAGACTCATAAACTATGTGGCTTCAGGCAAAGCACTTTTCTTTTTATGCCTCTGTATAAAACACTGTTATACCAGATGATCTGTAGGGTCCTAAGATCTAAATTTTTATTGATCTAATACCAAAAACAAACAAAAAACAAAACAAAACAAAAACACTAAAAACTGCAGAAGTAGTTCTCTCACAAGTTATTTATCCTATCAGCAGACTATTTGACCAACGCATTGTGTTAACATTTAATTTCTCAAGCTTCTTCTTAAAAATAAGATTAGTGTCCAATAATTAAAAAATGCATCCCCAGTAGTGATTGTGTTGAGTCATGTACTGTGTTAAACCTTGTATTCACTGAAGGACATCTCTCTGAATAGCAAAAGCTGTGGAGTCAGACACTCCTGAGTTCACATTCTGGAGCTCACCTACTGGCAAGTAGGCTTATATTCCCCCCTTTTACTTTTTTAAGAGACAGAATCTTATCATGTCACCCGGGCTGGAGTGCCTGGGCATGATCGTAGATTACTGCAAGCTCAAACTCCAAGGCTCAGGCAATCTTCCCACCTCAGCCTCCTTAGTAGCTAGGACTACAGGCACACACCACTTCACTTGACTAATTTTTAAAATTTTCTGTAAAGACATAGTCTTGTTATGTTCTTCAGGCTGGTCAACAACTTCTGGCTTCAAGTTATTCTCCTGCCTCGGCCTCCCAAATTGCTAGAATTACAGGCATGAGCCACTGCACCCAGGTCACACTCAGCAGTTTTAGACAAATAACTTAAAATTTCTGAATTTCAGTTTACTTATAATACTATCTAATTTACAGTAATAGTGTGGGATCATATACAATGTATCAAAATATTTACTAGAATTCCTGGGTCATAAATAGGACTTATTAAATATTAACCATAAATGTCAGATATTAAAACTATACGCTGAGAAATTCATCACCCGATTCATAACATAGTCTAGATAAAGTCAGAGGCACATGACAGGCAGGCTTTTCAAAGGAAATCTAACTTGTAATTTTGTACATGATTAAACAGCAGAAAATCTTTTAAAATAACATTTAAAGAAATATCAGATACAGAAATAACTCTATTCATGATTCTCAATGGGACAAGATTAAGACTTAATTTTGAATTAGTGGTAATAAACTGTTCCTGATCTGAACACATAATTGTTTTTGTCTGCTTTTGAATTAGTGAAATTCTTTCATCATCCTAGTTATATTTGTTTAAAAAATAAGAATCCTCAATTGAAAATCATTTTACCATTTTCTTAGAATTAATGGTTTCATTGAATTTTACATAGAGTTTATGATCATTTTAATGGGTTAACTTCTTAAGTAAATACGATTTACTGCTACTTGGGAATGGAATAAATCTTTACCTGCAGTAAAAGGTAACAAAATTCAGTGCAATAAATACTGCACGTGTGTGCATCATTTGTAGGGCAGTTGATTAAGTGTGCTGTAGGACTTGGATATGCCTAGAACACAGAGACCCTATCTATTTGGTTGCCAGAAGGATACAAGTCAGTCCCTACCTTCAACTTCTCTTGGGCACCCTACAGACAGAAAAGCACAGACATTTGTGGTTAACAGTTTTATTGCTAAGTTCCAGAGGGAAGTTTTGAAAGACTTTATTTTACTTAAAAGGTCTTTAATGGGAGCAGTTACCAGTTTATGTTCTAGTCTTACAAATACACAAGTAATTACTGAAAATCTCTGCTTAATTGCAATGTCATTAGAAACATACTTAAATGTATGAAATATGCTTGCTATATACAAAAATATCCACCCATACTTGTGTACAGTATACAGTAAACCTTATTTTTGAATCAAAACAATAGAGAAAGAAAGAGGAAATAAAATGTAGCTCAAATATCTTACATATTGATTCTGAGTTTTATACCAGTCTATCACTTGTATTTTGGAAAATTTTAAACATGTGAAAAAATAGTGAGCCTAATGTAATAACTACCCATATAGCCATCACCTAATCTCAACAGATACTAATATTTTATTGTTTAATGTATTCCCACCATTATTATTATTGTTATTATTTTGATAGAGTAATATTAAGACAAATTCCCAGACATTATATTGTTTCTTTTATACTCTTCATAATCGATCACTATCAATGATAAATTTCTTCTTACAAAACACAATTCTATTATTACTTCTAATAAATAATAATTTAAAAATATCATTTAAAAGCCAGCCCACACTCTTACGTCTACAATTATCTCAAAATTTTAGTGTCTTTTTACGATATTGAAGAAAGGAACAAACCAACAAAATTTTAGGTCACCATTAGAGGCTTTTAGGGCACCAGCACATTCTGTAAATTGATATTCAAATCAAGTATGTATACCGCATTTCCTGCAAGAACTGTATTTCAGGCTACTCAATAATTAATGGAGGGAAGTTCTTCACATATGTTCTTTAAAGCCACTTGGCAAAAGAGAAATAATCCCTTTTGTATATCATTTTCATATCCACTGTACATTTAAACTGAATGCTGATATAATCATTTTATCAATAAACACAAATATAATTTTACACAATTACTTTTGATAATTTTGAAATGTTAATATATGTTGGGTTTATTTTTTTCATACATACATATATGTATTCCTTTGCCTACTCCACTTTTGGCCAACATATATTGGCTCTTTTTTTTTTTTTTTTTTTGAGTCAGGGTCTCACTTTGTCACCCAGGCTGTAGTGTTGTGGTGTCTGTCATCTCGGCTCACTGCAATTTCTGCCTCCTGGGTTCAAATGATTCTGGTGCCTAAGCCTCCTGAGTAGCTGGGATTACAGGCACGTGCCACCACATCTGGCTCATTTTTTTGTATTTTTAGTAGAAACTAGATTTCACCATGTTGGCCAGGCTGGTCTCGAACTTCTGACCTCAAATGATCTTCCCTCCTCAGTCTCCCAAAGTGCTGGGATTAAAGATGTGAGCCATGGCACCTGGCCTAGATGTTGACTTTATAATTCATTGATTAGATGAGGATGAGACAGGATGGAGAACAGTAAGAAAGCAGTTAATTTGCAAAGTTGTAAACCTATCATGAGATTTTTTTTCTTGTTGCTGAGGCAAAAAGAAAATAGAAGAGTTATGCTTTTGATGAAAAAATATCAAGAAAATCAGTGGGAGTCTCTGATCCTAGATGTTAAATAGATTCACTCAACCCGATTGGGAAGAAGAAAGAGAAGTGAAAGGGGAGGGAATAGAAACAGGAGAGATTCTGTATCATGTTTGTTGAGCAGAACTCAAAGAAACCTAGAGGATAAAGATTAGAAAGTCCTTGAGGCTAGATTACATCGTAGAGTCCAGGGAGTCAGGAAGATCCCCAAGAGTAGTGATCCATGCTGTCCATCCAGACATGGGAGTCCAAAGATAAACTCGCTGAAAACCTATTTACTATCCCTATGGCATGAGGTATCAGCAATTTCCCAGAGTCCAGGAGGACCGGAATGAAGGCAGTCTCATTTGAGATCCCTCTGGGCAGATGAGACAATGGATATAAAAGCGGATCAATGACCCAGGGTTGAGAATATTGCACTTCCTTTTGATGATGACGATCCTCTGGAATTGAGGTAAAAAAGAACTGAAGTTTCTGTCATACCAATGCAATGGGGATTCGACATTTTTAAAAAATGGAAGAAAAAAATGAAAACTCTATTTCCAGCACACAAAAATTAGTGACATATGAGTCATACTTTATGTAGTAGAGACTGCTTTAGATTTACATCAACATCATTCATACAAAACCTATCAACTATTGCTTAATTTGCAAACAATTTGTTTTTGGCAATGCAGGTAAAGAATTTAATCATTTACTTATTGTTTTAATTAAGAATTAGATATAATATAAAATCCATAATGCTAATAATCCAAATGCATAAAATTGGGAATAAAGAAGAATATTGTAGATCAGTATTATTAGATCAAATGCCACTGTGTGTGTATGTGTGTGTGTGTGTGTGTGTGTGTGTGTTTAGAAGCAGTAACCTATATTGAAGCTTGAAGTTTATAAAAATGTCTCCACATGTTACTACCATTTGTATTAATTTCTTTGAAAAAAATACTTACTGGAAATAGTTACTATAGAAATTAGTACTAGCTCTCAATGACTTTCTTTATATGAACCATATTTGAAAAAATAGAAATATAGATAAGTATAATCAAAATTACTTAGTACTTCTACAGATAATACTGACATCCAATAGAAATCTATTTTACGTGCTATAAAATCACAACTCTTCAGGAACTATCAAAGCCCAGTCAAAAAATTCCACTGAATTCAAAGGGGACAATAGAGAACTAAATAGCAAGATTATTGCTAGAGATGATTACTGCATCAATATCACTGTACCTCACTTCACAAATTTCTCATAGATAATTACCAAAAATGTGACTGCAAAATTTAAAGATAATATGTAATAATTCTATCCTAATATGAATGAACATTCAGTTTGACTATCTTAATATTGCTAGGCCATTCTAATTAACTCTGCTGTAGACATTTACAAAGGAGGTTTAAATTTTATGTCCCATTAAATGTCAAGAGAACTGCTAGCCTCTAGGGGCTCTCAGGGTTGCTCGCTTCTCCACTTTCTCTTTTCTCCCCTTCCCAGTGATGAACAAGGCACTGTTACAACCTAAGAGCCCTGTTCTTTCCTGTTTAAAGACATTTTATTGATCATTATGCTTGTGAGCGACGTCACTGTGTTGGGTGAGTGTTGGACTGCCCAAGGTTGTGCTGTCCATTGGGTCTCTTTTTCCATGTCACTATATTGATAAAATCTCTAGAGATTTCTTGGAGCTAGTTTTAAAGGTTTTTGTTTGTTTGCTTCTTTTTCCCAGTTTTGGACCTTGGCTATCTTTTTCCATCTGGCACCTGGCCCATTGCCACTGCCTAGGTCAAAATCATTGGGTAAATTGTTATATGTATTGGATAACATTTTGTCCTAGGGAGCTTAGTTTAAACATACTTTAAAAGCTAGGAAAAATATGTTTTTTTCTTTTCCCTTTTCTATAATTGGAAAACTCAAACGTGGGCTCTCTTAAGTGTGAGAGTAGGAGAAAGCAGAGCTATATTGGTAAAAATCATTTCTAGCCTAAAAATCAAAGACAAATACAAAGCAAAACTTGTCTGTCCATTTGGTCTAGATATTTGGTCTAGATGAACTTACCAATCATCAAAAACCTGCTACTTTTTTCTCATTCATGTTTTATTTTTTTCTTTCTTGAAAATATATTTCTCTTAGAGACTTCAGACTCTTAGACTGTGTTAGACTCTAATTAAAGTATTCAAAGTATACCTGAATCTCCTGACAAATAAACAAACAAAAAATAAAATGAAATATTACCACATGATTCTTTTAAGCAATATATTTATCATAATAACTTTATACATTTGCCTTTAATTTAGAATTTACTATTTCTAAAAACTAAGCTATAAAACATAAATCAAATTTTTTATTATAATACCTATGTTTTGAGACACTCCCACACTTGAGGAAAAGGTGGTCTTGCTCTGTTTCCCAGGCTTGAGTGCAGTTGTGTGATTATAGCTCACTGCTGCCCCAGACTCCTGGCCTCAAGTCAACCTCTTGCCTTAGCCTCCCTAGCAACTGGGACTACAAGCACGTGCTGCCATGCCAGGCTATAATACATATTTAAGTGAGCCTTTGCACATAAGCCTAAATTTTACTTTTCTCCAAATATATTTTCAGTAATGCATTATTTCTTATGAGTCAACACATTTTTCATTTTTGTGCATCTATATTGCTGCTATGATAGTGAAAGTATAGATAACATAATTTTTTGCAATTTTTTTTCTTTACTCAGATACTTCTCTGTTGGCCCTGGCTGACAGACAAAAAAATTCTATGGCAAATAAAATATATAACTCTCATTTTATCCCTATAGCTATTAAATTTAAAAAGCTGTCTTTGCTTTCTAGTTGAAACAAATTTTTAAATCTCTAATTCAATTAGTTAACTAGAAAATTACCCAGATGTTCATTGGTTTCTGCAACCCATTGATTAAATTTACTGTACCCAGATATTCTTGCATATGCATCTAAAATATTTCATTATTCTAGCTAAAAAAAAAATCATGAAATATTGTCTTAATCTTAGTCATTGTAAATATTCTACCTAGAATTGCACATGCTGCAAATACTTTGAAGATATCTTTGTAAATTAACTTTGGTAAACTCTATAGACAAGTCCTAAAACAATTTGTGCGACTATTTTTGAAATGGGACTCTTTCTTGTTTGGTTTTGTCTGAGGTCCATAGACAAGAGGAGTCAACCACTCACACACACTTAGAGAAAACGTGGTTAGGAACCAGCTGTGAGACTCTTAGCTTTACTCCAACAAGAGATGTTTTAAAGTTGGATAGGGCAAAGTCAGAGACTGGGAAAACAGTTTTGAAAGAGCTGTGTGAAAGCACCTACACAAACCTCTTCACAGAAGTCTAGAGAAGGTTGATTCAATTAAACCACTTAGATTCAGTGGTGCTTACACTGGTCAAAACCTTGAAATCAAAAGAGGATAGTTCTTGTTCTCCCAAATTCAGTGTAATAACAAGAGGTTGCTTCTTTGGGTATGTCCTGTTCTCCTCTATGTGTGAAATCAAAAGATGCACTTATGTTTTTTTTGTGTGACCAAGGTATAGGACATGAAATAGCAAAAGCCAGAGCTGGGAGGGAGTTTACTTAGATCCTCCTGAAAGAGTTCCTTGAGTAGAGAAAATTGTTGGTAGAGAGAAGATAAAATGTAACTTTGCCTGCCTTGTATTTGCCAATGAGAAGAGATTTCCAAAAATGGGGACATGCTGGGGATGGGGAGGAGGCATACCTCAGAAAGAACTCTCTCCTTCTTTTGACAAAAAGAAGCAGTTTAAAATTCTGGAAGTCAGAGAACACCAATGCTGTATTACTATCAGAGAACTGGCTAAGAAAGCCCTTTTGTACGTTTTACCTCCTCTTGGTATTCCTACTTCCACCATAGAAATGCCAGAGATATTTTCATGTTCAAAAAAATAAGAAGCAAAATTGGCAGAAAATTAAGAGAAAGTCATCATACTTCAATTTCCCACTTCATGCAACCAGTTTGGAGCATGTTCAAGATGAGTTAAACAAACAAAAACAAGCAAAAACTCTTTTTTGCTCTGATTAGTTTAGATGCATTTTTATAATTACTATTTTTATTATTTACTTCTTAGAGCAATTTTAGGATCACAGCAAAATTGAGATAAATGTACAGAAATTTCATTTTTATCTCTTGCTCCTACACATGCATAGCTTTCCCCACCATGAACATACCCCACCAGAAAATAATTTGATTTTAAGTAAAATAGAAATTACGGTCATTAGACTGGAGATAATAATTGATGAAACGGTCTTTTATTTATTTAATAAAAGTAAGGTAGTCAGTTTTTTTATTAGCAAAATCATTAGCACTTGCCCAAGATTTCCTCCAAAGGCCAAGGAAAACACGCCCCCCAACAATGTTTATTTGGAGTGGGCAATGATTTCTGGAGTGGGATATGGGTCTGTGAAGAATAAAAGTTTTGGCCAAATATATCTCCCTCAACATATTAGTAAAAGAACAAATTATCCAAGAATTCAAGTAGACGATAAAGGAAATATAACCCCCAAATTGTTATCTCCCCTCTTTACACTTGTTTTAATCATGATTTAATCCTTTTTTTTTTTTTTTTTAATTTTCTGGTAAAACCTAGAAAATCTGACAGACGAATTCTAAAATACCTTTAACTCTAATATTCTTTATTTGTTTTTGGAACGTGTTCACTGGAAAATCAAATTTCTTATGACATTTATATACACAAATCGATATTTCTTTTTTTATTGACTGTATTCTACTTAACTGTATTTTTGCAGTTCTAAAATGTGTTCAAATTTTGTAAGATCTCTGACATCAGAATATCTTGCAACAAATGGCTTCTTTCAGTTATATTTATAGCATGTTTTTTTCTTTTTTAATGATTCATAAAATGAAGACATATCATACAATTTAACAGCCAAAATCATATCAAACATATTAGATGTATATCTCAAAGAATACAACAACAACAATGAAGCCAGCAAAAAAAAAACAACGAGATGTTCATCCTTGCACCCTACAATTACTCTTGAAAACTCAAGTGCACAACAAAACCAGAACAACTCTAAGCAATCAAAATTTTGAAGGGGACTCACCAGAGTTGGGATCAGAGTTGCCATCTGCTTCGGTCCTCTTGTCCGGAGAGGCCTGGTCATAGAATTCGTCCTGTGGCTGAACCAGAGGAAGAGGGTGTGAGATCAGGGTTCCACTACCCACCGGCTCGTGGTCTCCTAGACCACTGTCACTGCAGCTTTCCTGGGAGCCATCAGGGAGGTGAAACGTAACACGGCGCTGCGACTACAAAGAAGACCACAGGACATGCTGATTAACACTCCTCTCAAATAAAACAGGCCTAGTGGAACACAAAATTAAAACACTTTCAACAAGTGACACAATGTAAAAGCAAAACAAACCAAACTAGGAACAAAGCTAAGAACAAGTATTAATTATATGCCATTTACTGTGTAATGGCCAACCAGCAAAATACCAAAAAGAATTTCAATCTTGTATAATTCACGACCTTAACACTAAAGTTGGGGCTTTGAAAAGTGTAACAAGAGAGGCAAAACAAAACTAAACAAAACTCATACTAGTCGACAAAATTACAGAAAAAAATTTAAATAAGATGAAATATGCAAATATGCTTTTGATAACTCTAAATAAATACTTAGAAAATGCAACATTTCATTTCTTTTGAATGGCCAGACACTGCGCTTACTTGATGTTTTTAGGATAACATTTGTAGTCAATATATTTCCTACAGTACTGCCTGTCTTCTTCTTTTTTTTTTTTTTTTTTTTTTTTTTTTTGAGACAGAGTTTTGATCTTGTTGCCCAGGCTGGAGTGCAATGGCGCGATCTTGTCTCACTGCAACTTCCTCCTCCCGGGTTCAAGTGATTCTATTCCCTCAGCCTTCCAAGTAGCTGGGATTTCAGGCACATACCACCATGCCTGGCTAATTTTTGTTTGTTTGTTTGTTTTTTGTTTTTTTGAGATGGAGTCTCGCTCTGTCGCCCAGACTGGAGTGCAGTGGCGCGATCTCGGCTCACTGCAAGCTCTGCCTCTCAGGTTCACGCCATTCTCCTGCCTCAGCCTCCTGAGTAGCTGGGACTACAGGCGCCCACCACCGCTCCTGGTTAATTTTTTGTATTTTTATTTGAGATGGGGTTTCACCGTGTTAGCCAGAATGGTCTTGATCTCCTGACCTCGTGATCTGCCCACCTCGGCCTCCCAAAGTGCTAGGATTACAGGCGTGAGCCACTGCGCCCCGCCATGCCAGGCTAATTTTTTGTATTTTTAGTAGAGAAGAGGTTTCACCATGTTGGCCCAGGCTGATCTTGAACTCCTGACCTCAGTTGATCCGCCCACCTCAGCTTCTCAAAGTGCTGGGATTACAGGCATGATCCACCATGCCCAGCCCACCTGCTATTTTTAAAGGACACCGTACCCATGTGAGTGTCCCTAAAGCAATACTGGAATAATTAATGAAAATTATTATTTGAAGAGTCTCGGGATGTACTGACTGAGCTAGCTGTGCTAAAATTATTATTTTAAATAACCAAGTTCTATGCAATTGCCATTGATATACATAAAAAGAAGACTGTATTTTAAAAGAGATTAAATTAGAAATTATTCTTGCCCATTGACCCAGATATCACTCTAGTCTTTGACTACACTGCTAGTAGAATAGAATATCCTAGTTGAAAGATATTTGGAATATCACTTTGGTATCTGTTTGCACAATGTCACTCTCAGATATGACCTAAAGTGTATACATGGTAACTTCAATAAATTGTAATGTTTACAAAAAAAAGTTATTTTATAAAAAATAATGAATAAATTTTAATGTTTCCTCAGCACAGATAAGTTTAGTTCTCTTGGAAAATGCTCTTTTAGCTGCTATGATCCCTGAAAATATTTATAATTATGTGAGGTGGAGATTTAGGCCTTAGAGAATTGTATGCGAGCAGTACATTTGTGTTATTTGAATAAACCTAGTTTTCTTTCTGCTTAGAAGCCAGAAGACCTTTCAATATCATGCCACATATGACCACTTAAATTCAGAATTAATAAAATGATGAATGTATATATCAAAAATATATAATATACAAGTATATATTGTATAATATAATCATTTTCTAGTAACTAAAATTTGTGCTTTTCAAGAGACAATTTATAGATTGTATCCATTTCAAAGAAAAAGGATCACAGTAAGAAACAAAATGGTATAGATAGGTATACTGAAACTCCATGAATGCATACTTATAGACTGACAACCGAAGAGAGCCTATATCCTGTGAGTCACTGGTTCGAATCCAGCTTAGAGTCATAATGGAGAAGAAATGATATCACTTTACTGCTGCTCAATGATCTGTGTGAAATGAGTTGATAGTTTAGTACATTTTTAATGAACTGATGCCAACATCACATAAACTATAATCATAAATAGTACTAATTGCCTCTATTGTAACACATTTCACCTTCATGCAGATGTATCTCAAGAATATCATTCCCTTCTCAAAGGTTTTGAAACGTGCCTAGGTGAGTGATACAGAGAAGGCAAACTAAGCCTGAATATTAATATCTGATATGTATTTCTTCCTGGATAAGAAAGATGATGCTACATGAGTATTTATTGTAGTGTTTACTCTCTTATATATATTTAACTCTTCAAGGAAAGTCAATAATACAAATATTTGTTATTTATGTTTCAATATGCCCTCAACCTATCAATATCCTTTTGTGATAAAGACTATAGTAGGAAACACACTGCTAACTATG
Organism: Piliocolobus tephrosceles; assembly: GCF_002776525.5. Lineage (NCBI taxonomy): Eukaryota > Metazoa > Chordata > Mammalia > Primates > Cercopithecidae > Piliocolobus > Piliocolobus tephrosceles. The sequence goes on along the minus strand of NC_045455.1, from coordinate 49,512,439 downwards.
GACGACTATCAAACATAGCTTTTACAGTGACTGATCTACTAAAAACTCATAGATTTTAATGTATCTTTGGTATTATCTCTTGAGGAATACCTCTTAACTCTGGTGAGTAAAAAAAAGTCAAGACTTATGAGAAAAGCAATGAAACAAATAATTCTTGAATCTTTGTAAAGCATTTCTGGAAGTCCCTTAAGCCATTAAGAAGTTTATGTTTCATAGACAGAAGTAAAAAAGAAAAAAAAAATACATCTGTGATATTTTTAAACATAGTTAATACTGTTTTAATGACAATATTTCTTCCTCATAATGAATGTTTAAATATGCACTACTAGTTATACCTTAATCCTGCAGTTCTTGCAGGTTGTCCATAGAACATTTTTTTAATTGAGCATCTACTATATACCTGGTACAAAGATTACACTGAAAAGCAAAAGTAAAACATTGTTTTCCAAAATTATTTCAAATATAGCTTATTATAGTACGTTTCACATACACTACACTATTTTTCTTTAACATTTTATAAGTGAGAATAAGAAAAATGCAAGTTTACTATAAATTATTTGAAATGATACACTGTAAATTGGAGTGATATAATGTTTAAACAATGGAGGCTTATAAAAATCTTTCTGAATTAATTTGACTCAGAGACGTTTAAGTCTTAATTGGCAGATTTGTGCACAATTTATCAGTCTGATGGGAGGGAGAGTGGTGATGTGTATGTATTAAGTATCAGTACATGGATATTATGGTATGAAGCAAATTGATGAAACAAACCCATCTTTAATTTATCATCATAATGATTGATGCAAGCAAAAGAATATCTGAATTATCAAGGCAGATGTAAGGAGACGAACTGAGTAAACTGACATGCAGAAAAACAAAGACCAATAAGATGTAGGAAACAAGGATTTTTGGTGTGTTTAAGGGCCCAGTAGTACTTGCTCTGGTTGAACTGCAGAGCACCAATTTAAAAAGAAGCTGGAACCAGACCTCATGGCTGTTGAATGAGTTCCTGGCTTTGAGAAATAGAAAATAACACCTTGCCTGTGGAAGTGTTGAAAGGCTAAAAATAGCATTCCTGGTATGCAATACATGACACATAGTAGACAGTGTTCCTGCTATGCAATACTTGACACATAGGAGATAGTCAAAAACAAGTAGCTGTAATTATTGAAATTAAAAACTACATTTTTAAAGCTTATGGTCTATCTATGTTTGGCTGATTTTAAATATGTGATTCCCTCATTCCCCCCTCGTTCACAAGAGAAATATGCGATCCACAGAATTTGGCATGCCTCACTATGCGCCCTATTGATCCTGTCAACTCAGGGCCTTCTCTGAGGTGACACAGCTCTTAGTGTGGGGTGGGAAAGACCAGGAATACTGGTCTTGGAGTATTGACCAGTGAAGACTTGTCCATTATCCTTCCAGTATATCTATAAAGGCATATTCAGAGGAAAAAGAGTTTACTTACTGCCTCCAAAAATTTTGCATCTTGTTTCATCTTTATGGAAATAAGCTCAGTCTGGGTTATAAATGCAGTCAAATCCTGATTGGCTGAAGAGGGACGCCACATATTACAAAAACACTCCTTCAGCCTCTCCAGAGCTGGGCAGTTACATTTTGTTTTCCTAAGTCTATTTCTTGCCCATTCAATTTTCTCCTGTGGGAAATATTTTTATTATTACTCCTTCTGTCTGATTAATTGTTTGCATGCCACATTTGTTTACCTGATTTATCATAGGTTATATCCAGATTCTGGGCTGGCTTGAGAAAGAATAGCATGAAAGAACTAACTACTAAGGCTTCCACACTTTATGTTCTGTCAGGACTGCCGCTATGAATTCTGATTAGGCAACGTTTGTATCAGAAGTTCTACTCTACACAATTAATAGTGCCATGTGTTCACACATGGGTGTGTACAGGGTCCTGAAAGTCAGAAGGTGACACACTGGTTGAGTTTGAGAAACACCACCAAGAACCGCTGCAATACTTCTTTTATCTTGCAGCTTAGAACAAAAGCAAAAGAAGGAAAATCCAAATGCCTAAAGAAGATATGCATGTCCGGCACTGAGCATTGTTCTTCAAGAGTCACTGAAAGAATGAGTCACCTAAGAAATCCCAATTATTGCTTGAATGTTTCTCTTATGTATGTCTTACTGGTGTAGAATAGCATGCACAAGTGAATGAGTCACATTCAAGCCTACTATTTCAGTCTTATGAATTCAGAGACATTCCTATGTGCAAGGATTTGGGGGTAAATTTCATTGTTTTCTGCATAAAAGTCTAAAGGTAAGAAAACAGTAAAATGTCTAATAGACGATTAATAAGTTATGTAATATCGTGTAAAGATTACACCATACAGTTGTGTTAAGTATTGACAATACTAGCAGTTATGTTAATTAATATGTATTGGCATAGAAAATACTTATAATCTATTGTTAAAGATAAAAACCAGGTTAATAAATATTTTGATAAATTGAATTTTGTTTTTCTTCATGTGTATTTATGTGTGAATCTGCATAAGCTAATTTCTAACCATGCATATACCAAGTGTTTAAAGTAGTATTGTTTGGTCATGTGATGATGGTATTCAAAAATGTTATTATTTTGACCACACTAAAATTTCCACAAATTATCTTTGTAATAATAAAACATATCCCAATTTTTAATTGTTTATCTTCATCACTTATAGAAAATTAGAGCTTAATTCAAAAGAACAGAAACATTTGATATATGGTATATGGGATTTCCCTTGAGCTAAGGAATGCCAAACAATCTTCTGATCCCTTCTCTGTTATTCTCACTTCCATTCTTCACTTTCTTTACCTAGTTTTTTAATCATTGCAATTAAAGATCCTTGCCTTCTCAAGTAACATGATAACAACGTGAGTCTAGAACTAAGCTAATTATTACCAACTAAATAAACTGATTATCTAATTAATGACTGACATTTAAAATAATTATTGCCCAATGGAATGTTATACATTGATACTATGAAAATAGAAAAAAAAAAAAAACAGTTATTTGTAATTGTTTAAATATGATTTTACATAGAGAGAATCTTTAAATATCTTCTCATGGAAATGTACCTAATTTTGATTTAATTCCCTTGCTAAGCTTAAGAAATAATATGTCATTTATTTATCTATCATTCTAACTGTATATCTATGTATCTGTCTATTGCTAAATAAATACACACACACACAAACACACACACACACACACACACACCATCCAGAAAGTACTCATGATGAAGTAAAATACAAAACCATGGTAAAATTTTATATTCAAACATGTTTTTGCTTTATCTCTGCATAAATCCAATAAAGATTTGATTTTTCTTTATTTGAAATATTTTCATATATATCTCTTCCCAAGTAGCAAACGAAATCATTCCAAAGAGGCTTAAGAAATATAGAGACCAGAAACTGCATTTTAACATGCATATTTCTTATAATATTCACTAAAAATATTTTGAACTTCCTTATTTTTATAAGAACACAATTTAATTGTGATTTATAAGTAACTTTCATAAAGATAGTCTATGGTAAGTTTCTCAATAGCTCCTTACCATCTAAAATCAATGCATGCACACATTTCCTCTTAATAAAATCCAAAACTCATTGTAGTTTAGACAGTAAAGTAAATGGGACCCAAAAAGCGATCTATGGTTATGGCCTAATTTGCTATTACTCTGAATATGTGCAGACTCCACTTAAGGGTAACAAATATTAATACACACATGTACTTCATTCGTGGTTGAAAGATGAGAATCAAACCTTAAGAAAACGTTTCTGAATTTATGATTTGTGGAAATTACTAGTACCTATGTGTGTTCATTATCAAGGATAATAAATAGTTTTGAAGGATAAAATTACATACACTTTTCTAGTGATGATAAATAAAATATTTTATGAGTTGAGAATTTTTTTATGAGTCATTTTATCATTTGTAGCTCGAAAATTGGCTTAATTTTCTATGCTGTTTATTGGAAGTACTTATGTTAAAATGGCTCCACTGATGTAGAAATTGCATACTTTTTTGAGTGGGAAATTGTTTAGAAATTTAATTTTCTGGCTGGGCATGGTGGCTCATGCCTATATTCCCAGCACTTTGGGAGGTCGAGGCGGGAGGATCACGAGGTCAGGAGATCGAGACCATTCTGGGTAACACGATGAAACCCTGTCTCTACTAAAAATACAAAAAACTACCCTGGCGTGGTGGCGGGCGCCTGTAGTCCCAGCTACTCGGGAGACTGAGGGGACAGAATGGCATGAATCCAGAAGGTGGAGCTTGCAGTGAGCCGAGGTTGCGCCACCGCACTCCAGCCTGGGCAACAGAGTGAGACTCCATCTCATAAAAAAAAAAAAAAAGAAAGAAATTTAATTTTTAATTTTCTATTTTAGCCTGTTACAGTTTTTTAGACAAGGAAATAAGGTAAAGTGACTCGTCTATATAGGTTTCAATGAGAGAACCAAACTAAAAACTATAATCTCTGATTTCCAATATAAAGCTATTAGTACTGCTCATTCATCTCTTCACTTAAATAATTATTGAGTACCAACTATATGCTAGACACTATTCTAGCTGCTAATACTACAATGGTCAACAAGACAAATATTATATTCCACAACTTCCTAAATAAGATCATATTCTAAAAAGTAGAATTTCATTAAGCTCCTTGCCATCAGTCCTGATGACTGTTTTGACTAGCAGCTGTGTCACCTTTTCATAATGTCATTCTCTCCTAAATCTTGCAAACTATGCAGACTTAGGCAAGGTCAGTGCGTGAATGGGAGACTTTCACTGTATTAATCAGCAGAAATCTAGGTAGGAAAAAAAGGCAAGGGGACCGTATCTGAGTTTATGCCAAAAAAAACCTGCAAAAAAATCTTTTTTCAGCCATAAATTAATATTCACTGCCAATTTGTGAACATAACAAATAAAAGGAATATAAAAATATCAAAGACTGCTAGAGTCATTCTGGACTCAAAAACAGAATATTTGTGAATTTTGCGTGTCTTAATGAGCAATTTTTTTTTCATCTAGGTAGTTACAAAAGTATTAACAACCTCAAATAATGAAATAATGATTGATTGATGAAATCAAAACTAGAAAATTTTTATGAGGAACATATATACATGACATGTTATGAACTTACAATAAATATTTATTTACTGAATGAAGATGAGTTAACCGGAATTGATATAGGAAATCTAAACGGGATAGAGGAGAAATGAAATATTATTGTCCATCCTTCAGTGTGATTTCTCACGGGAAAAGTCCCCTGTCTCCTCTACAATAACTTTTAAGAGCCCTGCCCTGTTTTAGAAGTTGCAAAGTGAAACATGATAACATTCCACTAGCTGTCAGCCTTTCCTCCTTTCCTCTTTGAATTTTTACATTTTGGAATATTTGGAGGCAAATGGGAAGGTTCAGTTTGTGTTTGAGAAACATATGCAACAACTTCACTGATCCTATTTGATAAATGTGAAGGTGTCAGCAATTTTAACAATAATTTTTTGATTCCTCCTTTTATGCATGTTACATAAAGTAGAAATTGGGCGCAGATGATCACCGGTCATTTAAAGTCAAGTAGTATTTTCAGAGGAAGTGAGGAGTTTGTCTGCACTATACTTACTGCTCTTTTAACCAGTTTGCTGTCTGCTGCTAAGCAACTGCTTCGTTTGAGGATAGAGCTGTCAGCTTTCGTTCCAACTTACTACTCAACTGCATGCTTAGTTGTGGAGACTTGTTTTCATGTGTGTGGAAAACTCACATGGACTTAAACTTGGCCTGTTTGATTTGTAAATATCTTATTGTGAAAGGAGTTCCTCAAACTAAGGATCTGCATTTTTTCTGGGATTTGTAAAGGGCATCCAAGATCTCTTAGGACTCCCTGTGGTAGAGGACTCATATCAATGTCATATGGTGATAAGTAGTATACTGTAATTTGATATTTATTTCTTATGATTTCAGTTAAGTAGCATTTATCATGTGAAAAAACAATTGGTAGATTTAAGAAACTTGAGAGAAAAATATACTGTGTACTCCTTTTGGGTGTAGTCTTGGTGCTTCAATTTAAACATTTGAAATAAACATAAAACCAAACAAAACAAAACTCTCCTCTACATCTTTTTCCCCTGTGGGACATTAGAGAAAAAAAAAAAAAAAGAAAAGAAAAGAAAAAAAGGTTCTGAATCAACTTCCCTTTATAGTTTGGGGACATCGCCTTACCCTTATAAGCCTCCTCAGGGGTTCAAAGCAAACAGAGAGGATTAAAAATTGTCTGCATTGTTGTTGATTTGCTTCTTACATTCTTATTTATTAGTTCCTGCTATCAGAAACGTCCTCAACCTATTTCTCATTGCCCAGTAGGAATGCGGTACTTTATCTGAGCATACGAAATATAAAATGACTACATTAAACAGGAGCAGCTGTTCCTGAATCTGCAAGCAGAATTTTTCATCTATAAATGATATGTACAGAAATATGGAGGAAAAAACCCAGCAAGAGTCCTTTCCAATTTAGTTTTGTAGAAAAAACAAATCCAACTGACAAAGTAAGTTACCCTTACCATATTTACAAAATCAGGTTACGTGATGTTTGTAGCAATTTAATTATGAATTACATTAAATTATCACTATTATTAGGTAAATATATAGACGTCAGAGATACAACATATGGTCTTAGAAAAAGGAGGCTTTACTTTGGATAACAATGTATCACCACAAAATGTGGGATAAACCTCTTGTCAATGTTTATGACAAAAATGGAATCTGATTCAGTGTCTACTATTCAAGAATTTGTCTCAGTTCTCTGTAGTAGATTTTACAAAAGAAGTAATGGGAATCCCATTAGTATTCCCCTTGTTAATAATTCTCTATACAAAATAAGACTTGTAAAACCAAAGCAAGCCACGTTTTCAAAGTAAGTTGCAACTTTTAGGACATAGCCCCAATTTCATACAATAATTAACCTCAGACTATGGCCACTTGATGGGGAGAAAAGTTTAAACAGGCACACACCCACGCAAAGACACACACACACTCTCTCTCTCTCACACACACATCTAAACATGCTTTAAACTTTCCTCATGTATTACAGAAAAAGGAAAAGATTGTAATTACATAATAATAATTAAAACTAGTAATTCAAGCCTTTAAAGGACAGATAATGTTATTCCAAGTTAGAGAATGAAACACAAATAGAGGGGTTGAAGAAGTGATCTCTGCAGAAAGTCTCTGAGAAGTATTATTACTGCACAATAAGGTTGTTTAAAAAATGCTCATGAAGGATTGTTAATTTGCACCTATAATGTAGCATAATCTGTTTCAACTGATCTTATGTCACACAATGTAGTTTTATTTCATTTATTTAACTTTTGGATTTTTTTAGTTTTGTTTTTTTTCTGGAGTCTCTCTCTGTCTCCCAGGCTGGAGTGTAATGGCACAATCTTGGCTCACTATAACCTCCACCTCCTGGGTTCAAGCAATTCTCTGGCCTCAGCATCCTGAGTAGCTGGGATCACAGGCACTTTCCATCGCGTCCAGCTAATTTTTGTATTTTTAGCAGAGATGGGGTTTCACCGTGTTGGCTAGGCTGGTCTCGAACTCCTGACCTCAAAAATAGTGAAGGAGTAAGAAGCTCTTTGCAATAGTCCTAGATCATGTAATGGATATATAGCACTGACAGATCATGGATTATGATTAAGTCTGAGCCATAAGTCACATCTTTTTCAGCAAAAAAAGAAAAAGATCATGGATTATGATTAAGTCTGAGCCATCAGTCACATCTTTTTCAGCAAAAAAAGAAAAACATCAATGGGAATGATGTGTCCCTGTAGCATAGCTTTCTAGTCTATGATTCAAGGAGACAGCCATATAACTATTAATTAGCATAGGATTCACAAAAACAAGCAGTCACATTAAAGAACTTGATCTTCTTCAGTAGGTTAATGAGAGGATTAATTTGTACGGAGAAAGTGCATGGTCGTGCATAGTCTACAAAATATAGGTAAAGATGGTAATTACACTGCAGGGTATGGAAACATGTACATGCGAGAACATGACAATGACATTATTGACAAATTACCGCATTCTCTCCTCCAGACACTACTAAAAACATGACATATATTTGAGAAATGTTTTCTAGAATGGAAGACAGAGGGGAAACAATAGATTTGGAAAGGACTGTCTCTAGCCATATAAAGGACACAAAAAAGCATCCTTTGAATTTCATCTTAAATCTTAGACTTATTAATAAATGATATGAAGGGACAGATAGATGATGGATGGACAGAGAGATATAGGTAGTTAAATAAATAGAAATATCCATATGGGTTGACTATCCAATGCAAAGCTGTGTCTGTAGTTAACTACCAAATAAAAAAAGAAAGTTATGAAAAATTCATTTATTTCTTCTTAGTAATGGTATTGTGAAAAACGTTTGTATTGTGAAGTGCAAGCGTATTCCAACTGGACTTCTTTTAATTTTCTCAAAGAGTGTCAATAAAAATGTTTGCAGTTGAAATATTTTGATTAGAAATGTACAATATTCAAGCACTATTTCTTTACTTCCAGTTATGTAAGTGAAGAACAAAATAAAGATACGTTTAGGATGTAGATAAAATGTATATATACATTTGTGAACATATGTATAGGTCTCTACATATTTATGTAACAAAACTGATGCACAAATACCAATACAAACATACTATTTGTGTCTTAAAATGCAGACCTTATATTTTTAGACAGTAAAATTGTCAAACATATCTGAGATCTTTACTTATTAATGTTGAAAATAAAATCCAAACTTTATTAACTGAATCTCAAAAAGCCTAAATTAATGAAGATAAATTCTGATACAGTTATGGTCCAAAAAATCCCTTTTCGGCTATGTTCAGTGCCAGGCAACATATAGCCTGACCAGGTAACAAAAAATTACTTGTTTAGAAATATTTCATTTAGTGTACAATTTATCATATGCAATTGTGGTTATAAGATGAGAAAAACACATCCCGAATTAACAGAAATCTTATAAAGTATCTATTCTATTCTTTGTTAGGTACTTACTGATTCATATGTTATGGCAGTAATAACACTAGATTCTTTAAAGTTTTCAAATTTGTAGTTTTGAATTGTTTTGAGACCTTGCATATTATAGGACACAGCCTCAAGGGGTCAACATCTTGCCTTTCATGACCTGATTTTCTTTTATTTTTTTGAAACAGCTAAAATACATTAGTAGTAGTGAACAGTATTTTTTAAAAAAGAAATTATAAAGTAAAAATGGCACATTTTCTTCAGTAGCTTAAAAATTATATTTGAGGACCATTACAAAAGTGAAATTCCAAAATATTTTGAGAAATCACAATATTAAGTGTAGCTATGAATGAGGACAAATTTGAAGGACAGCACTCATTGACATGCATAATTTCTGTTCTTTAAATAAAGATCAATCTCAATTTTATTCTCAACTTATATGCAGAAATGTTCTTTTTGGATCACAAATTTAGTAATAATAGTAAAGGCAGTATGGTATGAGATAATGTGATGAATAGTGATGGACTTCATAAGGGGTTTTGAATCATAGAAATCTGAGAAAAAGCTTATGAAACAAGTTTTCAACATACATATTGAAAAGTAACAGATATGGAAATAATATCAAGATATTTTGGGAAGTTTTAATAAGCATTAATCAGTAGATGGAAAAATACGGACGTCTTGATAAGCTGGAGAAAAATATGTCTTAAGCCTCTCTCGCTTTGAAAAATGTAGTATGTAACTATTACTCTACTCTGCTAGAATCAGTGTTCTTACAATGATCTTAAGGAAACAGAGAAACTAACCCAGTTGGAGTAAACATGAGTAAGATTTTATATCTCTTTTCTGCTGGGTAGAAGAGTCTTTGCTCTGAATAGTCGAAGTAGCTGGACTTCATTTTTTTTTAGCCCACCTATTATTTCAGACAGCCACTGTGACTTTGAGTCTGATATTTGAAACAAAAATCACTCCTACATTTCAGCGATAACTGCTACTCGCCCTGTGGATTTTTAGTTAGTCTGTCCTTTGAAAACATTACCGAGTCACCTATCTCAGTTATTTGTGTACTAGGGATAATTTGTTTCCTCTGGATACAAATATAAAATTCAAACATATGTCAAGAACTTCTATATGTCAAAAGCTTCTGTAAGTTTAGGTAGCTTCTGTAAAATATTGAATTGTTCTGAAAAATGTAGTTACTTTAGAAGGCATGATATTCTCAAGCATTATGTTCTAAATGTGGATAGAGCAATCTAGAAGGTAAACATCCTAAAATAGTAGCAATATGTTTTTTGAAGATAAAAACGTAAACACTAGTTAGTTCTCTTGACTCTAAGATCTAAACGATGTACACAGAATTGCCTTCTCATTTTTGTCTAGGGCAGAGAGGGAAAGATAGTTTCAAAATAAAATGTGTGCAAAATTTCCCACACGTGGGAGGATCTTACTGTCTAATACAATTTGGCCTACACGTTAAAATTCAAGAACAATAAAACAGCCTGCAATTAGAAAAAAAATACATTAATTTTTCTAAAACTTATACATAGGCTCACAAATATCAGAAATACATTATTGTATGTATATAATGTTAAAGATGATGAACAAATTGCTAGTCTGAAATAACTTTTTCAATGAAATTATTATAGTCAACGATTGCTTAAAAATGTGTATTGAAACAAAATGGAGGAGAAATAGAAAGAAATAAAAGAAAAATTTTATTATCTAGGTTTAAAAAAAAACTGTAAAACACAATGAGTTAACACTAACATAAACTATAGATTTAATTAATAAAAATGCATCAATACTGGTTCATCATATGTAATAGATGTCACACTCATGCAAAATGTTAATCGTAGGGAAAACTGTGTTCAATAAGATAGTGTATATAAGAATTCTTTGTGCTTTGGGCACTATTTTCTGTCAGCCTAAAACTGCCCTAAAAATAGTCTTAAAAAAAAAGATTAGAAAGAGGAAGTAGACAAACTTTTGTAGTAAAAATAAGAGACTTTGGGCAATCTTCAAATAATTTAAATGATAGCACTGTTCTATATTATGTTGAAACTTATTTCTATTGAGCCTGTGTGCGTGAGAGCACGTGTGTGTGTTAGTGATATAGATAATTATGTATCATCATTCTTATATTTAGCCCCGAATGAGCCATTTTACATCAGTCATCAAGGCTCTATATTCATATAATTACATGTATTTCCAAAAAAGTACTTCTGCTTCCACAAATTTGTAATTGTGGTCCTCAATAGTCCTTGGCTTCTATTTTTTAATTTTTTAAACAGTATAGACTTTAAAGTTTCTACATTAAATAGACATTTAAAATATTTTATAATGATTTAAAGAAATATTTATTATCCAAGAGACATATTTCAGAGAGTTAACTTCATGAAGATGAAATGAAATGCTCCTCATATCAGAAAATAATTCTGATCTAGTTCATGTCCTAGTCTGACAGATGGAAGAAGACAGATGATGGCACTTTGAGAATTAAGAAATCACCTTTGCTGGAATAGATCATAGAGCTTACTGTCTGTAGAAGGCATCTTATCTGAGGCTTCACCAGCTGATAAAGCACACAGAGAATGCAGTTCAGACATCTTGTTTCATCACTGACTTTTCATAGGTACAAAAATCTAGAAGAGTTTCATCAGACTTGCAGTTTGGGTGATAATCAATCAAACACAGAAGTTCAGCAATATTAGTTACTATGAAACTCTGATAAAAAAAGTTATTTTAGTGCAAGAGTATGATCTTATGACCCCTTCCTCCTCCCCATCACCCCATACATATAATCACCCATAATGTTTGTAGGGCAAAACTGTTAGAAGAAAAGAGTACAATCGCAGTGTTTCTGGTAAAAGAAGAAGTTGAAAATGAATGATTTGAGATATAAATATATTTTAGCAACATTGTTTTAAAACTTCCAATCTATTCTCCTTATTAATTTCATTACCATTTTCCAAAATTCATGCAAGAGACATTCAGATTTAAAAAATAGAGTACAAGAGAAAGTACCTAAATTATGAGTCCTTACAAAACTGATATTTCTAAAACTAAAACATGCAAAGAATTTGAAAACATGGAAAATGCCTGCTAAAATAGAAGGATATAAGATATACTTGTAAATGTGGAGAATCATATTCTAGGATAGAAAAGTTTAAGAACAGTGGAGACTCCCTAGAGCTCTTTAGTCAGCTATTCAACAAAAACTGTTGATCACCTACTTCTATCAGAGACCCTGTTAGATACTGAGATTTTTGTCAGTCAAGAATGGTACAGTCTCTCCATTCATAATGTTTATAAAGTAGTAAATGAAATAGACTAGAACTAGTAACTACAGAAGAAACAGGTATTATGAAGAAGAAATTCAGGGTACAATAGAAATAAGTAATAGAAAGATCCAATCTATACAGGGAAGTCTTCCAATAAGGGATATAGCAGGACATGAAGGGCCACTTGGCTTACACTGAGAGGCTACAATTCATAGTCCCACTAGCTTATAATTCTATGCAAAACAATGAAATAATAATTCTACAAAAGCAGCCTCTTGTCAGCTTTGTTTGCATTCCTGTGTGGAACACAAACTCTGTATACCTGAAATAAAACTAATAAGAAAGATTCTAGATGTTACTGAAACATGTTTCCCAAAGCTCCTGAAGTTCTCTTAATTTTTACTCTGTCCATCTAAATACGTTAACATCAACATAGATGTAGTGATGTTTACCTTTTCAGGATTGAATTATTAAGTTGAAATAATGCTGGGTGCTTAATAATTCTACCCTGTTACACTCTCTATTGTTTCTTTCAGAATTTCTTAGGATAGCTGATCACTGTATTTTCTGAAATTATTATCAAAATCATACATTAAGAAAATTATGACCAGCTATAGCTAGAAATAGAAATTTCTAAAAGGCAGGGACCATGTCTTATTTGAATTGATATATCTCGCACTTCACATCATGCTTAGCACATGACAGGCACTTGAAATATGTGTTGAATGAAAATATACAACCATGTGCATAATCAAAAACTATTTTTTCCTTAATGACAGTGAAATGAAATAAACGACTTGACTTCATTTTTTTAAACAGGAAAAACATGTTACGTATCAGCTCAGAAAAAAATACTGAAGAGATAGAGCAAGATGGCTGAATAGAAGCCTTCACCAATCATTTCTACACAGAACACCAAACTGAATAACTATCCACACAAAAAAGCACCTTCATAAAAACCAAAAGTCAAATGAATGATCACAATACATGGTTTTAACTTTATATCATTGAAAGAGTCATTGAAGAGGGGTAGAAAAGAAAGTCTTGAATTGCCAACACCACCCCTCTTCCATGCCCCAGCAGTGACCTTGTGGTGCGGAGACAGAATCTGTACACTTAAGGGAAGGAGAGCGCAGTGACTGTGAGATTTTGCATTGGAACTCGGTGCTGCCCTGTCACAGTGGAAAGCAACACTGGGCAGAACTCAGCCAGTGCGTGTGGAGAGAACATTTAGACCAGCCCTAGCCAGAGGAGAATCACCCATCTCAGTGGTCAGGAGTGAGTTCCAGCAAGCTTTGCCACCAAGACCTAAAGTGATCTGGAGTGCTAAATAAACTTCAAAGGCAGTCTAGGGCACAAGGACTGCAATTCCTAACCAAATTCTGATGCTATTCTGGGCTTGAAGCCAGTGGACTTGGGGAACACGTGACTTAGTGAGACATCAGCCAGGGTTTCCAAAGGAGTGCTTGCACTACTATCCTCACCCAACCCCAGGCAGTGTAGCTTGTGACTCCAGGGGAGACTTCCTCCTTTATTTGAGGTGAGGAGAGGGAAGAGTAAAGAGGACTTTGTCTTGTAACTTGCTTACAAGCTCAACCATAGTAGGATAGATGACGAGGCAGAGTCTTGAGGCCCCCAGTGCAGGCCCTAGCTCCCAGAGGACATTTCTAGACACTCTCTGGGCCAAAAGGAAAACTGCTGCCTTGAAGGGAAGGACCTATTCCTGGCAAGATTAATCACCTGCTGACTAAAGAGCCCTTGGGTCCTGAAAAATCAGCAGTGGTAGCCAGGTAGTACTCGCCATAGACCATGGGTGAAATTCAGTGGTGTGATGGCTTCAGCTGTGACCCAGAACATTCCCAGCTGTGGTGGTTATGGGAGAGAAAAATCTTTCTGCTTGAGAAGGTAAGAGAGAAGAGTAAAGGGGGCTTTGTCTTGCAGCTTAGGTACCGGCTCAACCACAGGAGGATAAAACATCAAGTGGGTCCTTGAGTTCTCTGATTTCAGGCATTGGCTGTTAGATAGCATTTCTCTACCTGCCCTGGGCTAGAGGGGAGCACACTGCCTTGAAGGGAGTGTCCCATACCCAAGAGTATTCACCAGAAGCTGAATGAAGAGCCTTTGGGTCTTGAGTGAACATCAGTGGTAGGCAGGCAGTACTTGCTGGGGGCCTGGCAAAGTGATGGCCAGGGGAAGAAATTCAACTGCTTGTGGAAATAAGAAGGAACAGTGGGAAAAACTTGTCTTTTCCTTGGGTGCCAGCTCAACCACAGTAAAATAGTGCACCAGATAGATTCCTAAGGTTTCCAATTCCAGGCTCTGGCTTCCAGACAGCATCCCTGAATCTGCCTGGAGCCAGGATAAACTCACTGCTCTGAAGAGAAGGACACAACCTAGTTGGCTTTGCCACCTGCTGACTGTATAGTGCTAGGGCCTTGGGCAAACATAGGTGGTACCCAAGCAGTGGTTATCGCAGACTAGGGGTGAGACCCAGTGCTGTGCTGGCTTCAGGTCTGAACGAGCACAGTCACAGTGGTGGGGTGGCCACAGGTGTGCTTGAGTCACCTCTCCTCCAGTTCCAGGTAGCTCAGCACAGAGAGAGAGACTCCATTTGTTCAGGAGAAAGTAAGGGAACAGAACAAGATTTTCTGCCTGGTAATCCAGAGAATTCTTCTGGGCCTTATCCAAAACCACCAAGGTGGTACCTTCAAAAGTCAGCAAGAGCCACCGTGTTATTGACATTGGGGTGCCCCCTAATGCAGATACAGCTGCAATGATCAAAAACTTAGGTCACAACACCCAAGTCCTTTTGAATACCTGGAAAGCCTTTCCAACAAGGATGGATATAACAAAAGCCCAAACTGTGAAGACTACAATAAATACCTAACTTTTCAATGCCCAGACACCAACAAACATTCACAAGTATCAAGAGCATCCAAGAAAATCAGACCTCACTAAAAAAACTAAAGAAGGCATCAGGGATCAATCCTGGAGAGATAGCGATATTTGACCTTCAAGACAGAGATTCAAAATAGCTATTTTTAGGAAAGTCAATGAAATTCAAAATGACACAGAGAAGAAATTGAGAATCCTACCAGACATATCTAACAGAAAGTCTGAAAAATTTTAAAAAACCAAGCAGAATGCTAGACATACTAAAGAATTTTTCAGAGTCTGTTAACTGTAGAATTGATCAAGCAGAAGAATTAGTGAGCATGAAGACAGGCTACTTAAAACTACACTGTCAGAAGAGACAAAAAAAGAATGAATAAAAAAGATTGAAGCCTTCCTACAAGATCTAGAAAATGGCCTAAAAAGGGCACATCTAAGATGGATTGGTCTTAAAGAGGAGGTAGGGGTTGGGGGAGAAGATTATTCAAAGGGATAATTACTGTAAACTTCCCTAACATAGAGAAACATATCAAAATTCAAGTATAATAAGGTTATATCAGAACACCAATCAGATTTCACTCAAATAAGACTACTTCAAGACATTTAATAATCAAATTATCAAAGGCCAAGGATAAAGAAAGGGTCTAAAAGCAGCAAGAGCAAATAAATGTATGATACAATGGAGCTCCAATACGTCTGGCAGCAGACTCTTCAGTGGAAACCCTATAGGCCAGGAGAGAGCGGCATGACATATTTGAAGTGCAAAAGAAAAAGAAAAAAAACCTTTTATCCTAGAATAGTATATCAAACAAAATATCTTTCAAACATGAAGGACAAATAGTTTCCCAGAAAAACAAAAGTTAAGGGATTTCGTCAACACCAGACCTGCCCTAAAATAAATGCTAAAGGGAATTCTTCAGTCAGAGAGAAAACAGTGTTAATGAACAATAAGAAATCATCTGAAGGTACAATTCACTGGTAATAGTAAGTAAACAGAAAAACACAGAATTTTATAACACTGTTTTTGTGGTGTTTACTCATTTCTTGAGTAGAAAGACTAGAAGATGAATTGATCAAAAATAATAACTAACTACAGTCACATTTCACCACATCAATGGTACAAAAAGATATAAATAGAAACAACAAAAAGGTAAAAAGCAGAGGGGCAAAGTTAAAGTGTAGAGTCTTTATTAGTTTCCTCTTCACTTGCTTGTTTGTTTGCTTAGGTAATCCATGTTAGTTATCATTATTTTACAATAATGTATTATAAGATATTATTTAGAAACCTCATAGTAACCCCAAATTAAAACACACAGACACACACACACACACACACAACACATACAAAAAAAATAAAAAGCAAGGAATTCAAACATACCACCATAGAAAATCACCTTCAGTAAAAGGAAGACAGGAAGAAAAGAAAGAAGAGTAGGCCACAAAACAACCAGAATACAACAAACGGCAGGAGTAAATCTTTACTTACCAATAGTAACATTGACTACAAATGAACTAAACTGTCCAATTAAAAGAAATAGAGTAGCTGAATGAAAAAATAAGAGCCAATGATCTGTTGCCTGCAATAAACACACTTCACCTATAAAGACACACCTAGCCTGAAAATAAAGGGATAGGAAAAGACATTCTATGCAAATGGAAACCAAAAGAGAACAGAGTAGCAATATTTGTATCAAACAAAATAGATTTCAAGAAGAAAACTCTAAAAGAGATACAGAAGGCCATTATATAATGATAAAGGGGTCAATTCAACAAGAATATATAACAATTGTAAATCTATATGTACTTAGCAATGGAGCACCCAGATTTATAAAACAAATGTTATTATAACTAAAGAAAGAGATAGACCTCAATACAATAATAGCTCTTATTATATATAAAATAGCTCTTATTATATATATAATAGTACCCCACTTTCAACGTTGAAAAGATCAACCACACAGAAAATCAGTGAAGAGGAAAGGGATGTTGTCTTGCAAAGTCCCCTTTACAGTGGACTTAATATTCCCTATAGACCAATTGGACTTAATGTACACTACAGACAATTGAATTTATTGTGCACTATAGAGCAAAAGGGCCTAATAGATATTATATAATATTTCATCCAACAGCTACAAAATATACATTGTTCTCCACAGCACATGAATCATTGTCAAGGGTAGACCATATGTCAGGCCACAAGACAAGTCTCGAAAGTTTAAAAAAAATGAAATTATATCAAGTATCTTCTCTGATCACAATAGCATAAAACTAGAGATCAATAACATGAAGAATTTTGGAAACTATACAAATACATGAAAATTAAATAATACATGCCTGAATGACCAGAGGGTGAGTGAAGAAATTAAGAAGGAAATTTTTTAAGTTTTGAAACACATAATTATGGAAACACAACATACCAAAACCTAAGGGATACAGCAAAAACAACACTAAAAGTAAAGTTTATAGGTATAAGTGCCTACATCAAAACAGCAGAGAAACTTCAAGTAAACAATCTAACAATGCATCTTAGAGAACTAGAAAAGAAAGACCAAAGCGAACCCAAGTTAGTAGAAGAAAAATAATAATAATAAAGATCAGGGGAGAAATAAATGAAACAAAAAAAGTACAATTGATCAATGAAACAAAAAGTTTTTTTATAAATAAAATCCACAAATCTTTAGCCAGACCAAAAAGAAAAGAGAGAAGATCCAAATAAATAAATTAGAGATGAAAACAGAGACATTACCACTGATATGGCAGAATAAAAGAACTAGAGACTAGAGGCTAATATGAGCAACTATGTGCCAATAAATTGGAAAACCTAGAGGAAATGAATAAATCCCCAGACACATACAACCTACAAAGATTTAACCATGAAGAAATCCAAAACCTGAACATACCAATAACAAGTAATGAGATCAAAGCTGTAATAAAGTAATAAAAAGTGTGCCAGCAAACTAAAGCCTAAGACCCAATGATTTCACCGTTGGATTTTACTAAGCATTTATTTAAAGAATTAATACCAATCCTACTAAAACTATTCCAAAAAAATAGATGAGGAAGGAATGCTCCCAAACTCATTCGACGAGGCCAGTTTTACACTGATACCAAAACCTGACAAAAACACATTAAAAACAGAAAAATATAAACCAATATCCCTGATGAACATTGATGCAAATATCCTCAACAAAATGCTAGCAAATCAAGTTCAACAACACATTAAAGGTAACTCATTATGATCCAGTGTGATTTATCCTAGGGATGTAATAACGGTTCAATATATGCAAACTTCTCAATGTGACACATCATCTCAAGAGAATGAAGAATGAAACCATATGATCCTTTCAGCTGGTGCTGAAAAAGCTTTTGATAAAGTTCAATACCCTTTATGATAAAAACACTCAAAAAACTGGGTAGAGAAATAACATACCTCAATACAATAAAACCATATATGACAGACCCAGAGCTAGTATCATACTGAATGGAGAAAACTGAAAACCTTTCCTCTAAGATTTGGAAGAAGGATGCCCATCTTCATCACTGTTATTCAACATATTTCTGGAAATCCTAGCTAGAACAATTACACAAGAGAAAGAAATAAAGAGAATCCACACTGGAAAAGAAGAAGCCAATTATCCTTGTTTGCAGATAAAGAACCTAAAGACTCAATCAAAACATGATTAGAACTGATAAACAAATTCAGTAAAGCTACAGGATACAAAATTAACATATAGAAATCAGTAGCATTTATTTATGCCAACAGCGAACAATCTGAAAAAGAAATCAAGAAAATAATCCCATTTACGATAGTCACAAATAAAATAAAATACCTAGGATTTAACTTAACCAAAGAATTGAAAGATATCTTCAATGAAAATTGTAAAACATTGATAAAAGAAATTAAAGAGGACACACAAAAAAGGAGAGGTATCTATGTTCATGAATTGGAAGAATCAATATTGTTAAAATGTATATATTACCTAAAGTAATATAAAGAGTCAGTCCAATCTGTAAACAAAAAAATGCAATGATATTCTTCACAAAATACTATTTTTAAAAAGTCCTAAAATTTATATGGAACCACAAATTACCCAAAACAATCCTGCGCAAAAACAACAAAACTGGAGGAATCACATTATCTGACTTCAAATTGTACTACAAATCTATAGAATCCAAAATAGCATGGTATTGGCATGAAAAAGATGTATTTACCAATGGAACAGAATAGAGAACAAATGGAGAAACAAAATAGAGACACAAATCCATACATCCACAGTGAACTCATTTTTGACAAAGGTATCAAGAACATACATTGAGGGAAAGGATAGTGTCTTCAATAAAAGATGCCATGAAAACTGCATATCCACATGCAGACAAATGAAACTAGATTTCTATCTCTTGCCATATACAAACATCAAATAAAAATGGATTAAAGACTTAAATCTAAGACCCCAAACCAATATGAAAAAAACCCTGTTAATCTGATTGTAAAATGGTCAAAAGATCTGAATAGACATTTCTCAAAAGAAGACATACATATGGCAAACAGGTAAATGAAAAGGTGCTCAACATAATTGATCATCAGAGAAATGTACATCAAAACTGCAATGAGATATCATCTCACCCAGTTAAAATGGCATTTTTCCAAAAGACAGGCTATAACAAATGCTGGCGAGGTTGTAGAGAGTAGGGAAGCCTGGTACACTGTTGGTGGGAATGTAAATTAGTACAATCACTATGGAGAACACTTTGGAGGTCCCTCAAAAAAAGTAAAAATAGAGCTACCATATGATCCAGCAATCCTTCTGCGAGGTATAGACCCAAAAGAAAGAAAATCAGTATGTCAAAGAGATAGCTGCACTCCCATGTTTATTGCAGCACTATTCACAATTGCTAGGATCCAGGATCAACCTTAAGTGTTCATCAGCACACAAATAGATAAATAAAATGTGGCCCATATACACAATGGAGTATTATGCAGATAAAAAAGAATGAGATCCCATCACTTGCAACAACATGGATGGAACTGGAGGTTATTATGTTAAGTTGAAATAAGCCAGGCACAGAAAGACAAACTTCAAATGTTCTCACTTATCTATAGGAGCTAAAAATCAAAACAATAGAACTCATGGAGGTAGAGAGTAGAAGAATGGTTACCAGGGACTGGGAAGGGTAGTGGTGGGGTTGGAGACATGGGAATGGTTAATGGGTACAAAAATATAGTTAGAAAGAATGAATATAATCTAGTATTTCACAGCACAACAGGGCAACTACAGTCAATAATAATTTATTGTATATTTTAGAATTACTGTAAGAGTACAATTGGGTCATTTGCAACACAAATAAAGGATAAACACTTGAGGTGAAGCATACCCATTTATCCTGATGTGATTATTACGCATTGTATACCTGTATCAAAATTTTATGTACCCTATAAATACGTACACCTACTACATACCCACAAAAATTAAAAAATACTGAAAATTCATTTGAGTTGACATATAGAAAAAAAGACAGATATGCTTGTTTTTCTTTGTTTTTTGTTTGTTTGTTTGTTTTGAGACAGAGTCTTTCACTGTCACCCAAGTTGGAATGCAGTGGCATGATGACCTCAGTTCACTGCAGCCTTTGACCTCCTGAGCTCAAGCAATCCTCCCACCTTAGCTTCCCAAGTAGTTGGGACTATAGGGGTATGCAACTATGCCCAGGTAATTTTTTTTTTTTTTTTTTTTTTTTGCAGGGACTGGGTTTTGCCATGTTGCCTAGGCTGGTCCCTAACTCTTGAGCTCAAGCAATTCACCCACCTTGGCCTACTAAAGTGCTAGGATTATAGGGGTGAGCCACCACACTCTGCGGCATTTAAAAAAAAAATTTAAAAATGATACTGTATAAGTGTTGATTGTCTCAAAGGATTTTTCCTGAAGGCCTTTCAACAAGTTGCATTTCTGTTCAGAATGTCTTCTTTTCTGGGAACTACAGAAGAAAAAAAAAAAAATGGAAAAGAAAATAAAGAATCACAGCCTGAATTTGAACCATGAAAAACAGTAGTTAAGAGTGAATGAGTACTGTGTGACAAGTTGTAAAACTCTCTTTCTGATCACGGGGAAAATAAAATAAGGCCCAAAAGATCTGTGCAGAATGAGGACTAGAAAGGAGGAAAGTGCTTTCCAGCATTGTTTTATTCTGATATGAGGAAAATATTTAAATATTAAGAATTTTATTGTTTATAAAACTTCTTAACGTTAAGGACTATTCAACACAATGAAATGCTGAAATAAGGCAATTTGGGCTAGAATATTTTTCCATGTAATCTTTTTAATATAAAGTCAATCCTTTAAAATATTTAGTTTAAATATATTTTTAAAAGTATAATGTATGGATTTAATGTAATCTGACTGTAAAATGATTTATCAAGGGAATATATAGTTATAAAATGTGTTAAGACAAATAAGACTCACCAATATTAAAATCCTAAAAATTATCATTGTATAAGTTATTTCTTAAGCTTTTTGTCGATGAATAATTTGTTGCTATGGCAATTTGTAGGTACATTTTGACACAGCAAGAATGATGTCTTTTGCTTAAATCAAAAAACATCCTAAAATGTATTTACTCCTAATTGTGTTTAATTTCATATTACAGTGACTAATCAGACTGAATGTCTTCATTTTCTGCTGTTTTAACTACAAGGAATGATCTCTTCTCTTTTTATCCTATTATAAGGATTGTTACAAAAATGGAAAACAATTAACACAGGGTTTAATGCCTGAATGCTATAGAGCTGAAGTAATTGCACTCAAGGTCTGCTAACTTTTTAATCAGGCATTTGGTTGCAAGCTGCTCGCAATTGATTCTGAGAGAACTAACACTATCTGAAGAAGAAAGCAGGTGTGCCAGGAAAGCAGGCATGTTGGCAAAACAAATGAAATATTTTAAAAGGAAAAGAAAAAAAAAAAAACCAAAGCGAAGTGCTTGTCAGCAGGCCATTTTCTTGCTGAGCCTGTTACTGAACAAAGCCAGTATGTGCACAAGCACTGTGGTGGAAGCCCCACTGACCTACTACTGCTTTCAAAGTGGCGCACTAAAGCTTAGCATCGAGGAGCCCTGTCCATCCCAATGTTAGTGAATTGAGTTAATTAACAGAGAAGGTTTGCAATTTCCATATTCAGTAGAGTTAAGACGCCATCAGAGGTTTCTGGAATTACATTCTAATTAGAAAAGTTTCCTTTTCTTCTCATTCAGGTTACTCTTTGAAAACAAATTTGTTCTCTCATAAAGGAAAAAAATCTGCAGTTTTCCTCTGAAAGCTAATTATTTCCTTTCTTTTTCTTTCTTTAATAAGTGTCATTCTCCAGCTGTGAAACCGATGTCTTCTAGGCATGTTGCACACATTTAAAGGTACACACATTGCTCAAGAGCACTGGGGGGATGGAGGCGGGGAGCGTTTAAAATGCCCTCTTCTGTAGTTTCTTGAAAAAGGAGCCGCTAAGAGTTAATGCTCCTGTGAAAGTGCCTCATATTCACTAGAGAATATTCTGACAAGTAGGGGGATATTTATAAAATTCCAAGTTTGAATTTTTTTTTTTTTTTTTTTTTTTTTATGATATGAGTTAGGTACACTGTTGATCTCTCTTTATACAGAAAGAGGAAACCAAAGGAAAGATTTGGGTATTTACCTGGTGAATTCCAAGACGCTTGCTATTTCTTTCTTAAATCCCCAGAAGGAAATGAGAGCATTTGAACTTTTAAAAAGGAGTATAAAGCAGAAATAGCTCTTGCAGCAGAAGAGCAAGTCAGAGCAAGAGGAACAAGGAAAAGAAAACAACAGAAATGAGTTTCCTCAGACAAAAGCCTATGTACATTTTAACTACACCGATTTGCCTAGGCCACCAGGCAATCTGTTAGAATTCATTAGTGTGGCTCGGGGTCCAGAATAAGTTATACAGAGATCAGTGGATATAAGACATTATAACCAATTACATGAGTTTCTACTCCAGTTTCAGACACGTTACGGAAGTCTCAGCTCATGTGTGTGGCATCACTTTAGCCTCCAGGAAGCTATCTCTTAGTCTCTCCTACTGTAAACATTTCTCCCTGAGTCACCACAGCATCTGTTGTTTCTAGGTGAAGGGCTAATACAAATAAAAGGGAGGTGCCTGGTATCTGGCCACCTACACACAAAGTCACTTAATCATATGGGAGTCTCTTCATTGCTATGATCTCAAGCATTTCAGGAAGAATGCCAAATGGAGAACAAAGAGACAGGCAGGCAAGGAGCTCCTTGGTGGCCTGGATTACGTCACAAGCATAGTTTTTGCCAGATTAACATCTATGCTTTTTCTGACTCCGAATGTGACTTTAAACAAAAATTCTCATTCTCTGTGTAGTATTTTACAGCAATTGGAAATCCAGTATTGAAGTAATTCTTTGGAATCCAGCAGATCTGAATGATGGGTGTCAGTGTATGCACATATGTGAATTATATTCTAAGAACTCATGGAAATAGATGTCATAATATCTCCTCCTGCCAATGGAGCAGGGAACAACATCCTACACTCCTGGGCATATTTGTGGGTGTAAAGCATCACCACTTACAAGGATTACCTGTCTATTATGATGTGCATTATTAGCCTAATGCTTACTCTTTCAGAGCCTGAACATCAAAGAAATCTACAGTCCAGTCGGCCCTCTGTGTTCCAGGGTTCTGCATCCTCAGATTCAACAGACTGCAGGTTGAAAATTCACAAAATACAAATGCTTTTTAAAAAATGGCATTAAAGAGAAAAATACAGTGTAACAACTATTTACATAGCATTTACATTTTACTGGGTATAAGAAATCTAGAGATGATTTTTAAAATATGGGAGGATGTGCCTAGGTTATATTCAAGAACAATGCCATTTTCTACCAGGCACTAAAACATCTGAAGATTTTGGTATCTTCTGCAGTTCTGAAACTAATCCCCCCATTGTATTAGTAAAAACCTTGCTTTTGTTAGATTTTTGTTGTTTGAATTTTTTGTGTTGAGTGGAAATAATGAATATAATAATCAGAAACACTATTACTTTGAGATATGTTAAATTTGTAAGTAGTTCTTATATCTCTTCTAATGTCTCAAGTTGAAATAAAAACATATTTATTTTAGATTAAGAGGTACCTTTAGCTTTTAAAGATTATTTATGTTTCTGTTCCAGGCTATTGCTCAAACTATAGAATAAACAATTCTTAAGGGTAATGTTTAGTCATGATCATTTATTGGTTAATTTACTTTTTATTTTTATGTACTTCCTCAACACTTTCATGAATGTATATACATATAGCAATCAATTTTATCTTTTGTCTATCGCATTAACATGAGTTATCTTCAAATTTAAAATGCCAAAATCATTATATTTTACAAACACAATTTTAAACACTCATTTGTTTATTCACAAGGTTTTCTTAAACATGTATCCATACATTCTAGGCTCAGGACATGCCACATAATCAATGTGCTAAGTAAGTATGATGTTGTAATTTAATTGTTAGTATTATTTTCTTAATGGTATATAAAACGATGGTACTTTGTACTTTGCAAACTATGACTTTTCCTATCATTGAAATACTGTGTTGATATCTAAGAGGAGGAAAAGATCAGAATGAACATTTTTAAAGCATTTATTGTTTTCTGGTGACTACATTAGGAGTTTTATGTTTTCTATCGTATTCATCAAATTATGACTTAAGAATTGGTGTCTTCTTTTTGCAAAGGATAAAGTAGACTTCAAGGCATATAAAAACTAGCCTACTCCAAGTCATGTTTTTTTAGTGCAATTGTCAGGATCAAATCCCTTTCTTATTTGCAGGTACTTGCTCCATTTGCAAAAAACAAAACAACAAAACACAACAACAACAAAAAACAAAGCCTAAATTATCAGAGACGATGAGAAAATTAACCAAAATTAAATAAATAATAATAATAACAAAAATATATTACATGGCCAAATCAATGGAAAAATCAAGTACTCTTCCACTAGCTTATAAGCACCATGTAGACAAGGTCATGTTTGTTTCCCTGTCAAATATATAAATGTATCCCTAGCGTTAGAACAGTGCTCAATAAGTATTGACTAAATCATAGAATTTGTCTCAAAGGCTTATTTTGTGCATGCACTAGTCATCCAAAAAGAGGTAAAACATCATTAGATGCATCAGACTTGATAATAAGTCTCACTACATTTTACATCCTTGGGGAGGACCACTGCTCCAAGTCAGAATGACTTACGGAAAAACAACTGCTAAAATAGACCTTGGAACATTTGAAACCAGATACAGTTTAACGTGGTTTATCCCTCCATTTAGGTTATGTTTGTGTGTGTGTGTGTGTGTGTGTGTGTGTGTCTGTGTGTGGTGTGTGTGTTTGGTAGAACAAGCAAAGAAGAGGTTTGCTTAGTCTTTACAGGTTTTAATTTTCTTCTCCAGTTTTACGGCACATGAATCCTGCTGTATCTTCCCTGAAAGACATTTTAAACATTCTTTTGTTCTGTTACTGCTTCTGCCAGCTCAGCCTCCTTCCCCAATCTCTTAATTCTCTATACCTTCTGTTCTCAACTTAACTCCATCCATTAAATCATCAAAAATGTGGTGTGACTTTTGTCACAAAGGTGAGCTGATTTGGGGTGTGCGCCTGAGTGTGTGTGTTTTTGTATATTTTTAGCTAGGACTAGTACATGTACAAGTGGCCAAAATGAGTGAAGTATAACAAGTAACAGCAGAGTCAAGGATGACACTATTTAAGGTGCCATTGCTTTGAATGGCACTGAAATAAGCTTATTAACTGCTGGTGAATGCTAAGCTACACCACCTGAAAGTGGTAAGGATTTAAGTCTTTCCGATATTTGGAGTTAAACGGATGCCTAAAATCTTTCTCTTTTTCTCTCCAGCTTTTCTCCGAGTTGAAAGTGATAACACACCACCACACAGTCAAGTGAATCATAACCTGCTGGGTCTTGAGGTATGGAAGATGAACACCGGAGCAAAAGGCATCTTCCAGCCTGGTGAAATGTCCGTGGAAATGTGAGGCCATTTATGTTTTTCTAAATGCCTCAGCAACAGCTCTCATTCACCTGCAGAAGCAAGAGCTGTTCTGACTACTCACAGTATATGGTGTTAAGGTCTTTATTTCTTCACCATTTTTTACTGTGAGTTTCCTTTTATGTCATCATTGACCTTATAATGAATCACTGCACTGTCTGAGTAAAAAGACTGCAGTAGATAAGGTCCCCTAAGGTCCCCTGAGAATATGAAGGAAGAGGTAGGTTCAGCAACTGCTCACTGACTTACCCACCTGATTATAGTGATCAATCTACTCATATATCTGATTTCAAATGCTCAATATAATGTTAATAATCTAATTAAAACTTATTTGCAGTAAAAATCAAACTTCTTTCGTTGATGTTTTTCCTTTAGTTTTTAAATTCTATGTGGAGCAGTAGTTTTAAGGTTGCACAATACAAATATTTTAGTGATACTTCTGGAAATCCATCTAGCAACTTGTTATTTACAATATACTATTAGTAGTACATTATAAATAACTGAAATCAAAAACAATTCATAAGGAGTATAGAAAGAAAATAGAAGGGAGGATATCGGTTTAAATGTCATAATTTAACAATTTGATATTTGGAAACAAAATTGTTAAAATAATCTCATTTTAATTTCTTTTCACATTTTATTTTCTTTTTAAGAATTTTGATTTGGTGACATGCTGGTTTAGCAACAGCCATAATTATGCTACCATTTCCTGTGTCCTTTATTAACTAAGAATTTTAAGATGAAGAACCTTATTTCTTACAGAAAGTTAGCTGAGTATTTTCCTTTCCCTTGCTGGAACTGAAGAATTGAGATAACTCAGAAACTTGACACTTTGATATGAGTTCTAGTGCTAGGAGGATGAGTGTCCTTCACTTTGATCTTGGCTAACTTTAAGTGACATTTCTCATTACCCCTCACTAGCTCTTCCCCAAAGCATCCTGCCTTTTCACAAGCTGTGAATGAGAACTCTGACTGGCATCACCAATATTGTTTGCTGAGTAATAGTTTGTTTTCAATGTGCAGCTTCAGGATCATTTACTAATTAAAATTACTTTACCACTGAGAGGCCCCCTGAGGTATGCCCTTGTTTATCTGGATTAGACCATGAAATCATATTTGAATCAATCCTTAGACCATAATTTTCTGCTAATCCAAATGAAAAGTTGGAAATAATAAATTGATAAAATTCACACAATTTTATCAGCACACATGTACAATTAGGTTCACCATAAATCAAATAAACACAAACACAGATATCCACAAAGCTTAAATGTGGAGCAATGGAACTATATGACTAACTTTTAAATATGCTACTAATAAAGGGGGAAAAGTGCACTTTAAAGAAACTGCATTTTCTAGTTAATTTGTATTTATAATCTAAAAGTTCTGGAGATATTTATAATATCATAGCCTTTGGGCCTTAATCCACGCTTTACAAAATCATCACTCAAGTTTCCTAGGTTAATATTGTGACATGCTCAGGTTCTCAGTGTTACATTTGTTTAAAGCTGTGACATGATGAAAAATTATCGTTTGTGAGTACGTGTGTGTGTGTGTGTGTGTTAGGAAGTGGGGATAAGAAAGCCTCAATAACTTTGATTGCTTCAGTGTAGCTAGCAACATTGAAATAAACTATCAAGTATATCAAAGATGAGAACCTAAAGAATGTCACATAAGGCCAGGCGTGGTGGCTCACCCCTGTAATCCTGGCACTTTGGGAGGCCGAGGCGGAAGGATCACCTGAAGTCAGGATTTAGAGACCAGCCTGACCAACATGGAGAAACCCCGCCTCTACTAAAAATACAAAATTAGCCGGCCGTGGTGGCATGGTAGCGCATGCCTGTAATCCCAGCTACTTGGGAGACTGAGGCAGGAGAATTGCTTGAACTTGGGAGGCAGAGGTTGCTGTGAGCTGAGATTGTGCCATTGCATTCCAGCCTGGGCAACAAGAGTGAAACTCCATCTCAAAAAAAAAAAAAAAAAAAAAAAAAGAATGTCACATAAATGATTCAAAATCGTTAAGGAAAATAAGACTTAAATATCAAACAGATAAACAATTCTACTGATTTACAAGAATTGTCCAAGACATTGAATATCCAGTATCCAACATAAGGACTAGCATGGAGCAAACTGTCATACATGTTTGAGGAGCTATGTGGGGAAAGAATGGATGGGCGAATGAAGAAACAGTTGGTGACATAAGGAGTTGGTGGTGTAGGGTTCTGGTCTGTTTTATTCATAGTTAATAACTCCAGTTCAAGGGCAAATAAGAGAAGACAAGAAAGTAAGGCCTAAATATTTCAATTTTAAAACATGGTATGTTATCAGAGAATGAGTAAGTAAAACTGTAAGAAAGTGAATGAGTAGATAAGACATAACTATTTTTGAATTGAAACACTTCTATCATAGATTTCTAGTGGTCTGTATTATTTTCTATAACTATGCAATATCAAGAGTTCCCTTATAGATTTAAAAAGAAATAACAGTGTGTATATGATGCTAAGTGACACAACTCAATTGTTTTACTTCTTTTTCCTGATTAGCAGTATGGAAAAACAGTCTGTATATGAGAATCTTAACACTACAGCCTAAATGATGTGAAGAGAGATGAATAAAAATACAAGTAAATTGTCATGTTCCTGTTTAGGTTGTGGACTTAATGATATTGGCTTATCATATTTCAGAAGTGTTTTTGGGAAGATTTCTCATTTATTCTATTTATGAGATTGATGTCCTGGATACTTAATATAAAAAATGTATATTTATCCAAAGCAAAATAAAATAAGTCCCTTTCACCATTAATATTTATCCTGTAGCTTAAATGCAGCAGGATTCTTCCAAATATCAGAGCAAAAAAATCTGGGCAGAACCTGACAGCATAAGAGAAAAATGCTGCTGAATTAGCACTTTCTGAGAAGGCTTTAGGGACGAGACATATATTATCTTTGGAGTCAATGACAAAAAGAGAAGTGAGAAATAAATGTGAGGGTTTTCATGACTATGCAATAAATATATGTTGTAACATAGAAAAGTGACCTATGTTCTAAAACATTGCTAATTATATCTTCAAACAGATGGATGTCTATGTGTGTTTATCTGTATATACCTTGACACTAATGACCTGTAAATTACTACTGTATCTCCTGACACATGAACTAGATGCATGGAGACATTCTCAATATAAAAATTAGTTAGTCTTTACTTTATAAAAATCCAAATATCCTAAGTCTCTTTCAACTATAAGATTCACTCAGATTTACTCTGTAATTCATAATTTCCTCTTGTGAATTAGAGATGTGTACATGCCTTGAAGGTTCCATGGAATACTTTCCAGATAGAGCCTGATCTAAAATGAGGCATATGTTAAATCTTCTAACACAAGGCCAGGCTCTCATCTTCCTCTGCACCCCACAGTGCTCATTCAAGTGAGGAGTCATCTTTAAAGGCAATTGGAGCTTCTTGCTTGGCTGAGCATCATGGAGCTTGGAGCAAGATAAAAAAGGAACTACAGACTTTCAACTAGAATTCTGCTAGCAGGACTCACTGAAACCAGCCAGGCGGACCACTGTGGAATAAGTTTCCTAGCCCTTTAGCCACATACAAAGTGTGATATATACTAATTGGCCTACAGTAATTTCCATCAAACAAATAAGAAAAGTATTTCCAATCATATCCAAGATTTATTTTATTGAAATTCTCTTCTGAAAAATTTGCCTGCCTACTTACATAATTATGCTATTTATAGTCTGCATAATTTTATCTGTCTTGGGATATGTACAAATAAGACATTCACTTTATTAGTTCTCCTTAAAATAGCTTATAGCAATGTCATCAGGTTAAGAGAACATTAATAGCAGTTTGTTATGACTTCCAGGAAAGCTGGAGGTTGAACATGGACACTCTTGTATCATAATCAGCAATTTTCACATCCCTTCCCAAACAGCAATGTGCTTTTTTTTTTTTTTTTTTTTTAACAATGATTCAAACACCGCACCCAATGCTACTAAATATGAGTAAGAATTAAGGAATTGTTCACATAATTCATATACATAATCAGGTTTAGGAAGCACTGTAGTGGACAACAGTATGACTCCTAGAAACTTAGATGAATTCAAGAAAGAATTCATGTTTAAAGTTTATTGTCTAAAAAAGGAAAATGTGACTTATTTCTTCTTTAAACTATGATATACATTTTCCATGGACAATAAAATTCTTAAAGAGACAGGCATAGTTTAAACATTTTTAGCCTGTATGTGTCCACCCTATGCATTGTATCCCCATCCATCATTCCTCTATGTTTTCTACTTTACCTTTTGTTTAGGCACTTATACCCTCCTGCCTGGAATGTTTCTAAGGCTTCATCCCATCCTTTCATCCTATGCTACTCTATTTCCAGTCTTCCTTCACTGCAATTTAAAAAATAACCTTCCTAAGGCATGGATAAAACAGACCCTGTCCTGCCATTCCCTACATAATAAAATGCAGTCTGCTTACACAAACTTTGAAGGCCCTGGTGGAAAAACCTGGCTTAATAGTCAACACTGTTCTTCTATTAATTTGCTATACCCATAATATCCCTTTGCCAAAATAGAAGGCTAAGGACTTTCTTTCTTTCTTTCTTTTCTCTCTCTCTCTTTTTTTTTTTTTTTTTTTGTTTTTTTGACGGAGTTATGCTCTTGTCGCCCAGGCTGGAGGGCAATGGTGAGACCTCAGCTCACTGCAACCTCCACCTCCCAAGTTCAAGTGATTTTCCTGCCTCAACCTCCTGAGTAGCTGGGTTGACAGGTGCTCGCCACCACACCCATATAATTTTTGTATTTTTAATAGAGAGAGGGTCTCATTATGTTGGCCAGGTTGGTCTCAGACTCCTGACTGGGTGATCCACCTGCCTTGGCCTCCCAAAATGCTGGGATTACAGATGTGAGCTACTGTGCCCGATCAGAAAGCTAAGGGCTTTTCTAAAGATATTCCATATTTAACCAATCCTATGCATTTTCCCTTATTGTTTTCTTTCCCTATTTGTTAGACATATTTCCCAACTTTCTGCCCAAATCCTGGTAGTTCATTAAGGGTCATATCAAATTCTTCCTGGACAAGGAAGACTTCCTTGATGCCTCCAATATATATTGTTTCTGTGACTTATTAACTTGCTTTGCTTTGTCTGTGTTGTTATTTTGTAATATACCTCTGGGGCACCTGATGTAGTCTGTTTTTAATGTGGTCATCTTATGTCCTGTGCTGTCCTCTGCACATGCTTTCCAATTGTATGAGCTCAATATATTTTTTAAATTTAATTATTGAGTTTTTTTTTAGACTAACATTTGCACCCTTCACGGAAGAGTAAATACATGCTGGAAAGATTGGTTTACTTATGGTTTTGAGAGATACTAGATTAGGGTAGGAAATTATTGCCCACTAAGGGTAAATAATGAAATGATTTTCCAAAACCATCCACTAAAGAGGGACATAAAGAGGATTCAAATAGCCTCAAATAATCAAGCCAAAGATTTATCCTTCAGGCTCATTTTTGAGACCTTGGGTGAAACTCAGGAGGTTACAGTTGAATTAGAGGCCTGAAGCAAGTGCACAGATACTGTTGCAAATGAATACAAGGCCAAGAACTGAGCATGCCACTGTGTGTGAGTGCAGGAGCGGCGACCAGAAGCCAGGCTTAGTAAAAAACCAGGGACTGGTAGCCATGGCAACAGGGGCACATCCAGAAATCAGAGCTGGAAAACAGAGCAGGTCAAACATGGAACGGGCTTTTGGCTGGAGTAGAGAGGTGATGCCAGAAGACCAGACTAAGTGGAGGCCCTGGGCCACTCCATGGTGCACAGGCAGCAAGGGAAGTCCTGTTGTCTGGGCCAGATGGCATTCTGCTGGATGTCTGGTCGTGATTCCAGCTGGCTTAAGGTCCCATTCACTCCTCATGCCACAGATTCCTCTACCTGGCTTCTGATATTCTTTTTTTTTTTTTCCCCTCCATATTTCGGATGTTCTCAAAGCAGCATCATGAAGCTATTTTGCCAGAAGCTCTGTAAGGTGACCCTACTTATAGAAATGCCAGAATTAAGTTAAAAGGTAGGTTTTTCTCTTTAAACTACCTAGAAGGAGACAATAAATGTTTCTGTACCCTAACAAAAGTCCAAGAATTTTGTTACACTATCCTGGGCAATTCCAGAATGAGTTTCCAGAATAATTGTTCTACAATGTGTCAAAAATACTGTATAGTTATTAATACTGATTCAAAATAGGCTAAATAGACTATTGTGAGAATCAGAGATTTTCACATTCCATTAATTCCTTCTTTATAATGGCTGACACTTCCTGATACTGCTTTGACTTGCTATATTTGAGGTATGAGGCAAAAAGAGTTGAATATATGAAATATACTAACAGTTATATTTGTCTTACCAACTCTCTGAAGTAGGTTATTTCTATTACCCTCTTTTATATTTAAGAAAAATAAAACCTAGATACATTTGTGGATCAAATACATGTGGAGTTAAGATATAAATAAGGAATCTGTAATGCCAGCCTTAGATTTGAAATAGAAATAATTTTTTAGGGACATCAAATTTTAGAACTTGTAGGGTCACTGTCAGCACATTTAATCTAAAAATATGAAGAATATGTTGAGAAAAGAAAGGGAGAGAAAAAAATCTGGTGAAATGGCTCTAACAGTGGATAAAATATAGCTATTCCTGATAGTCTGGTTTGAGGATGGTGGAAAAAGAAAGCAGAGAAAAGACTGGAAGGAGAGAGGGATGGAGAGAAAGAAGTTGGTTGAGAATGTGTCATCCCTGTGAAAGCTCTTTCCAGTCACAGATGTGGTGGTTTATTATTTATGAGAGTCTCGTTATTTCTAAACATTTGGATATTTTATAAAACATCCATAGCAATGGAAATATAGATATGCTGAAATAAAATTTTACAGAATGGATGTTTACACAATCTTAAAATTTTATGTCCTTATTTTTTCTCTCAGTGCCTTTTGAGAACCTATGGAAATCCCTCCAGCAAAATGCAAATGAGCACAGAAACCTGCAAGTGCTGTACCTAGGTTCATGGACCTAGTGGAGCTAATGGGTCCTAGGTTAAGAACTCCAAATTTATCATGTTTTATGACTTAGTAGCTTTTATAACTCCTTTTGAATAACGAAATCATGGTAGGCTCTGTCTACACATAAAAATGGGCATATTTGAACTTGATCTTTTTGTCATAGAGGACCACCACCATTTTACTCCCCTAAATACATAATTTATTCCTGACATCTAAAATACACATCTAGTATTACGCACAGTATTGTGTTATATATTATTACACCTCGCTGATATAATTTGAAGGCAACCTATACTCAGCTTCACAACTAAATCAATCTTAATAAGTATTTGTCTAAGTAATATTAACTGAGTATTGGGGAAAAAAGCCCTGCAAATGTGTTCATGAAGCATAGATTTAAATAACTATAATTTAAGCTTGTTCTAAAGATTTATGACCAATAGCAAGTAAAAAGAATTATGTATTTCTTTGTACATCTAATTTTACAGTGGAATAAATATAATGAATAAAATCCACTGAATGACTTGAAACAATGTGAGCTTCGGGAGCTTGCGAATTAAATTACTTATTTGTTTCTCTGTCTCTGTAGATTCTACAGTTTTAATTCCTAGTGGCCCAAAATGAGTAAGGCAGATTCATGTGATTATTTTTCTGTCTCTTCGTTTAGGACAGTTAGAAAAGGTGAGTGACAAGTATATAACCAAAACATTGGCAAACCTTTCTTATAAAGGCATGGCATTTTTAGTAGCATACATGATTTTTGTCAACAAAATTCATATTCAGTCACTTTTCTTCTGAGGGTTTTTCTAACCTTTCTTTGTCATTCATCTCTCCTACTCTTTAGGAGCCCAAATGCCTCAAGATTGTATTTTGCTCATCAATGCCACAGCTTTGATGGCACCTAAAAACTGCTCTCCACTGAAGGACCCTGAAGCCTGAAATCCTGGTAATTCTTTCATTACTGTCCTCCAAAGTTCATTCATAAGCGAAGTCCCTCATTCTTCATTCATTCACTCAAAAACTAAGTAATCTAAATATTCCCATTGTTTGTTTAAGCAATTCGTAGTAAGAAGTGAATTTCTTGGTGAAATATAGACGGTAATATGCAATGGTGATGGAGAGAGCCCTCAAAAAATTTCCAGAGAATCTAGCTTTCATTAGCGAAAATTTGGGGAGCAACTTATTATTGAAAATCATTCCTTCTCTGAAGAATCTCTCTCTTACTTCTTTGCAAAGATATATGTTGAGGGTTTAGTATGCTATGTCAGTTCATTATAATGCAGAGGTATTTGTATTGTTAGCCCTAATTATTTTTAAATCTAGAGTCTTTAACAGATTTTACTTTTTCATAGTAGTATTATGGTCTCAGGTTTATTTTTAATAATTTCTACTCCGCTGCTTTAGAATAACTAATTTGATAGACATAGAATTATCATCCTCTAGGAAAATATTTCACCTAAATATGAGATTTATTTAATCTCATGTTACATTTGGCTTTAAATTTGGCTTGACTTCATTGAATTTATTTTAATTGTTTTACATCAAATGGAATGTCTACATGTGCCCTTGTGCATCTAAAGCTACATCATGAATTTTGATTCCAGCATTTCACTTAGAGAGATAAAATTTAGTTCCTAATTGGTCTGAGACACAAAGAATAAAAATGTAAAGCTAACACTGCTTATGTCTTAATTTCTATCTCTCCATATCTATTTTTTTCTTTAAAAAATATCTCACAGTAACTTTTCAACCTCAGCAAAAAAGTATGAAAACTCAGGTTGTTTTCACTCTGAAAATGAACCAGTTTCCAGCCATTGTGTTTTATGTCAGAATTGTCTAACTTAAATTGCTTGTCCTTGGGGCAGTGAGCAGTCTTCTATCTTTTTGTTGTTGTTGTTTTAACAGAGCCAAGTATTCTGTCACTGTTCTACAAAACAATAAATAATGAAGTAAATTGAAGATGTATGAATTGTGCCAGCTTGACAGAAAATGGAGCCGATGTTCTTGGAGGTGTTACAGCAGTATTTCCTAACGAGCAGCCAGAGCCTCTCTCTAGCATCTCAGAAAACCAAACAGGAATGCAGGATAAGAAAGTGGAAGTAAAGACAAAGGGAATATTTATTTGGGATTAATTTGTAGTTACTTGAGCTGATATACCTATACTAAAGGAACAAAGGAAATGATGGATCTTGTAACCATGAGGCTTATTGTATAAACATCATTCTCTTTCATTCCACGTTGGGAAAAATAAACCCTTTTTCCAAATTTTACTTTTTATATAAAATGTGTTAATAAAACTAAATGTGTTTTAACAAATGTGTATTAATAAAAACTAGTGTATTTAATAAAACTAAAAATAGATGATAATATTTGTTCAAAAGTTCTTACTTGATTTTTCTTATAAACGAGGCATAAAGAGCTTTGTGTACTTCAGTCCCCACCAAAAGGTACCTCTAAGAGAGGACTTACTTGAATACCATATAAAACTAACTCTGATCCTCTAACTCCTCCCCCAAAAGTCACTCTTCCTCTATTCTGTGTTATTTTCCTTATCAAATTCACCACATCTGAAATTATGCATTCAGTTTTTTTAATTATATCATATTATGAGCATATACATTTCTGTGAGGGAAATGTCTCTGTATTGTTCTGCCAGCACCTAATAGAATTCTGCAACATAATAAGTTTCAGTCAATATTTGCAGAAAAGTAAAAGACATGCAGCTTTAAAATAACCTAAGTTGTCTAAGTAATCAATACTTTGGTAACCCTAATAGAATGTCAGTAATACCATATCAATGAGATAGCCCTAATAGAAAATATGGCACAGAGCATTTAGTCAATATATGATGAAAGAAAAAAAGAATTGAGAATTGAGATAAAAGCTGTACGAACATCATCATCTTAACTATAAATTATGATCCTAAAATTTAAAGAGGCATCTTTTGAAATACAGAAACTTATCCAACTTGGTGGCATGCAGTTTTTAAAAAGTATGTATTTCTATATATTTATACCTTACAGCAGATGATTGGTACTCAGTTAAATGAGAAGAGGAAGGGAAGTGTAAGGAAAGATGAAAATTGTAGAACACTAACTAAAACAGAAAAGCATATTCTACCTAATTTTGCCTGATTTCACACATTCACAGGTACTGATTATATATCTGGAAAAAATATATTTGTATGATGTCCATATGTTATGGATTGAATTGTGTTCCCCCAGTCCTAATCCCCAGTATCTGTGAACTGTGAACTTAGTTGGAAATAGGGACTTCGAAGATGATGAAGTAAAGATGAGATCATTAGGGTAGACCCTTATCTAACATGACTGTGTTCATATATATATATATATATATATGTGTGTGTGTGTGTGTGTGTGTGTGTATGAACAGAACCAAGTATTCTGTCACTGTTCTACAAAACAATAAATAATGAAGTAAATTGAAGATGTGTGAATTGTGCCAGCTTGACAGAAAATGGAGCTAATGTATATATATAAAGGGAAGTTGAGTAATATGGTTGGCTGTGTGCTCACCCAAATCTCATTTTGATTTGTAGCTCCACATGTCATGGGAGGGACCTGGTGGGAGGTAATTGAATCATGGGGTGTGTTTTTCCCATTCTGTTCTCGTAATAGTGAATAAGTCTCAAGAGATTTGATGGCTTTATAAAGGGCAGTTCCCCTGCACATGCTCTCTTGCCAGCTGCCATGTAAAATGTGACTTTGCTCTTCGTTCACCTTCTGCCATGACAGTAAGGCTGCCCAGCCATGTGGAACTGTGAGTCCATTAAACCTCTTTTTCTTTATAAATTACCCAGTCTTGGGTATTTCTTAATAGCAGTATGAAAATGGAATTACCAATTCCGTTGCCACAATATTGGCAATTTACCAATGCCACAGTAAATTGGTACCAGTAGAGTGGGGCACTTCTATTAGGATACCTGAAATGTGGAAGCAGTGTTGGAACTGGGTAACAGGGAGAGGTTGGAACAGTTTGGAAAGATCAGAAGAAGACAGGAAAATGTGGGAAAGTTTGGAACTTCCTACTGACTTGGAGGGCTCAGAAGAAAAGAAGATGTAGAAAAGTTTAGAACTTCCTAGAGACTTGTTGGATGGCTTTGACCAAAATGCTGACAGTGACACAGATAATGAAGTCCAGACTGAGGTGGTCTCAGATAGAGATGAGGAACTTCTTGGGAACTGGAATAAAGGTGACTCTTGCCCTGGTTTAGCAAAGAGACTGGTGGCATTTTTACCCCTGCCCTAGAAATCTGTGGAACTTTGAACTTGAGAGTTGATTTAGGGTATCTGGTAGAACAAATTTCTAAGCAGTAAAGCATTCAAGAGGTGACTTTGGTGCTCTTAAAAGCATTCAGTTTTATGTATTAAAAAATACATGGAACTTTGGTTTTGAACTTACGTTTAAAAGAGAAGTAGAGCATAAAATTTTGGAAAATTTGCAGCCTGACAATGCAATAGAAAAGAAGAAGAAGGAAAAAAAAACATTTTCTGAGCAGAAATTCAAGCTGGCTGCAGAAATTTACACAAATAATGAGGAGCCAAATGCTAGTCACCAAAACAGTGGGGAAAATGTCAGAGGTCTTCACAGCAGCCAAAGCTTCCCATCATAGTCCTGGAGGCCTGGGAGGAAAAAAGAACGGTTTCACGAGCTGGGTCCAAGGTCTTGCTGCTTGTGCAGTCTTTGGACTTGGTGCCCTCTGTCCCAGCCATGGCTAAAAGAGGTCAACATACAGCTCAGGTTGTTGCTTTAGAGGTTGCAAGCCCCAAACTGTAAGGAAATTATTATCGTAACTTGTTCTGTATTCTGGAATTATATAGCCTACAGACAAACATTCCATTTGTAGTTTTCTTGTTACATAGTGTAAAATTGAAATAAGAACTTTTCACTAAATGGGAGGTCCATCAAAGCAAAGCTTACACGTGGCATTGGGCCTGTGGGTGCACAGAAATCAAAAATTGAGGTTTGGGAATCTCCATCTAGATTTCAGAGGATACATGGAAATGCCTCGATGGCCAGGCAGAGGTGTGCTATAGGGGAAGAGCCCTCATGGAGAACCTCTGCTAGGGCAGTGCAGGAGGGAAATGTGAGGTGGGAGCCCCCACACAGAGTCCCCACCGGGTCACTGTCTAATGGAGTGGTGAGAAGAGGGCCACCATCCTCCAGACCCCAGAATGGTAGATACACTGAGAGCTTGCACTGTGTGCCTGGAAAAGCTGCACAGACTCAACATCAGCCTGTGAAAACAGTTGGGAGGGGGGTTGTACTCTGCAAAGCCACAGGGGCAGAGCTGCTCAAGACCATGGGAACCCACCTCTTGCATCAGCATGACCTAGATGTCAGACATGCAGTCAAAGGAGATCATTTTGGAGCTTTTAGATTTGACTGCCCTGCTGGATTTTGGACTTGTCTGGGTCCTGTAACCCCTTCATTTTGGCCAGTCTCTCTCATTTGGAAGAGGTATATTTACCCAATGCCTGTATTCTTATTGTATCTAGGAAGTATTACTAACTTTCTTTGATTTTACAGGCTCATAGGTTGAAAGGACTTGCCTTGTCTCAAATGAGACTTTGAACTGTGGACTTTTGAGTTAATGCTGAAATGAGTTGACACTTTGAGGGGCTGTTGGGAAGGCATGATTGCTTTTGAAGTGTAAGGGCATGAGATTTGGAAGGGGCCAGGGTGAAATGATATGGTTCTGCTGTGTCTCCACCTAAATCTCATCTTGAATTGTAGCTCCCATAATCCCCAGGTATCATGAGAGGGACCTGGTGGAAGGTAATTGAATCACGGGGGTGATGGGGGTGAGTTTTCCCATGCTGTTCTTGTGATAGTGAATAAGTCTCATGAAAATTGATGGTTTTATAAAGGGCAGTGCTCCTGCACATGCTCTCTTGCTTGCTGCCATGTAAGACATGCCTTTGCTCCTCCTTCACTCCTCCTTCACCTTCTTCCATGATTGTGAGGCTTCCCCAGCCATGTGGAATTGTGAGTTCATTAACCCTCTTTTTCTTTATAAGTTACCCAGTCTTGGATATTTCTTCATAGCAGTATGAAAATGGACTAATACATTGGGACACAAAGACAGACACACAGAGATATGCACAGAAGGAAGATGATGTGAGTGCATAGAAAGAATGCTATCTACAAGCCAGGGAATGTCTGAGGCTACCAGAAGCTGGCACAGAGGCAGGGAACAGATTCTCCCTCAAAGACATCAGAAGGCAGAAACTCTGTGGACACATTGATTTCTGACGTGTAGCCTCCAGAACTATGAAACAATACATTTTTGTTGTTTAAGATGCCCAAACTTCATACTTTGTTATGGTATTTCTGGCAAAGAAACATACGATTCGTTCTCAATTTCAAAGACTGAAGTCACTACATAGGCCCAATATCTAGATATTGGCAAAATTAAGTGACTTATATTCCACAGCCTTCTGTTAAATAATTAACATTATTTAATAACATTCAATTCAATTATCCAGTTAACTAATTATATGGTTGCAATCAATTTGTCTTCCTTGTATCATTCAATCTCTTGGTACAAAATTAGTTTGTGATATCATTCTATTACCACCAACACATTTAGGAAATTATGATAGGACCTAAAATTTGCAAATATTATTTTTAATTTTATCCACAGATTATATAAAATTTAATATTAATACATTTATTCACATAAAGTGAGGAGTTAACATAATTTTTGAATCCCCTCCAAATATCAGATAATAGATTTTCCCACCATCAAACCAGATGTTTAATAAAAATAATACAGATAATATAACATTATAAAACTCAATGGAGTTGATTTTATGAGTGATTTACCAATCTGTTCTTATATTCATAAGTGAATATTTTAAATAAACATTGTCTGATTAAAGTATGAAAGGTATTATCACTGTTATTTTGCTTTAAGCTTAAAAACACATTCTGCTTTGACTCTTCATAGTATAAACTGAAAAGAATACTTTATACTGATAACATTTATGCACACAGAAATAATTTCTACTTTATATTGTATTGTGTTAAAAAAATTGACTTTACATGAAAAACAAATAGGAGAATTTAAAACTACTGTAAATGACCTCTGTGATGAAACTATTATCTTAACTTGTGCTGTATTCTGGAATTATATAGCCTACAGAAAAATATTGCATTTGTAGTTTTCTTTCTACATATCATGAAATTGAAATAAGAACTTTTCACTAAAAGGGAGGTCTATCAAAGCAATATAAATCCCATAAGAATCAGAACAAAGAGAAATATTTTTCTTATCTACTCTATGGCAATTGTTGATATTTAAGTTTAACTCAATCATCTGTTAGAATAAATGCATGTCTTTAATGTAATTCAGTTTCATTTAATTAGTATTCATTTGATTTCTCTAAGATACTCTAAACATTACAGAACAAAACTCCATAAACAGGTTTCCTACTATGTATATATGAAAATCCAGACTGAGTTTAGATGTCAAAGTATGGTTAATTTATGTTTCTGATGGAATAAAGAGAACTACCATTAAATTACTTTTCCAGAAACATATCTGAGTATATTTCATTTTAAATCAGTCCTGATAATCTTTCAATTTAACTCGATTCATGATTTGTGTTTTTATTTATGAGTCCAATCTTATGTTTGTGGAGTTTGCTTAGTCTTACTCGAAAACTAGATAGGGATTTGTGAGAATAAGAAATTTAAAATTTCGGTGCCTCAGATTCCTTATCTGTAAAATACAGTGAAGATTTTAAGATAAAAGCCTATACTTGCATTTTGTAAATTTTTTTGTTTCAATTCTCTAAGCTAAAGAGCAAAGTCACTAAACACAAGTGACAAAGAGCTGTGTGTTCCTTTCAGAAGACAGTTTCTTGTGCCTTTGTCCATGGTTTGATTTTTATTCAAAAGAGTATTTTAATTGCAAATATCATGGTCATGCAATTTACAATAATATTAAATAAGCAAAAGATATGCATGTATGTCTGGCCCTCAAAGTTGCAAACTTAATAGAGTCTGCATAAAATTGTGTTGATAGTCGTTTTGTGAATTATTGCATGTTTCTGATTATAGACGCTGCTGTCTCCTGCAAAGTGGAGTGGTCAAACATATTTCTTTTAGATCAGAGTCTACATTCAAGATTTAGATCCAGGATAAAATCTTTCATTCATGAATTTTGAGTAGTAACTCAGGTGTCAAAGGAATCAACATCTTAACCAAATTGAGCTTCAGGTGCCTTTCCCCTAAAGCAATCATAATGATGTCTGCTCTGTAGGATGAGTAAGTAGTGTTAAAGCATCTAGTACAGAATCACCAATAGGCACGTAGCCAATATTACTTTTCATCCTTAACCTGTCCTTCATCTTTCTTCAGAATGGTAAGAATTGGTGTCAGAATTCTTGGACTTTGTAGCTCTGTTGACAAGAAATCTTTCTCTTGTGCAATCAGCTAAGTACTCTGCCAGCCTTTTGTTTGCAGAAGTATGGCATTGTCTTCTTAGATCTCTTTCCCATAATTATTGTCTCTACTTTTATTATTCTGGCCTATATTCATGCATTACACAAAGTAATTTGAAACCGGCAGATTGTTAAATT
The DNA here is from genome assembly GCF_002776525.5 of Piliocolobus tephrosceles. NCBI lineage: Eukaryota > Metazoa > Chordata > Mammalia > Primates > Cercopithecidae > Piliocolobus > Piliocolobus tephrosceles. The sequence goes on along the minus strand of NC_045455.1, from coordinate 49,470,477 downwards.
TCTCCCCAACATCGTCTAACAACTTAGAACTGCATCTAGACAATTTTAACATCCGCAAATAAGTGCTGTTCTGTAACCCTGGATTTTGTTAAGGGGCATCTATCATTTGTCTGTCTCTGTGTTATTTATTTTACATATTTTATCTCAATCTTCACAGCATGAAGATTCACAAATTCAATAACTTTCATTTCATGTTGGTTACTGTGGCAGCTCCAAGTAAACTCTCACCTTAGCATTATAACTTGAAAAATAGTGAAAAAGTATTTGCCTCATTTTAAAGTGACTCATTGAATAACCCATCTTCTACAAAAGAGATAATTGTAATTATTATTACACTTCAAAGTCAATATCACAGGAATTTAGTAACAAAATTCTATTCCATGGAACTGAACTTATACATTACTTATTTTTAATCAGTATCAAAGAATTCTTTGAAAAACTACAGATATTAGGAAAAGTTAAATACACCTAGCCAATAATACTGCCTGTAATTCTTACATGACTTAAGATATATGCTTCAAACTTGGAAAGTTGTAGAGAGGTTACAAATTTGCTTAATATCTATGACAGGATATCAGTGAAGCTGGAATTTTCACCTACGCCTGTTACCCCCCAAACAGGTCTCTTTTGATATATCATCATTTCTCTTTAGAAATAACCTACTGAATTTCAGGATTCATGATACATAATTATTACCTATCAATCGACCAATCTTATATCCAACTAAGGGGAATAAATTCAATTGTGTATCTAAATGTACACAAGAGGTTCTCATTCTATAACTGTTTGTCATGCATGTTTCAGAGTGCAGATCATGTGTCTCCTATTAGTCATAAACTACAGGACCTCAGACATAGAGAAGCATAATTTTCTGTAAAATATGTATTGCAATTAGCAAACAAAAAATAATTTATGTTTGTTTCCCTTTGTATTATACAATTTTAAATATCTATTTACATGTCAATATTGATCCAGTTTCCAACTACTCAAAGTAGGCATGAGGATTAAAAGTTCTTTTAGATCAAACTGAAGAAGATATAGATAGTGATACAGGAATGTCATGAAGGTTAATGGATTGACCATGGTTATAAAATCATTAAAGGGTGTGTAGCCATCAGAGTACCTGTCATCTTAACTTCTTTATGAAGCAATTTAGAAAACTATAAACACAAATGCTCAGATAGCAATTTTAAGATAATAGAATTTTTAAAAATGCTATCTAATCAATGGGAAATTTCATTTTAGGTACTTTAAAATGAGAAGAAATGCATGTCTAGGTTAACTTATAAAAAGCCACTTGTCAACAATGTTTTTATTATTTTTTAAAGTTATATAAATAAAACCTCTGCTCTTTCAACATCTGGGATAGTAAGTAAACTGGTTTAAAATGTATATAAAAACGTTTAAAAGTTTTTTTGAAGTAAACAGGCAGCTGATACAGTTGGATATTTGTCCCCACCCAAATCTCATGTTTAATTTTAATTCCCCAAGGCTCAAGGTGGAGCCCATTGGGAGGTATTTAGATCATGGGAACGGATCCGTCATAGCTTGGAGTGTCTTTGTGATAGTGAGTTCATGCAAGATCTGATCATTAAAAGTGTGTGGCACTTCCTTCTCTGTGCTCTCTCTCTCCCTGCCCCCATTTACTCCTGCTTTCATCATGCAATATGCCTCTTCTCCCCTCATCTTCTGCCTTGATTAAAATTTCCCAGAGGCTTCACCAGAAGCCAAGCAGATGTCAGCACCATGATTCCTCAAAAACCTACAGAACTGTGAGCCAATTCAACCTCTTCTCTTTATAAATTACCCAGTCTCAGATATTTCTTTATAGCAATACAAGAATGGCCTAATACCGAAGCACATATAATATTGAATAAATATTTTAAAGTATGTACTCGTTAATATTCTGCTTCAGTGATAGTTGGTTTCCCTTCAAAATACTTGCTTTGCACATAACTGTCTGTTATAAAAAACAAATTCAGCATGACTTAAAAATCAGCAAGAGTAATTTTCCTTTTTAAATTGTAATTCAACAATCATGAACAGAATCTTCTAAAGAGACATTGAAATATTATTGTAAGTTTTTTCTAAAATTTTGAAAATTCATGATTATTTTATAAAGCTATGCTATAGTTCCATTTTCCTTCCAAAAGTAACACCTGATGTTACTGTTCAAACGTTGACCTTAGCTTTCTCTTAGTTTCCTTTATCTTTTCATTAGTTTCATTTTGAAAGTTCATGGAAAATTGTAATAAATATTATAGTCAACAACTGTCATGGTAAATCATGTGATTTTTAAGTGTGTATATAAATTAATGCAATTAATGAAATGAGTTTCAGAAACATATAGAAGTATAGAATTTAGATCTTATCTTCAATATTCTAAGACTAGAAAACTTCCAAATGTAGTACTAATTTAAAATGCATGAAGCAAAATTGAACAAAAAATTTTTGATGTATTATAGAACAGAGCCATTGAGATTCACAGGGTATATTATCTTGTAAAATACCTATTTTACAGAATTGGAAGCCAAGTTTCAGGGTGACTGAGTAAATAAATAATGGTTGATACTTACGTAATAAATTTTGGGGGTCAGGCACTGTTCTAAACATGTCTTACATGCTTAATATACTTAAAAACCTATTGATGTGTAAAGCCAAATACCAAATAACAAGAAACAACTTGGCAAACTTGCTAAAAAATTCTGTTGAGATTGGCATAAGCAATTGTAGAAAAATAGAGAAATATTCAAAAAATCTCAAAGAATTCCCTATTCAGACTTCTGAAAAAAGAAAACAAAACTAGAATTCACATTTAGTACACTCTTTTAGTTGTTCTTTTGCAAGAAAGAAGGGGCAGAGCTCTAGTGTGCACTCAAAAGAAAACCTTGGCCTGGCATCAAAAGTTAGGTGACTGGATGCATATCATACACACATCCAAGGGAAAATAAAAATTCGAAAGCACATGTGCATTATATTTAACCTACCCACCAATAATATTTGAATGAGTGCTTATATTATACAAATAATACATAATACACACCTATACACACCTGTTCAAACATTTTAAATTAATTGAACTTTTTCAGTATTTTCTCAATCATTTAAACGCATTTCTTGTCAAACTCTTGATCATACTGTACAAACAATTATATTCTGAAAAACAATTTAATATTTAAAAAGGTTTAGCTATGGTCTTTTTATAATTCCTTATTAATTATTGACATTTATAAGATGATTATATCCTAATGGTCTTCCTGTCATAAAACAAATACCTACATTATTATAATATCACCTCAGTGGAATTAAAATCTTAAAAAGTTAGAGCTCAGTTGCATTTTGCACATTGTAATAGCGCACACACCCATGGGCACAAAAACATACAAGCAGAGCACTGGATCCAATAGCTTTTTGAACCTTTTAAGCTAAAGATTACACTATCTTTTCAACTCAATATAACTTTCTCATGTGTGTTTAATTTTTTTTGCTCCAAATTATTATTGCATTTTCTCTCAAAGATGAAGAGAATAAAAGGTTTAGATTAGAATTAATGTATCTGAAATCTTTTTGTATGAATATAGCAATGTTAATGTTACAGTAATTTAATTTGAAAAGCAAATCCCCAATAGATTATTTAAATATGTTATCTAGGAATATAGAGACATAATTGCTTTTAGTAATATAATATGCATAGCCTTTCTTTCCAATGTTGAAAAGAACAATTTCTATAATTTTTATATGCAAATGCTTTGGAAAATTAGCTCACCTAATATATGGCAGTGTCTTGAATACATCTAATTAGATAATCTTTTGAAAATTCGATTTAAATAAAGGCAGATGATTCATGGGAAAAATAATCAAATTAAATTACTTTTTTAAACATCTGTCTTAATACTACTAAAAAATTCTGATAACCTCACTATGGTTTTCATAAATGTTTTCTTACTTGTTATCTGGTAAGAATACGCACATGTGTTTAAGAGTTCAGATTCCCAATTTCAACTTCTGGATTGCTTTGGCAATATTTACGGGGGATTGACTATGTCCAAGGCATTTTGGAAGTTGTCATATGCATGCTGTCATCAAAGAGCATTTCAGTTTTATATTGTGTCTATCTTGGACTTCTGTGAAATTAATCTAAGTCAGAAAGCAACTGAAACAATACACAAATATTTTGATGCTGATTTAGTGTTTCCTCACTTTGTAATTAACAACCATTCTATTTATAGGTAATTTAGAAAGTTTCCTTTCATTGAAGACAGACAGAGATTAATGGCATCTTTCCAAGATAGAATGAAATCAATCAATCAATCAACTAATTCTGCAACCTGTGATACTTAACACAGAGTTTATCCTCTGGTTAACATGGATAGTTTTATTCGAATTAGTATATTTCATTCTTTTAGTATTATAAATTTAAAGACAACATTGTATCCATTGACTCTGTAATTTTCTTTTTTTCTAGTAGTTTACTATTTTACAAAGTGTTTTTCAACAAGCTAACAATTTTTTCAGGTCAAACTTTTATCCACATGTTACTGCTATAAAGTAAAATTGCACTGTCAATTATAATTTCCCGTTCTGATTAATGACATTTCAATAGTCCTGTAGCTTTATAAATGAACCCAGGGGCCACAACCAATGAGCAATAGAACACAATATACAGTAAAAAATTAAACTTTCCCAAACACAAATTCAAAAGAAAGCCACAAAAGTAACCTGATTCAGGGAAATGTGATTAATATAAATGTAACGTTTTATAAATATTCTTGCAGTCAATATATTCCAACAAAAAGAGAAAATAGCAGTAATATTAACATATCAAAAATAAATATTATATATACATACATAGTAACTATGTATTGCCACAAGAATAAAAGTTGTTGTAAATAAACTGAAGTCATATAGGTCCTGGGAAACCAGCTCAATTATATTCAGATATAACTACCTTTATTCAAATTCTGTGTCTAGTTATTCCATCATCATAAACTAGTGCACTCACTCCAGAAATGTAAGACAGAAGTCACAGACAACTTAATCGAAACATCCCACATGCCCTGTAAAAATCTGTCACAATCACTTTATCCCACACAATATTTGTATGTTTGATTAAAGAAACCATTGTATTATTTCTTTCCTTTACTCCCATTTCCAGACAGCATATTGCCAAACACACTAGCTTCCAGTCTTCATTTTAAACAAGTGCATTACATAGTTCTAAAGTATTCATTAGTTCATAGAAGAAAATCTGTTTCTAGACATTTAGAGTAGTTTTGTTTCCATTACATTGAAAAACTAACTTGACCTAATTCAGTATTTTAGTCACACAACCCTAATGAAATGAATCTCTCTCCTTTTTAAAATTACAGAATGGTTTCTCTTTTCCTTTGGGAAATACTCCAAAATGCTTAACAGGACTTATGCAGCCTCCGTCTGTATTGTCTGAGCTATAATCTCTGCAGTCTCCCCACCTTCCACTGGCCTCTTCTTTTTCTCTAGGCGCTACTGGATCCCATTTGTTTATTTGAACATGTCACACTGCCTCTGACTTCTGGGCTTTTGAACATGCTAGTTCCTTTGCCTGACTGCTTTCTTTTTATCATCCAAGTCTCATTAAAAGTCGCCTTCCAAGGATTTTTCTGCTTATGCTTTCCCAGCATTTTACTTTTCCCTTCCAACATCATCTCTGCGGGTAATAGTTTGATGTCTGTTTCCATCTAACTTCTGTTCTCTATGAGATCACATTTACTGTTCTATTCCAGAGGAAGTACAATGCCTGGCATAGACTAGACATTTCATAAATAAATGTGGAGTCGTGTTGAAGTTAAAGATATGCTTAGTAGGATATATCTGGGTACATATCAGTATATATAAATGTATACATATTTGAGAGATTTTGGTTTTTGTTTCGTTTGTTTGGGTTTTAGTTTTCATGCTGCTGCTGTCTCTGACACACTTATCTCTGTGCAGTTAAAGGACCTAAAAAATAGTTGTCTACGTATGACTCAAAGCCTGCATACCTGTATCATTGTTCCACAGATTCATTTTTCTCATTATATCACTACTGAATCTTTTTAGAGATTGTTTTTCCCCAATCATCCCTGCTCCATGAAATTTTAAGACCTCATATGTAGTGCATAGCTGTTTATGTACTGTGGCCCTTTAGGGGGTACATCATCATTATAACACATACAATTTTTGTGTCACTTCAGGCAATATTGCCTCCTTTATGAATGCATGACCTACCACTATGCCTGTAGCTGTGTTTATTATCTATTATCATCTGTCTGTCTATCTATCTATCTATCTATCTATCTATCTATCTATCTATCTATCATCATTGTTTTATTTAGTGAGAAGAAAGAGAGAGAGAATGCCTAATTCAGTACTCTTTTATGTATTGTTTCTGCTGTTCATTGCAGAATTTTTTTCTTGTTTCCAGCTCAGTTTCAGAGTTGAGTCCACCCAAAGGTTTTGCACAAAAAGAGCATCTTCCTTTCTGATTGTTGTGTTGGTCTCCTGGCTATTGAGTACTTTACTGAGAGTTAACAAAGCATTAATTTGTATGGAAATATTATAGTCAGAGTGTATTGTAATTTTTAGAATTTCATATTTTATATTTACCATAGTTATAATTTTATTCATGTCAGTTTCCAAATGAAATGTTTTATGTGTTCCCAACTGGAATTAATTTTCTTTATCTAATTACTTCCAAAGCTTTATCAGAGTTGAAGCTTTGAAAGCTATTGGTGGCATTAAGATCCATTCAGTTTCCGCAGGCAACTTGAAAAATAGCTCTGTGTGGGCAAACATCTCAGGTGCAGGGAAAACCATGGTCTTACATGAGTAGCTGCAGAGAGAATGGGATTGCAGCCCTATTTCTTGCCTACTCTGGCTTTTATTAGTGCACAGGATGGTTAGAAACAAATGGCAGAGGTTTGCTGGAAACATTTTATAGTGCCTCTAGGGACCATTGGCTTGTTAAGTCTATTTGCAGTGGCAGTTGTCATTTAAATACAATGTCACAACCTGTTATGACACCCAAGGTGAGTGGCTTGTAAAGCCCACAATCAAGGAGGCTTCAATGGTGATGTAAAGTTAAAAGACTCTTCCCATTCATCTTTTGTTTCTCCCTTTTTCCCAGCAGGCACTCATAAACTATCTGTTTAGCACCAGTTTAGTCCAGAAATACTGTCAATTTACATGGTTTAACTGACAAGTCATGCTTGGCACCATTCATTAGTTATTGCCCTCAATGGAGACATCTAATACCACATTGCTTTCAATAGCAAGCAGGCATTAGTTACAGCAACATTGAGAGAAATGTTCAAATGTTCCCACTTTCCCTCCCTCACACTAAACACTCAGCCACAGGGATGACGTTATCTTATTTAGCTACTGCAGGAAGCCTCTGCTCTGGTCCAAGGGATGCATTCACAACCCATATCTTGACAGCAACAGCTAGCACTCACTACGTTGGTGGGCACCCTGTTTAAGTGCTTCACTACATTTATACTCACATCAATCACATGATATATGTATTAATATCATTCTGTGATTTTACAAATGAGGAAACAGGCTAAGGAAAAAATACAGGGTTTTGCATGAGGTTAAAAAGGCAGGAAACTGTAGGTCACAGGTTTTAAAATTGTATGCATACAGAGCCAGTCAGCTTAATCTCTACTCTAAACTGCATCTCCTTGCTTAATATTCTAAAGCTAAGCCAATTCCCTCCCCGCCTTATTGACACATACCCAAATTGTAACCAAAGTTAAACCCCTTTTTTCACACAGTCTCCCTAAAGGAATGTAGTTCATAGTGATATATCCAGTGTACTCCCTCATATAATTTATTTGTAAAATGACATCAATATTGTTCTGTATAGTACTATTTAACTTTTCAAGATTCTATGCCTTATTGCCTTTAAATGGAGCATACACTTATAGGGAGAGGGATGTTTCTTACAGTGTACTACTTTTTAATAATGAACAGTACAATGCCTCACACATAGTTTGATATGATACATTTAAAAAAGTCCTTTGATTTGGTGATAGCTGGGAAATGTCTGGAGTTATTACACACTCCAAGAAAATAAATGACAGTTTAGTCTAGTTTTATACTTGACTACTAAAGGCTAGCCAATTAAGAAAACTGTATTTAACTACAATTGTGCTTCTTGGTTGTCCTGGAGAATAAATCATTTTGCTGATTTAACCTACTCTGATTGCTATAATCTTATTTATTAATACTTTAGAGGCACGCCGTCAATTCAGTAGTATTTTAAGTTACTTGGAGAGGTCATCTGATGTGGTTTGGCTGTGCCCCCACCCAAATCTCATCTTGTAATTGCCATAACCCCTATGTGTCGTAGGAAGAACCCAGTGGGAAGAAACTGAATCATGGGGACAGTTACCTCCATGCTCCTTGATAGTGAGTGAGTTCCCACAAGAAAACAATTCCTGATGGTTTTATAAGGGGCTTTTCCCCTTTTGCTTGGCACTTCTCCTTCCTGCCTTCACATGAAGTAGGATGTGTTTGCTTTCACTTCAGCTATGATTGTAAGTTTCCTGAGGCCTCTCCAGCCATGCAGAACTGTGAGTCAATTAAAGCTCTTTCCTTTATAAATTACCCAGTCTTGGCAGTTCTTTATAGCAGCATAAAAATTGACTAATACAGTAAAATGGTACAGGGTAGTGAGGCACAGCTCTAAAGATGCTTGAAAATGTGGAAGTGATTTTGGAACTGGGTTACAGGAAGAGGATGAAATAGTTTACAGGGCTCAAAAGAAGATAGGAAGATGTGAGAAATTTGGAACTTCCTAGAGACTTGTTGAATGCAAAATGCTGATAATGATATAGACAATGAAGTCAAGGTGGAGGTGGTGTTAAAAGCAGTCAGTTTTATATATTCACAACGTTTGGAAAATTTGCAGCCCGAAAATGCAGTAGAAAAGAAAAAAAAAAAAAAAAACTTTCTGAGGAGAAATTCAAGACAGCTGCAGAAATTTGCATAAGTAACAAGGTGCCAAAAGTTAATCGCCAGGACAATGGGGTGTCAGAGGTCTTCATGGCAGCCTCTCCTATCACACACCCAGAGGCCTAGGAGGAAAAAATGGTGGTGTGGGCCAGGCTCAAGACCTTGCTGCTTTTTGCAGTCTTGAGACTATTTGTCCTGTATCCTAGCTGTGGCCAAAATGGGCCAAAGTGCAGCTCAGGTCATTGCTTCAGAGGGTGCAAGCCCCAAGCCTGGGTGGCTTCCACATGGTGTTGGGCCTGCAAGGGCACAAAAGTCAAATATTGAGGTTTGAGAACCTCCACCTATATCTCAGAGGATGTATGGAAATGCCGAGATGTTCAGGCAGAAGTTTGCTGCAGGGGTGGAGCCCTAATAGAGAACCTCTACTAGGGCAGAGCAGAAGGAAAATGTGGGGTTGGGGGCTCCACAAAGAGTCCCCAGTGGGGTATTCCCTAGTGGAGCTGTGAGAAGAGGGCCCTATCCTCCAGAACACAGAATGGTAGATCCACCAACAGCTTGCACTATGTGCCTGGAAAAACCATAGGCACTCAATGTAAGCCTATAAATGAAGGAGGGCTATACCCTATAAAATCATATGATTGGAGCTGCCCAAGGCCATGGAAGCCCATTTCTTGCATCAACATGACCTGTATGTGAGACATGGAGTCTAAGGAGATCATTTTGGAACTTTAATGTTTAATGACTGCCCTATTGCATTTTGGACTTGCATGGGGCCTGTAGCCCCTTTGTTTTGGCCAGTTTATCCCATGTGGAAGGGGTATACCCAATGCCTGTTCCCTCATTGTATCTAGGAAGTAACTAACTTGCTTTCAGATTTACAGGCTCATAGGTGGAAGGGATTTGCCTTGTCTCAGATGAGACCCTGGACTTGGACTTTTGGGTTAATGGTGGAATGAGCTAAGACTTTGGGGAACAGTTGGAAAGGCATGACTGTGTTTTGAAATGTGAGGTCTTGAGATCTGGGAGGGGCCAGGAGCAGAATGATACGGTTTGGCTGTGTCCCCACCCAAATCTCACCTTGAATTGTAGTTCCCATAATCCCCACAATGTCATGAGAGGGACCCAGTGGTAGGTAATTGAATAATGGAGTTGGTTACATCCATGCTGTTCCTGTGATAATGAGTTCTCACAAGAAAACCATTTCTGATGGTTTTATAAGGGGCTTTTCCCCTTTTGCTTGTCACTTCTCCTTCCTGCCATCATTGAAGAAAGATGTGTTTGCTTCCCCTTCAGCCATAATTGTAAGTCTCCTGAGGCCACCCCAACCATGCAGAACTTTGATTCAATTAAACCTCTTTCCCTTATAAATTACCCAGTCACGGTCAGTTATTTATAGCAACATGAGAATGAACTAATACATCATCTAACATACTCAAATTGTAGCTTCAATACAATATTTGTAATTAAAGTAATACCAATTTATCTATATGCTGCAATAATATTATAGAACCAATTTTCTGCACTGTTCAGAATGTGCACATTGCTCTTATCTACTGTGTCTGTGTGAATAAGAGTTTATATTAGTCTAACCATTTTTCACTTCCTGCCACTTTACCACATTTGCTAATCAGTGTGTAGTTCTCTAAGTAAATAATTTTCTAATAAACACTGGAGGCAGGATTTGAACAGAGGCCTCTCTTACTCTCAAGCCATCATTCTTTCTTTCAAAAGCAACATTCGGGACAGGGCATAGGACTAGAAAAATGAACACATGGGGCTTAGAAAAATTATCAAAAAAACATACTGTTAAAATTTAAATTATAACCTCCAAACTTTAATCAGAGAAGGAGACTGAATACAGAGAAATGGAACTTTTATCAAAGACTACTCAGAAGAAAAGCCCTGGGTTCTAATTGTGCCCCCCAAAATACATTTTGACTTACCTTATAAAGTAGGATCAGATATAGTTTTGGGAACTGCAAAGTAAACTACAAGTGACACATAAAACAGGAATATTATGAGATGAGGGTTATTAAGCATAAGTTATTCCTGTGTGATAATCACAAGCTCCAGTAAACCAAGTTTTGTGTTTATGTCCAAACTGAAGAATGTACTTGATTCGAGCTCAGAAATACTAGGAAAGGAATAGACAATAACATGCGTGAGTCATCTTCAGAATTTTTGTGACAAGATTTTTCTCTATTCTCCAACATTTGAAAAAGTTAGGTAGTAACTCTTTAAACTTCTGCTTCATCAATGTCTACTGGCTCAATACCTTTTCAATTTCATTTGCTTTCTCCTTCTTTGTTTCAGTTTGTGTCACAGTATTTTTTTCTTGCAGATACTGCCAAAATACATTTCATTTGACTTTCATCATGACTTTGTATGTTCTCAGAGTTTGCATCTCCTCTAATTAGGCTCAGTCATCACTCTATGTAGATCTCTCCCAGCTTTATACATCAAGTTTTGACTTATTTTCGATGTTCTATACTTAAATTTCCAATTAATTATTGGAGTTCCATAACTATGTATTATTTTGGCTTCTAAAACTTTAGTGCCTGCTACTTGCAAAATAAATATGCTTTGGATGAATGAGTATTTATGCAAACCCAAGTAAAGTAAGACACATTTTTACCCCTTACTCCCGAATTTTGGCCACTTAATTCCCATCCATTTCTACTGACACCACCACTTCCAAAAATAATCAGTAAATGAGGTTGCAAAGTGCCCTCGACTGCTCCCTTTTTGTACCTTTCATTTTGTACTGTAAGATTACTCTCTTCAAGAGATCTTGATGTTCCTGTTGCTCATTACTTCTATGACAGTTCTTAGAGCATGAAGTTCAAGTTTTTCTTTTGACTTCAAAGTTTATGTTGTGAAATGAGTATTGTTCTTTTCTGCCTGGGAAACTTTCCCTATGCTTTCCTTTTTCCTTAATGGTTTTCTGTCTGTACTTTTCAGTATTACCCAAATCCCAAGCCTCTCCCAAAGCCCATCTTGCTTATGCGGACTTTACTAACACTTCCTCTTCTATACACTATTTTCTTCATTTAATGTTTCTTTCATTTAAGATACTTTTATTCTGTCTTCTTTTACAACTGCATGTATACTCCCTTTATACCATTGACTCAATGGATTTCATCTAATCATCTTCTGTCATAAATGCTTTAAGCTACTGCCTTCATCCCTATACCTTTGATCCTCTCGATTGATGTACTCCTAGCTTTGTAATAATTACAAAAACTATTTAGAACATGTGTCCTATTTATTTTTTGTTTATGCAGACTGAGACGTCTCAGTATTCTTCAGGTCTTCCTGATGAATAGAAACCACTGAAGGGATACGTGATTAGGCATCTTACAGAAAAGTGTTTTTCTAATTTTTAAAGAAAATTTAATTAAAGAGAGATATGCACAAAGTGTTAATATCTATTATGCCTGAAAGTCGAAGTGTAAAGCTCATGTTAACTTATAAATAAAAGTTGATATTAACAGATGTAAGTATTGAAGCCAAAAACAGTATGGGAGAGTTATCTTTCTTTGTGATGTGGTTTTATTTCAAATGCTTCACCAATAAGTGCAAATTTATCTAATCTAAATCAGTTTGCTATTATTACAGAAACCACTGTCTGAAAGTAATCAAATTATAGAAACTTACTGATTAATAACAATAATTATAGCCACCTTACATTTATGTAGCACTTGCATATTTTCAAAGCATCTTTTTGAGCTATTTCCTCATTTCCCTTCCTAACACCCCTGTTGTTATATATGTGGCACAAATAGCAATACATTCATTATAACTACATGCAAATTTCTTATATGAAATCATTAATGTGCTATTAGAAACATACTAATTACGTAGGAAAATATATTACCTGTGGTAGCTGTGTAGGAAAAATCTATGGTCATTTAAAAAATAAGGTAATGTTTCATTGAAGACCAATAGATTCAATACACAGGTGTTCTCAAGGACAAAAATTATGCAGTGATATATACCATATTAAAGAAACACAAATGTATGTATCTAGCCACTTATATATGCTATCATTATAAATTCTGCTTTCATTTTCAAATATTGAGGCTTAATTTTAATTTATAATATGCACGCCATTTCTCAGGGAATCTAGCACCATTACAGGTTATTTAAAAAAGACTTATACAGCCCTCTAGTGTTCCAAAGCTAGAGACCCCTAATACAGAATACATTCAGACATGGCTAAAATCATCCCCCCGTTCACCTCCTTTAATGTGGAATCACTGCTGCCAATACTACTGCTAGGAGCCCATATTATTTAAACTACTAAAATTACAGCGTTGGCCGTGGAAACGGAACTGTTCTCATTCACATCACTAAGGAAAAAGCGTGGAGTACATGACAGCTTAGAAACTGCCTTCATGGGGGAAATGTTCAGATAAATCAATTTTTTTCAGGAAAAAAATTAATTTACTGTGTACTTATTTAAACAACTGACTGAAGAGTTTATTATGCTTGATTGCAGGCCTTCAGCAATAGTTATTGCCTTCTTTTCCTTCTCTCCCTCTCTCCCAATGAATTTCCATTGACAGAGCCTACAGCGATCCTCTCAGAAATCATACAAAACCTGACATTGCTAAAAAATTAACCTCAAAAAGGTATCTTCGGGTGTTGCCTTTCACATCAAATTTTAATAGACAACTGCAGGCTGAGGGCTCATTCTTCATAATCTGATCACTAAGCAAGATTCACGAGCTGTCCCTGGTCTGCAGATGGAGCTGTTGACAAAACAGCACTATCCACTTGAGAAAAAATAGGGCACAGACTTGAGTTTTATGGAATGTTTCTTGTCTTCTTTTTTATTTTTTAAAGACTGTGCCTCAAAATACATCCTAAGTATTATCTTTTCAATGAAAAGAAATCCATCCTTTGAAAATTAAATACAGCTACTAAAGTTGATGAGCATTATCTATCTTAGTTACAGAATTGGACCACATTAAACCTACATAAATAAAAGCAGAGATGGATGCCAGTAAAAGTGATTCATGCACATAAATAAATTATGCAATAAGAAACAACTGCACAGAAATAAACATTCTGTATTATTCTCTTCTAAATAAACATGGTGCACTAAACTATTTAACTTCTAGTATTTAAACAATATTTTTTTAATGGAAAAATGCAGTTTTTTTGCATTTAAATAGTTTGACATCACAATATAGTAGGTAGGTGACATAAGTTCCTTAAGAAAATCTAAGTATGATGTAGGCAAATATACAATTGTCTAATTTTAAAGTTAGAAGAAAAGTTCAAGGTAATCCTGACAAGGATTGACAGATATTTTAGTCTGAAGACTTCAGTGATGATTCAATTGTTCTTCAAAGAAATACAAATGTAACCTATACAAAGGGTTACATTTGCTTGATACTAGGATTAAAGAATCATAAGCCATCTTCTGCTCTCAAGAAGCTTACAGTGAAGGTGTGTAAAGACACACCACAGGGTTTAGTACAGAATTTTAAAAGGCTATGAAAACAGAGGGAAAGGCTCTAATCATAGTACAGGTGGCATGTCAGAAAAGGCAATTTAAAAAGTCACTTAAACTGAAGTTTTAAAGTCACCAAAGGAAATCATTTTACAGAAGTGGAAACTGAGTTGACAAAGTAGTCCAGAGGATAGATGTCAAAATCAAGGTCAGAAATGAGCTTTCCTGATTATTTCCCCTGAATTCTGTCCACAGCAAAACATATTCCTAGGTGAAATATATATTAGCCTCTACTGAGAATGGAATTAAAGAGTCCCTGTGAATAATCTAAGTAAATGCTAGAATGCAAGCAAGACCTCTGTCCTCCACCACATCTCATGAACTATACCAGCAGTGTCATCAATCGAAGCCTGAGACATACTGCAGTAAGGTTTTAATATTCCCTTAAGTTTTAAAAAATATATTTTACCTAAACATAAATCATTTTATTTTCTAAAATATTTATTTATTTATTTTGAGATGGAGTCTCAACCTGTAGCCCAGGCCAGAGAGCAGTGGCACAATCGTGACTCACTGAAACCTCTGCCTCCCGCAAGTGATCCTCCCACTCAGCCTCCCGAGCAGCTGGAATTACAGGCTCCTGCCACCATGCCTAGCTCATTTTTGTATTTTTAGTAGAAATGTTGTTTCACCATGTTGGCCAGGCTGGTCTCGAAATCCTGACCTCAAGTTGTCCTCCTGCCTTGAACTCCCAAAGTGCTGGGATTACAGGTATGAGCCACCGCACATGGCCAACATAAACATCAATCATTTTAAAGTGCTATGTACTTTTATTGACATAGTTAGAATAGCAGAATACTGGATTTCTTTTATTATGGAGCACTTAAAGTATGCTAATAAATAACATCTAGTCCAATGTATTGTCAAAATATCTACTGTCTTTTGTTTCATTGATGTAAGATTGGACACAATAAAATTAAAAGATACTTTATTTTTTTACTATTATTTTAACTTTTAATGTGATAAGCAATAGAAAAAAATTAAACATAGATGCCTTTGCATCTGAAAATTATTATAATACCTGTCCTGATATCTCAGAAGAAAAATAATCATTATAATCACCACTGAGAAAATGAACCCACATATTTTTACTCATTGAAATTGGAGCTCTTTAGAAGAAAACAAGATAAGAAAACATGTCTTACATTTGTAAAACTCTATTGAATACCAAAAATGTTATAATGTGCTTACAAATTTAATATTATAGTCATAATATTTGAAATCATGGTCAGTGCCTGTATTTCTTATCTCCAAAGACATGCTTATTATATATTGGAGTCCTATGAAAATATTACCACCTACATAAGCCTGAGCGATATCTGTTGTACATGGAAAATAAATTTTTAGAAATCCGCCATTATTCATCCAAATCTCCGATTAGGTCATTTTGAGCCATGAGGCACTGTGCTTCTGTATCCTATTTACAACTTTACACATTGGTGTATAAGTCAGCTGCAAGTAGACTAGATGAGGAACATGCTATAACAAAGCTCATTTGATATTAGCTTCTATACAGCATGAAGCAATTTTGTCAGTCTTCAATTTACCTCCATATTATGAATTTCAAAGGGACATCTGTTAACCTGGAAGAAAATTAAAATCTATAGCTTTATCATCAATGTATGTAATGTTGAAATATTAGAGGGCAAACATTTCCATGATCACAATATATACATTATTAAAATTAAAAAAGCATTTCTTAATTCTGTTGGACTGAAGCATCATATTTGGTTTTGAAGACCCTGACATAATTTAGTGTTCTTCATCTATAATAAGACACTCTAAAGGAAGTCCTGAGATGAAATGATATAATTATGTTCACTCTACAGCTGTCGATTAAAGTTCACATGGTAGGAATGAATTTTAAAAATTCTGAAATATTATTTTTGTTCTTAAAATATTTAATTACAATTCCAATGGAGCCAATGGATTTGAGAAGATAAATACAAACCCATGTTACGACATAACCACTCATTTAATTGAATTCACTTAAGCTGCTTCTACTTAAGATACTATATAATATTTTACACAAATATTCTTAATTATGATATAACAACATAACTTAAATATTATAGGTATAACAATTATATTTAGAATTACTTTTAATTTTGTCATAAAATATTCCAATCATGGTACTACTATTTAGAGGCGAATTGAAAAAACAACTATATACAATCTCTAATCAAGAAGAATGGCATATATGAATCTATCACCAGACAGTTAACAGCATGACACTGTACACTCCTGGGCACCGTTAATGATATAAACAAGGAATGGACTATTTGAGGAAAAATACACAAGCAAGCCTATGATACAAGGAACAAAATAAGAAACGATGGGTACAATACATGTGGTAACAACAATATCTGTTATCAAAACTCAAAAGAAATCAAACTCTTTGGTGGACCTATTTAAGGTCTGGAGAAGATTCATGGTAGTATATTATAAAGTGCACTTATCAAGATAGCAAGAGGCATATATTTGATTCCACATTCTACCCTAATCTTGTCATCTTGTCAAAATGCATTACTCTTTATGAATATTAATTCTTCGTCCACAAGTGGAACGGCAACATTTTTCTGCTTATATCACAAAACTGTTTTATTATAGTTCTTTTCATAAACTTTGACTAGTTTTCAAATTGTCAAGTCTCATTCAAATATATATTGATTATAAATCATTTTTCAGATTTTATTATCTGTTCCAGTAAGCATTTTATATTATACTAAGAAAAAACATTTTCATCTAAGATTTTTACAGAACTCACAAACAAAGAAAATAGAAGTGTTTTTAAGATGCTATACATCATTGTGACTTGAATATAATAATTACCAATAAACATTTGGTGGTAAAATTAGTAAATGATCATAATTCATGATTTTATTAAATACATTATTTTTAAAAATTAAAATGCCCAGACATTTGCTGACAGTGCTCTCTATGGATAATTTGTCAATTGTTTACATATCCAGGTTCCCTAGAATTTTGTCAGCTGTTTTCCCAATAGCAAATAAAAATTGTTTTAGCGGACTTTATATTTCCCCAATTGTATACAGAATGGGTCAAATTGTATCTTCCAAATAGAAGCATGCAATGATACACATGATAAAGACAAATATATTATTAGGTGGGTCCAGTTAATTAGTCTTAATATCAGTAACACAAAGTGGAAGTGGTGGTTAGGAAATTGAGCTTCCATCTGTAAGACTCTTTTGCATGCCAAATGGCAGTGTTCCAGTTAACAGTTTTAGAAGAGAGAGTAGAATATATTGACAAGTCTTCAGCTACACATTATCTCACAACTATAAGGTTGAAATACACAAAAAATTAAAAAAGAAATGAACGTGAAATGTGCAGGGCATTTAGCAGTCCCGCTGGTTAGCATATAGACACTCCCATAGGGATATCCCAGCTAAGAAAGCTAGTTAATGCCCTGCTGTTTACAAAAATGCTTTCATACCATCAGTTGAAAATATTCTATAAATGTGAAAAGTCATCTATGGGTGACATTGCAACTCAAAGCTGAAAGAATTTCATCTGAATTCCTATAATGGGTGTCTGTAATAAAATCTTGTTTGTAATATGATTTGAAGAAAAGCATTAGCAAAAGCATAAACACCTTGTTAATAGTGACTGTGCACAGCATTGGCCTAAGGGGCTGTCAGATGATCAACATAAACTAAAATATCAGAACACAGCTATGTGGGCTGCAGGCAGGTTAATTTATAAGGTCAGTTAAGGGAAAAACATTATCACACAACTAAAGTTGCATTTACTTCTCAAGAGAGTATTTTGGCTTATACTGATTGCATCAGGGACATCCTTAGGTGATGGCAGGCATTAATTTGTGGCTACTCTCACACAAACATACTAGTAGGTTAAAAAATATGACCCATGTAGGAAATAACATCATTATAAAAATTTGTGATTGCTACATGTTAATCACTGATTTTAAACAAAGATTATAGCAGATATTTGAGTGAAAGTTAAATAGTCAAAATAAATATATATATATAAAATAAAAATATATGAAAACATTTTTTATAAAATATAAAAAATAGTAAAATAACAAAAACAGTATGATACCATATATATGTGTATATATACAAATGTGTATGTGACTATACACATTATATATATTTATATTTAAAATTGTTTCTTATTCATGTTTGCATATCCAGAAACTTTATGGGCATATCCAAGTACATTTCAGGTTCTCAACAAGTATTTGCTGAATGAAATATATGAGCATTTCTTAAATAATGTATATTAATCATTTACATACTTCTTTTTTGAGACAGAGTCTCGCTCTGTCATCCAGGCTGGAGTGCAGTGGCACAATCTTGGCTCACTGCAAGCTCTGCCTCCTGGGTTTATGCCATTCTTCTGCTTCAGCCTCCCGAGTAGCTGGGACTACGGGCACCTGCCACCATATGCGGCTAATTTTTTGTATTTTTAGTAGAAACGGAGTTTCACCATGTTATCCAGGATGATCTTGATCTCCTGACCTTGTGATCCGTCTGCCTTGGCCTCCCAAAGTGCTGTGATTACAGGCATAAGCCACCGCACCCGGCTATATACATGCTTTAAATTACTAATGTATAAACTGAAACCAGTTTAAATATGGAAGTCAAAATATATTAGCTCTAGTTTACTAAATCTGAGAATTAAGGACTATAATACAGTCTATTTTCAATCCAGTTTCTTTCAGTAACAGCTTCAATGAAACCTGGGTCTACCGTCTAGCTACCATATCCCCAAGACTGGGATATTTTAAAAAAGCCTCAATAATTATGACTTACATGATGTGACTGCATCGCTAGCACATATAACATAATCAGGCTTTTTTCTTCACTAATTTACTTTAGGTACATTAGTAAGTTGATAGCAATTTTCTATGCTAGAAGTAAATGTCACATATATTATACCATAATTACATCGTAAGAGAGGCTTTGAAACCAGTTTAGATACTGTGCTATCCCTATCTTAAAAACTCTCTGTTAAAGTAACCAATATAGTTTCTCATTTCCTAACTGTATCCTGAAAAACTCAGATCCTTATTTTATTTTAACATTTTAGCTCTATAAAAATATTTTTAATTGATCGATTGCACTGTAAATACAAAAATACACATGTCAGTTTTAATGAGCCTGAATTTCAATGTGAGATTAAATGTAGTTCACATAATATTAGTTTAATTATAAGGTGATTAGGTTTTGTCCTATATCAGTATGGCTATTTCAATATTTTTTAAGTGGTTAAAAATCAATGTTATGGTTTATATTCTGAGAATAAACATTAAAAGCAATTAGAACATTATTTCTTTTGTATTATCATGCAATCATTTCATTTATCATGACTCAGAAAATACGAACATAGCGAAGAACCACAAAAAATTTAGTTACGTATTTTGGATTTTAAAAAATCTTTCTTGCCTTGAAAATTATTTAATGCATGAATAACATGAATTACATTTGGCTACTTAAAGGCAGAATATTATTCACTGATTAAAATTCATGGTAATTAGAATTATACTATAAGTGATGAGTGAATATGATAATTTAAAAAAAATCACTTTCTTAGGCTATATCACACTGAAAAAAGGAGAAATAATTTTCAGTTTCACTAAATTAAAGATCACTGAAACTTCACTTATGTTATACCAACTCAGTATTCCATTATCATTGATGTACTTTTCTAATAATTATTCAATCAATGTTATAAGAAGGATAACTGAAATATTAATCTGTGCTTTTTATTTCTGCATCTATTTTAGAAAGAACACAAGGTAACCTTCTTAAAATAATTTCCGTATTTATAACAATGTCAGGCAAAATAAATCTTCTCTAAACTTTCCATAAAGAAGCAGCGGTATGCCTTGTTCATTTCACTGGGTCTTCTACACGATATATCTCTGTTTCTGTCCGCACAAACCATCACTCTTGCTGGGTAACATAATTGACTTACTAACAGCAAAACTGGATTCCTCTGAGAAGATGTTTTGGTTAATAATACACTACGCAACACTACTTTGTGCACTCAAATGTTTGTAGTCACAACATCTTACCTCTAATTTGTACACCAGATGATCTAATGGGAGCTGGCATTTCCAACATTGAAAGAGAAACCTTGCTGGTTGTTCAGGCAAACTTTTTTTTGGAGATTTTAAAGGGGACCAGATGCAGTGGCTCATATGTGTAATCCCAGCACTTTGAGAGGCCAAGATGGGAGGTTGCTTGAGTCCAGGGGTTCAAGATCAGCCTGGGCAACATAGTGAGACCTACAGCTCTACTATATATATATATATATATATATATATATATATATATATATGTAATATGATTTGAAGAAAAGCATTAGCAAAAGCATAAACACCTTGTTAATAGTGGCTGTGCACAGCATTGGCCTAAGGGGCTGTCAGATGATCAACATAAACTAAAATATCAGAACACAGCTATGTGGTTATATATATATTTATTATATATATAAAATATATAATATATATATTATATAATTCAGGCATGGTGGTATGTACCTGTAGTCCCAGCTACTCAGGAGGCTGACGAGGAAGGATTGCTTGAGCCTAGGAGCTTGTGGCTGCAGCGAGCCATGATCATACCACTACACCACTGCACTCTGGACTAGGCAACTGAGCAAAACCCTACCTCCAAAATAATTTTAAATAAAAATTAACAATAATAACAAAAATATTTTAAAAGGCCCCAATGTGCTTATCTTTTAAGAATGTTTTTAAGCTATGGTCTTGGAAATCACAACTTAATAATATTAAGACGTTAATATTAGCAGTCTTCATGCATGATATCATAAATCATTTTCTAAAATTTATTTCTTCCCCCACAACAAACCCTGAGAAAAATATTGCAGTTGAGAAGCAATTTTCTTCACTGTCCACCTCTCATATCAAAATTATAGAATAGAACAACAGAAGAGAAATGTGACAGGCTCTCACATATGTAAAGATAAATTGTACTATATAATGTCTAATGGCTGGGGCACTATTTATAAAACTATATAATGCCATATGCTATATTTCCCTGCGGATATTTGAAAGAATTAAAGTAATTGCACCAAGACCATTCTTAATTTAAGACTTATTTAAAGCAAGATTTTTCAAGAGAAGCATTATTGACATTTTGGACCAGAAAATATTTTGCTTACGGGGAACAGTGCTGTATTACATTACGTAAGATGTTTAGCAGCATCCCTGGCTTCCACCCACTAGATGCCAACAGCACCATCACTCCCAGTCACAGTAATGAAATTGCCTCTATAGTAAGATAGTTCTTCAAAAGACTAACCATGGAATGATCATATGATCCAGCAATTCCACCTCTGGGTATTTACCCAAAAGAAGTGAAAGCTAGAATTTGAATAGCTATTTGTATACTAATGTTCATAGCAGCATTATTTATAATATGCCATCTTAAAAAAGACTGAACTTCTGATGCATGGTGTTATATGGATGAACATAAAAAATATTATGCTAAGTGAAACAAGCTAGACATGAAACGATAAATGCTGTGTAATTCTACTAGTATCAGTATCCAGGGTGGTCAAATTCATAGAGTTAGAAAATAGAATGGTGATTGACAGTGTCTCTGGGGCAGTAGAAATGGGAAGCTATTGTTTAATGGATAGAGAGTTCCAGTTTGGGTAATGGAAAAGTTCCAAGATGGATGGTGGTGATGGTTGTACAACAATGTGAATCTACTTAATGCCATCAAACTGTATTGAAAATGGCTAAAATAGTAAATCCATGTTATGTGTATTGTCCCACAATAAAAAATATCTCTGCATATTGCTACATGTCCCCTGTGGGTGCTCTAAAATATGGTTTGTATATGAATTCTCTTTAATTTTAAACAGCCCATTCCTTTTATTTCACATAGTGCTACTACTATTAGTTATTAGTTTCATATTTCAAACTTTTCCCTCGTAAAGGAAAACATTGTCTCCTATTTTAACTAATTAGTGCTACCTTTCTCACAAATCCCTTTTAGATGGGAAAGAATTCCTATTTTATTTTATTAATTCGAGACAGGGTCTTGCTCTGTCACCCAAGCTGGAGTGCAGTGGTGTGATCATAGCTCACTACAGCCTGGAACTCCTGGGCTCAATCAATCCTCCCACCTCAGCTCTCAAGTAGGTGGGACTACAGGTGTAGGCCACCACACCTGGTTTATGTTTACATTAATTTTTTTGTAGAGATGAGGATCTCACAATCTCTCCTGGTGAGGCTGGTCTCAAACTCCTGGACTCAAGCGATCCACTCACCTTGACTTTCCTAAGTGTTGAGAGTACAGAGGTGAGACACCTCGGGCCAGGCTCAATTCCTTTGTTGTTGTTGTTGTTGTCATTGAGATGGAGTCTCGCTCGGTCACCCAGACTGGAGTGCAATGGTGAAATCTCGGCTCACTGCAACCTCCACCTCCCGGATTCATGCAATTCTTCCACCTCAGCCTCCCGAGTATCTGGGATTACAGGCGCCCACCATCAAGTCCGGCTAATTTTTGTATTTTTGTAGCAATGGGATTTTACCATGTTGGCCAAGGTGATCTTGAACTCCTGACCTTAAGTGATTCTCCCTCATTGGCCTCCCAAAGTGCTGGGATTACAGGTGTGAACCACCGCGCCTGGCCCCAATTCCCATTTTTAAATGAGTTTTTAATTAGCACAACAGGAAATAAATGTTTGAAACTACAAATCATGTGACAAATCCCTAAACACACTAACACACCGCATGTCTGGGATCTAGCAGATAAAATGGCGGTTCCCCAAAGCATACGTCGGCGTCCTAATTCCTAGAACCTGTGAATGCAATGTTAGATAGAAAAAAGCATCATCGCATATGTAACTGAGTCAAATATTTTCAAATAAAATCATCCAGGATTATCCAGGTGGACCCTCAATTCAGTGACAAGTGTCCGGATCAGACACACATAGAGGAGACACAGAGAGGAAAGGGAAGTGTGCAGATGGAGGCAGAGATTAGAGTGATGCCACCACAATCCAAGAAACGCCATGGGTGGCCACAGCCACCAGAGGCTGGGAGAGAGACATGAAAGGGATTCTCTGCCTAGAGACTCCTGAGGAAGTAAAATATTGCAGACATCTTGATTTTTGGACTTTCAGCCTAGAATTGCTAGATAATAAATTTCTATTATGTAAGATACCCAGTTGGTGATAATTTGCTATGGAAGCCGCAAAACTTTACTACAAAAGGCAACTACAAGTTTCAATTTGAAATACTATGCTGACTCTTCTCTAAAGTAAGATATTAATATAAAATATTTAACTGTATCTGAAACATAAGGTTGACAGTGAGAGACTGTGTTAGGCTGATTTTTTTTTTTTTTTTTTTTGTAAGGAACCATACTATGTAGTGTTTCTATTATTACCTTTTATTGTTACCTTTAAAAAATCATACAATATTGTCTGTAACTGTTTTAAGCATGTTAATTTAGAGACCTCAGAAATATGTACAAGACATCTGTCCCTGTTCCAGTGTTGCTAAGGCCTTTGGTTGTGATGCAAGGAGCTAGTTAACATGCACCTACTGTAGGAAACCCCGGCACCTGTATTGCCAACACTAATCAAAGTGCTCCTTCATGGGGTGAGAGAATCGCTATTTGTAATGCAATAATTAGGCTGGGTAGAAAGGCTTGTAAAGTAAATCAATCTAGTCTGCTCTCGAGATCTGACTCCATTCTCTTGGCAGATTGTTAACATAATGAGACAGAAGCCGACAAGAGGTCCTGCAGAAAAAAAAACAGTGTCATTCCGTTCCCTTCTTTCTTTAATTTTACAAGGCTTCTTAGGACATAATTGTGATTAAAACTAATATGAGCCATTGATAAAACATGGAATTCTAAGCCTTTCAAAGGTTATGGAAAGGATGACCTGAAATGCAGCAGCAGTCTGAGTCCATTACAACTTCTGTATTGTTTTACTGCAAGCTCTCAAAAGACCACAAGAATTCCCTGTGAGTAATTACAATTGAGGGAAAAAACAGAAGAACATTGGAAGGCTAGCTTGAAAATACTGGACTGATTAATCTGAAGTTCAACAGAAGGAAATAAATTAGGTGTTCTTTATAAATCAGGACGAGACTTTCAAAAGCAAACTTATTTGTTCTGTCTGACTTGCTGAACTGGCAAAATCTGCTGCTCTACCTCCACAATGAAGATGTTTTCTTATATACTGCAGGGTTCTCATGCAGACTTTCAAAAAACATATAAAATGAAAATAATTCTCATACCTCCAGAAGCTATTTTCTTTCCTTTTTTGTGCTTTGAAATCCTCTTTCTGAATGTCTATTATACATATATATGAAAGTATATGTGTGTGTGTATATATATATGTATGTACTTTTTCAAAAGTATAGGGCATTAATTTAGAGGAATTTTTCTTCTACTTATATATTTTAAAGTTTTCACAGAATTCTGTTTTTAAGTTAGGTTTTCTCTGGAACAAACAAGTATAAACTTAATGAGAAATAAAAATTTGAGATATTTGCATTTCATAAACGGTGTCAAAATGACCATTTATATGAAGAAAAGCATTAGACTTTATAGTGAGGCTCCTCTGGATTGAATTGTCCATGATGCTCTCATTTTGCCCAGATTTTTGCATCATGGCTACTGTGAACTTCTGTTCATGTATATATATATATATATATATACACACACACACACACACACGCACACACACACACATATATGTAGGTGTCTGAGTATGTAAATATACACACACTGGTGTACATGTATGAATATGTAAATATGCCAGTGCATGTTTAAATATATATACACATATATGTGTGTATATATATATGTGCATATATGTATATGTACATTCATATACACATATATGTGCACACATATATACATTTTATCAATGCTCAGGCCACTCAATAGTTGAGATTAATTCAGAAGAAGTTAAAGAAACATTCAATTCTTAATTACCAGGATTATCTTTTTGTTTGGCCTAGCTTTTTATTTATCCTCAGAATAAAACCGTATTCTTTTAAACTCAAGTTCACAAGGCTTAATCAACAACTGAATTTGCTGGTGTTTGTTGTTATTGGTATTGTTTGGCTTTGTTTGTATTTTTCTTTTCAGTAACAAGATAATTCCATAGACTTCTGTAAGTTGAATTTCATTTCTTTAATATTCTGTGTGAAGCATAGTAGTGATTAATCATGTGGTTAAAAATCAGCAACAATTTTCATTTAATGCTGGTTAACTATGTGCTCAACACCGTGTACATTATTCTCACTTAATCCTGATAATATTTCTTCTTGTGATGCAGGGATTGTTATTCTCTTTGTTCAGGTGGAAAAGTGAAGTCTAACAAAATGAGTCCCTTGCCCAAAGACAGGAAGCTAGGAAACATGCAAGTACCCAGAGCTGACTGTGAAGAACATGCCCTTCATTGGAAAGCTGAGCTGCCTAGACAGTATTTCCAATTATACTCCCTTTAATATTTGTTATGTTCATTTTTAAATAGCAAAATAGGCAATACATACTTGCAAAGTTTAATAATTTCAAGAAAGTTAAATTGTCACAATTTGATAGAATAAGTACTTCCTTTATGAAATAGGTTCATGTTAAAATGTTGCAAAGGGGAATACAGAAAGTATAAAGAATTTAAATTTTAACACTAAAATTGCCATCACTAAATATATTTAAAAGGAAATCTACAAAATAAGCCTTCCAGAACACAGGATTTTCAATCTAGAAAACAGATCTATGTACGCGTGAAATCAAACGAAAATTAATGCACAAAAGCAGAGAGCAGAATGATAGTTGTCAGGGACTGGAGGAGGGGGGAAATGGGGAGATATTGGTCAAAAGATACAAATGATCAGTTATGTGGGATTAATAACTTCTAAAGATCTAACGTGTAACATGGAGACTATAGTTAATAATACTGTATTTCACACTGAAAATTTGCTAAGAGCATTGGTCTTAAGTGTTCTCATCACACACCAAATCCCTGCCCCCCACAGATATACAAAGGTAGCTATGTGAGGTCATGGATAAGTTAATTAGCTTAACTGTAGTAATCTTCATAATGTATATGCATATCAAAACATCATGTCATACACCTTAAATATATACAATCTTTGTCAAGTATATATCACTAAAGTTGGAAAAGTATATCAATGTACTATGAATAAAGGAAACCTGGATGAAGACATTACAATCTGATGTTAATAAGGGTTGCAGTATTTTAAGAGAGAATAAAAATTTGGAATATACAGCATGGAAGTTTTATATGAAAGTTTCTATCTCCAATGTCACCACTATAATGGAATGAGACTTCCAGTGATAGAAATAAATCAGTTTGGAAAACAAAATGCCAACAATATATATTAATCTGTACATACACACACACACATATGTGTGTGTGTGTGTTTACATGTGACTGTGTGTGTGTATTTTCCAGGATAAATCTGTAATAAACAATAAAATTACAAATTGAATACAAATGAAAACAACTGAGTTCTTATGGCTACTGAAAAGTTTTAAAATGAATAGCAGCATATATTACCCAGAATTTTAATATTTTAGTTTATTACTATCGTACAATGTATTGTATTATCACTGCTGTTTATCTTTAAATATTTACCCATAATGCTAGTCAACACCTACACTTGAGCCAAATACTTTCTTCCAAGAATTGTTTTCCCTCTCCCTAGGTCATATAAGCAATACCACAAATAACTTCTGTCTTTTATTCTGAATTTGCGTAATGGATTATATCCACTTCATTTATGTAATTAATAGTGCAGAGTGCCAGAATTTTAATAATTGACCTAATGAATTTTAGTTAATGCTATAATAGATCAAGCTTTGTGTTACAGCCCTCAAACAATCACATTCAATTCTTTATGTTGCTTACCTCCAGATCCAGAGGAGTACGTGAGATTGAGGATATTTGTTTTCTCAGATTTGTCTATACAGATTTAATGGACAGATAGATTAATTGAAATTAAGAAAACATTTCTGGCAGGACATGGTTTTGGGAGGCCAAGGTGTGAAGATGGCTTGAGCCCAGGAACAAGAAATCAGCCTGGGCAACCTGGTGAGAACCCATCTCTAAAAAAAACACACACACACAAAAATTAGCCGGGCATGGTGGTAAGTGCCTGTAGTCCCAAGCTACTCAGGAGACTGAAGTGGGCAGATCAATTGATTGAGCCTGGGAGGTGGAAGTTGCAGTGAACCATGACTGAGCCACTGCACTCCAGTCTGGGCAACAGAGCCAAACCCTGTCTCAATTAAAAATAAAAATAAAAAAAATAGGAAAACATTTCTATTTGGTAAAATCTTTCTGGCCGTACATTCACTTTCAATAATTTTAATTCAGTTGATAAAGAATAAAAAGTGATCAGATTATACATGCTGTGTGGATCATTCTTTCCTTTACCAATACTAACAGTGCTTTATTACTTTTAGGATATTATGATTCAGAGTTAAAAAAAAGCATTTTTCAAAATATTTACTTTTGTGTAGCTCTCATATAGAAACTAACATTGTGAATAGATATATAACCTTGATTAAAACAAGCTGGTTCACAAAATAAAATTTGATATGTTCAATTACAAATGAAGTAAACTCATAATACATTTAAAAATTATGGCTTCAATTTTGTAACATGCTTTCACTTCAGTTAAAGCAGAAACTGATGTGATACATGTGACAGACAGTTTAGTTGCCCAAGGCTAAGCTGATATGAGCCATAAGACTAGACATTTCTTAGGGCTGTTTTCTTTCTGTAACATTTTTGCCTTACATAGATAATTCATGTTTTATTAAGAGTCTAAATAAAAGCAAATTTAGTTGGATTTATTCATTCCTAAACTTAAAATGAAAAAAATAAAATGACAACAAGGGAAGTCTCTGACACTTGAGAAAACTAAATTTAAAAGGTGGTGAAGAAGAAGGGAGAGGAAGATTTCCAGTTCATTTACAAATTGTAGGAAATCATTATAATATCGCAAGACAGAATGATGACAATGGAAATGGTGTTTAAGAAAAAGAGAAAGCATAATTTTTTGCGAAGTGAAGGAAACTCATATTTTCATTATAGTAGACTGATTAGAAATGTGTTCTAGAGAAACAATTCTCTAGATGCTGATTTGGAAAATGCAAGTGACATAAGGCACTTAATTTGCTCACTTTTATTCCATTTAGAGTCTCTTAAAATACATTTTTCTTCATTTGGCTAAAAAATACATTGGGATTAAAATATTCACATACCAAAACATATTTCTAATGCTAAGCCCTTTATTATTTTATTGTTTATAGCAATTTGTTTTCATCAATGCTTAAGTATTAAAAAAGTTAAATTGGCAAATTTTTATTTTTTTGAATTTTACTGTTCCATAAAATTTAGGGTTGTAAAATATATACCTTTTCTCAATCAAGTAAGCAGTTTTTCTTGAAATGGTTACAAAGGGGTAAATGTATAGTGATGGTTTATACCACAGTGTGTTTATGGAAGAGACAACTAAGTTCCTTCTATTCCTGAAAATAAATAAGGTTTCTTAGAATATTTTTACATTATAGAAATATTATAAATGGCACATGTGCATGCCAAGACATCATTTTCTAAAATGAAGAACAAAAGAAAATATGTAGCATATAAACTGCTGCTATTGTAATAATGTTTATAGGTGACATGGGAAGGATTTTTCTTTATGCTGGCATTAATCAAATTTGGATGCTAACACATTTTTCCACGCTTAATTATATGTTGATTCAATATGTTCATCGCTTATGTTGACTTCTTCCTAAATTACACAGTTTACTAGAGGAAAACAACAAATTGTCCAATCCCCCATCACATCTAAATAAAGTTCACCTCATCTATTTTAATAAGATAAGTTTGAAAGTGCCTGAGATCTGGTATAATGTATGGCATTTTCCACAAATAAATTTATGTTTCACATGTATCTTAAAATTTTGCAAGCAAAGAAACCTCTTTTTGTTTGTGAAAATGTCACATAAAGTAATAAAATCTAAAATGCAGTTTTCGCTCCTCTCTCCCACATACAGAATATAGAATTACAAGAGAAGTATATATGCTTATGATGAAGAAAATGTATCACAAAAATAACTGAACGGCAAGTCAAAACTTTACTAGAGATTTAATTCAACAGACCATATAAATAATTATAAACATATGAGAACTATAGGAAACTTGATTTTACATATCATAAATATATTCAATTATTCATTACTGAAAGGAAAAAGTCCTTTATTCCATGGCTACTTTTTCTTAGCTCTGTAGGCATCTGATTTTAGACAATTTCCTCTGAAGTTACTTATCAGCTATTGATCACAACTCAAGTGGCTTTAATGAAATACTTTGATTGCAGGATTATAGAAAGTACACTTGGGGCCAAAAGACAGCTAACACTATGTAAACGAGGAGTCGTTAATTATAACTCAGCCAATGCATGAAGATTAGAGCATGTATTTGAATGGGAGAAATACTCTTACAAAGAAATAATTTAACTTAGAATTGCTTAGAAAACAGGGAGTAAAACCAAGGCCATAAAACTTAGTGGCATCATTATTGTCAGCTTCAAGAACACTTCCACATAATGGGTTATGTTGGATGACAGAAATACAAAGACACTAGGCTAGATTCATAAACTATGCTTTCAAAATTCAGTCAGCCTGACCTTGGTTCAAATTCATGTGCTCATGTGCTGCCAGTTACCAGCTGTGAAAATTTGGACAAGTTCCTTAACCTGTCTGAAACACTTTTTCTTCAACATAGCAGAGTAAAAGCACACTTAGACTGTAGTGTTTTTGTTAGGATCTCATCAACTGAGGTATGTGAAGTGATTAGAAAAGTATACCTGGTAAATATTACAAGCTTAACTGACATTAACTGATAGTAGCTGCAGGAGTGGTAGTAGCAGTAATATTTACTAGTTATTATTAAAACTCTACAAAGTCACAACCTAAGATAAATGCCAAGTGACAAATGATGTTTCAGAGAGTAGAAACAGATCAAAAATTGTGACTGAGAAGCTAAGAGTGGAAGGCTACGAAAGACAAGAGGCCAGCCTTGGTTTTATGCTTTGCCCAGTGAAAACGTGGAAAGCAAAATGAAGACAGGAAGAGTTAAGAAGCAAGATAATTATTTGTCAGGGCAAGAAGTAAAATGAGTCAGTTATCAAATGTTCATGGTGCTGCTCCTGAAGCCAAGAGTTTGGGTCACTGGGCATCTCACTCAGTCATGGAGACTCCCATATTTCCATGCTTAGTGGGCATCAGGCCACAGATGTTGGGTCCTAGGCCTTTAGGAATACAGATGTAGGGGCACAGAGCTGGGGCCAAAGCTTTGAGCCAAAGGTAAAGAAGAATAAATCAGAATAAATAATCTTCCCAATTAATATGAGCTGAGGCTCCTTTAAAATTTTTTCTACCAACAAATATTTTCATTTTAGCACCTCTTCCACCCACCAAACATCAGGGAATAAACCCTTCATGTGAAAGAGGTGAACCTAGCATGGTAATACTTGGTCCTTAACCATAACATGTAGCAATAACATAGTCTAGGAACCTAAGCAGTTGACATTTAACATAGGTACAGTAATTTTAATTTTTTGTCATTTTGAACCCTACAGAATAATTTTAACTAGGTTTTCAAAATCTAAATATTTGTGCTATTGACTTATATTACCATATTGAAAGAGACACTATGCACTTAGAAAAAAAACAAGTGACAAATACAAAAAGGTAGCACATATTGCCAGTTATTAAGTTACAGTTACCCTCAAGTACTGGCAATTTAAAATGAACTTGTCTTATCTTAGGCAGGAGTTAATTCACTCTGCACTTACAGAGAAATGCTCATCACTTTTAGATGTTCATGCCGATCAACATAGCAATGAATGAGATTACACAGGCTCTTCTGCTAAACTGGGATAATAAACATGAATTAATTAACTAATCAATGGAAATAACCCATAGAGATTATCAAGGTTGTAAAGATGACAAATTAGCAGAAATTGGAAAAGAAACATGCTGCTCTCTCTACTCAGGTCACTCACTTATCTTTTCTGTGCAAGGAGAATATTTGGCAGGATTTTATCACATAGCCATTATTTAACATTTATTGAGTGCTTCCTGACTATATCACACTGTATTGAATTACCAACCAATGTAATACTCAAAATATTTACAAGGTTTAACATGCTCTCCTTGATAAGCCAGAATAAGCACTTTCTGTTCATCTTAGATAATTATTTTGCCTATTTATCTTCCCACCAATTTCTTAACACCAATTTTCATATCAATGATCAGTAGAATTCTCTTTACCTTTATTATTCCATTTTCTTATTTTGAAGAAAATCTTTAAATTGAACACAGATAACACTTTATATTAATTCTTATTTTAAACGTTAAAGTGTAGTTTGTGATTTAGTTTTTTTTTCTTTCTTTGGTCTAGTTTGAAATAGCTAGGTAACAACTGAAATTCCAGGGGATACTCGTTTAGACACTATTTTCACAGGCATAGTCTTATATTAAGGAAAATGTAAAGACACAGGAAATTGCTGATAGATAGGCAGACATCCTTTAATGAAAATAAGGTCAATATTACAGTTTGGGTATTTAAAAAAGAGCCGTAAATATCAGTGGGTCATTTTCCATATCAGAAACACGCAGAAATGTGGAAGATACATGGCTTCCTCAGTCTAAGTATGTGACTCAAATAACAGACACTGTTTTCAGTGATAGGAGAATCAAATTTGCAATTAATCACAGCCCCTGTAGCTCAAAAGTGGAGTGTTGGCAAAACAATCCCTGACTTCAAAACTAACACCCAAGAGCAAAATCCATGACATTCAGCTGCTGTTTTGATAGAGATCATTCATTCTGCCCCCAACCAAATCTTCAGAGGTCTGGTTTAGGGAGATGATTATACCACCCAGCAAGTGTCACAGTAGTTATGGTGCTCTCTGATATATATTTGGGAAACGTACCATTTCCAAGTAAGCCCTCCGTTCAGGGACAAGATCAGAATTGAGATTGAAAGCTTTAGCCATAAGATAGTCTTCAGGCTTTTTCATTTGTAATATATTGTGAGATGTGCTGGTAGAAAACACGACTTGACAATTGATTTACTGTACAATTTCCTAGAAGGAGGTTTTTCCAATTCGCTGGAAAAACAACATAATATTTCCTACTCTGCTATTATTAACATTTACAGACTTAGGGAACCATGGCACTATGAAGGACAGTAAGAGAATACACAGTTAAACTGGTTACTCTAAAAATAAATTACATTCACAACTATATTTTACATTGCTATTTTAAAATATCTTTCCTAGTCTCAACAATAGCTAAATACAATTGTATCATAGAAAATCATTAATAAGGAATTCTGAATTGAAACCGGTATTTGCTTCTGTTCCCAGTTTCAGTCAATCTAGGAGAAGCAATGTGGTACACTATGCAATCATGCTGTCCCAATCTCTAAAGCCAAACTTCATTTCAAGCCTCGTTATCTAGAAGGTAAGTACATGAATTAACAGATCTTAAAAAACAGAAATATGACTTGATTAGTGAGTTACCAATAGGATGTTTTCCCAACAAATAAGCAAACAACAAATCTGTCTTCTGGTGCCTGAAAATGTCACTGCCAAACTGTTTTGAGTCAAGAAAATAGCCTTTGAGCAATAATTTTAAAATAAATATGTTTGCAACATGGGAATCATATGCTAAAAATCATTGGCAATGAATAATTGAATTTGTCTTCCAGCAAAAACCTCTAGGGATGTGATACAGAACATGCAGGTTTAATGGAATAGTAGAAAAACTGTAAGAGAGTATATACTTAACAGAGTCAGGGAGGATTCAAATTTGAGATCTCCCGTCATTTAAGAAGAAATATCCATTTTGGGAGAAGGATGAACTAGACAAGGTCTAGACTGTCAGCAAAAGAAGTATTTTCTCCTTTAATAGAAATAACATTTATCATCGTAATTTTAAAATATCAGTGGATTTTTCTGTTTTTAGACAGTTGAGTGTTAAAAATTACCCAATGTCCTATATCAGCTATTAAGAGAAGTTTACAAAAAGGAATAATCATCACTTTACTTGACATTATACACATTCACTACACAGTGTGATGTGAGACTTATGGACTGAAATCTGACTCATTTAACATACAACTAAAACTAGAATAAGTTTTATTTTTCTTACTGAAAATTAATATACAGTTTTTTAGTACATTTGTACCTCTATTAATTATAAATATGATGATGCAACTGACTTGATTTGATTTTAATTTCGAATTCTAGAGGGAAACAGAATGTCTTGCTCTATTCTGGCACCATTAATAATAACACCTAACCTTTAAACTTTTAAAAGAAAAGTATACAAGATGACAGGACACAAATGCTCTTTGTTATGTGTGAAATTTGCTTTTACTACGAAAGATATGTTTTCCAACTGGGAAGCCTTTATATCCCTCTTGAAACACCTAATGCATATTCTGTTCTGTATTGTAGTGACTCTACTTCTAGAAATGGTTATCAACAGAACTGTTATTGCAAACATAATGTACTCTGTGTTTTATTCTGCTGCTAAACATCACTACAAACTTGTAACTTGTAACACTCACATGTATAACCTTACATTTTCATAGGTCAGAAGTTGGACACAGGTCTTACTGTGCTACTATCCAGGTGTTACTGATTTTAGGGCTCCCTTCCTCTTGAGGTTCTCAGGGAGAATCCATTTCCTTGCCTTTTCCATTTTTTAAAGTCTGCCTACATTCATTGGCTCATGAGTCTTTCCCTTCACCTTCAAATCCAGCAAGGTTGCAGCTCTCTAACCTTTCATTCATAGCCACAATCCCTTCTCTCTTATTCTGCCTCTTTCTTCACTTTCAAGGCTCTCCTGATTACATGGATCATATCCTGGTAGTCCAAGCTAACCTCCCCATCTCACATTCCTTACTTATTCACATCTCATAGTCCATTTCCCATGTAAAATGATATATTCACAGATCCTTGAGATTAGGACATGTGGTTTTGGGGATAGGGAATATTATTTGTCTACCAGCCAAACAAAATTATAGAGTATTATTTCTTCCCCACAGTACACTGGAAACTACCTATCAATAGAAAATTGACAGGAAATTTTGATACATGAGTTCAATGCAACATTATGCACTTGCTACAAATGACAAGGGACTCCCATATATAATGACATAGAAATATGATTACAAAATCTTAAATACAAAACACAAGATTTCTAAAGTGTATTTGTTAAGACCGTTGGGTCTGTGAATTCAGGTCTATGTTTGATTCCAAGTTTATATACTAACTTCTTACAAGAAAGGATCTATATGTATTGATGAAGAAGAAAATAACAACAACAACAAAAATTACCTGACATACAACCACCAAAGTATTGCAGCTTATGTTCATAACAGGTCAAATGGAGTCTGTGATGTTGAGAGTGTATTTTCAGTCTTATTATTGCATATCACTGTCATTAAGTGCCGAAAAAAAAAGAAAAAAATCAGTCATCTTTTCCTTAAATTAAAATGTTATTTCATGTTCATGTTTTACACATAAAAGATCATAAGACCTAAGACTGGTAGACATTGGGTTATCTCAGTAATTTTGGAAATAATGAAAATTTCAGTTAATGTTACTTTTGAAATATGCTCATTTTTTAGGACAAATTACTTATCCTTTTTATCATCGATGATCACATTAATTGAGTCTTTTACGATCTTAGCCATGTGCTCTTTGGAGTCTGCTGTATGCTCAGCATTTTAAAGAACATCTGCTACGATAGTTTTACTTGATTTTTTATCCCTTGTTGTCTTCTGCTCTAGACAGCAACACATTGCTCAGATTCGATTCAAACTCACCAACAGCACCTTTAGCTTTACTTTATGTCTCTGTTTTCCAGTTCCCAGGTTTATGACATTGCATGATCCCTTTCCAGCTCGTGAAGTTCTTTTTCTCTCTTTCATTACGGCCCTCCTTCATGGGTTATAGAGTAGGAGCACTGCTAAAGCCCTTACTTGTGAATCTGAATTTTTAACAGTTATATAGATAGTTATAGGAACAATCAGATGTGGAATAATATTTAATTTGTTTGTTGAACTTCTGAACACATTTTAACATGTCACAATAGTCCTTTGCATATTTTAGGATTTCTAAAAATATTTCCTTTGAGTTTTATTACAGGTATCATGCACGTAGTCAAATGTATATGACATAATACATTTGTCAGCTTACATTGAATGAAAAACCGGTTATTATTTGATAAAACCAATATTCAAGGGAAATGAAATAAAAAAGACAGCATGTATTTATTTGCTACTCAGCTTAAATATGATAGTGTTAATTTTGATAGTTGTTAAAATTCAAGCCTGAATTTAGAGTATTTATTTTCCATAAAATAACTTATATACAAATAGAAGAATCGTCATTCCTTTAGATATAAAAACAACTCTTATAATAGGCATGAGAAAATTAAAAAAAAGAAATTTAAACATGTAAATACAACACTTTTTTATTACAACTTTAAAATAAAGTATTTTTTTTTGAAAGGAAATTAGGCAATGCCAAGCTTCAAAGAAGTCCTTTGGATAACTTTTCCAGCTGTTTCACACTGGAAATTACACCATCAGGTGATTGTCCAATTTTTATTTTCTATTGTTGCTAGTTCTAAATGTAGATTTGTGGAACTATTGATGTTGCACATACATTGTATGTTTTCTAGTGTATTATAACAATATTCTACCCTTTGGCTTGACTTTTCCTGAATAAACTAGAAAAGCATATATTATATTAAATGTATGCATAGAGCAAATGGCCAAATTCAGCCCTCAGTGACAATCCTAAATAATTAAATTGTTTAAAAGAGAAAGTGTTTGCAAATGTGTAAGAGGACAATTAAAATATATTTTTAGATCATCCAACAACTTGAGCTTAAATTTTGTTTGCCAATAAATCTTCTAATGTCTTTATTGTTTGTCAGTGCTTCCAGTGAACGTGTTAGTCATCCAACATTCGTATGTTTTCAAATGGCACATTAATTTTTAGGCAACATTGCATAGTTGTTTTTGTTCCCTTAAAAACTGCCTGGTCACCCCTGAACAAGCTGAGCATGGAATGAGTTTCTGTGCTTTCAGAAAGGCGAGTACAGACATTAAAGACAGTGATCTTACCAAGAGGTTTTAAAATAAACACCTGTCTTGTTTATTCTTTAAATTATATACCTTGTAATAAATGTTTTGTGTTGTGCACAATGCTTATGTTTCATATCACTGCCTTATTATTTTTAAATAAAAATATTAAAATGATTGTTCTGTTTGGAAAAAAAAAATTTAAAGTAGTGGCCAGACATAGCATTATCCTAGCTATCCCTCTTGGATTTTTCTTTTATTCTTCTTCTCCATTCTCTACTTTAAAGTTTCACTCTCTCTCCTAACAAACTACATTATTACCACATGTATTACTATATTAAACCACATGTAAATTTCAATATTGCAACATTTTAGATTGTTCTTTCAGATCATCTCTGCAAAGCCTAATTATATATATATATATATATATATATATATATATATATATATATTTAGTGTATATATATATAGTGTATATATATAAAGTGTATAAATATATATGTATATACACACATATATATTTTATATATACACACACACACACACGCATATACACACACACACACGGTTGACCCGTGAACAACACAGGTTTGAATTGCATAGGTCAAACAGACATATCTTCTTACCCCTCCACCACCTCTAGTATAGTAAGACCAACCCGTCTTCCTTTTATTCCTCTTCAGCTTACTCAACATGAAGACAATGAAGATGAATACCTTTAAATCTATTAAATCCGCATGAGACAAGCAGTCTATGTAATATATTGAAGTCCTCATATCCCACCACATCTCTGTGTAATACAATGACATAGAAAGTGACTTCTGCTAAATATTCTTTCTGTAACTGATGATTTGAACGCTACCTATTTCTTGTGATTGACAAATTGGTTTATTGTGTCTTCATCCTATAATTTATTCTTAATGTAATACAATTAATATACTTTTGAAGGCTATTGCAGGATCCTAGGTAATGACTAACTGCTAATGAAATAAAATTATAACTTTATATTAGGTTACAGCTATTGTATATAAAGAAAAGAATTTTGCTTTTAAATATTGTTTTAAAGAAAATGTTGGCCCGGCGCAGCGGCTCACGCCTGTAATCCCAGCACTTTGGGAGGCCGAGGTGGACGGATCATGAGGTCAGGAGATGGAGACCATCCTGGCTAACACGGTGAAACACCATCTCCACTAAAAATACGAAAAATTAGCCGGGCGTGGTGGTGGCCGCCTGTAGCCCCAGCTACTCATGAGGCTGAGGCAGGAGAACGGCGTGAACCCAGGAGGCCGAGCTTGCAGTGAGCCAAGATCGCGCCACTGCACTCCAGTCTGGGTGACACAGCGAAACTCCGTTTCAAAAAAAATAAAAAAATAAAAATAAAAAAGTTACATTGATTTTATAGGAATGAAAAGCAGTTTTATGGTTCAACAAATAAGTAATGTCTATGAAAATATTAATATTAGTGATAAATTAATGGTATATTAATGGTCTGTCTATCTAATCTGGCTTACTTAGGTGTTCATGTACCCTATTAATCTTTTATTAAATTATCAGTTGAGATTATATTAACAAATATTCACTGAATGTTGTAATAAAATTATGAATTTACCATTTTATGTGAGTTGAGTTAGGTTATTAAGGTAAGGAGTTGCTATCACATAAAAGATTATTACTTTACTTCTATGTGAGATTTTCTTGAAACTTAAATAGCATTAAGAACCATGAAAGCAGCAGTTATTCAAAAATTTTAAATAATTTTAATTCTAATAACTCATTGTTACTACCTCTACCCAAGCTCAGAATAATAACTGAGAGGGAATGGCCAGAAAAATAGGTCAAACACCAGGAATTGTCTCTTAGTTCATCAAAAACATTTATCATACTGCCTCTATTGGAGAGAGCATGAATAAGAAAATGTTAACAGTCTTACAGGATCACTGAGATGTTAGGATAAAAAATTAGTATTTTTAAGCAGAGAATAATGAACACATGTATAGATTGTACCTGCCATATCTAGCACATTTCGTCCCAAATCATCGGTCACTGGGCATCTTTCTGTTTCTTGAGACTGACAGAGATCCCTTCAACTTCAATCTTTGTAATATTTACATGGCCGCAATTCCAAATTATTTTCTACTACACAGCATCTATGATGTATAATTTCTACCATAAAGGGTATACTTTTCTTTCTAATCCTAAATGTTAATCTACTTCATTAAAGTGACAATATCTTCCCAAAATCATGTTTTGTTTGTGTTTCAGTAATGCTAATTATGAGGATTTCAAAAATATATGACTTAAAAATGATGCAATTAATAAGAAGATCATGCAATAGTGAGATATTTGTTTACTTGAAAATAAAAGATCAATAATTCAGTAGTCAATATGTTGTATTTACAGTATGCGTACGCTTGAGCCATATACAATCTATAATTGGGATTCAACTCTATTATTAACTCCATAATTTACATGGCATTGTAAGAGGTTATAGTACAGATGATACCATGTATAATTCATCATTGTGCACATCTTTGTGTGTAATGTGCTATCTGCTTCCACAATGATCTACTTCCCCATAATAAAATGTCTATTCTTTATCTGATTCCACTGAGTAAAAGGTGCCAATAAATAATGCACAGACAAATAAATGCAACAATATCCAGATAACAAAAACCAATAGATCAACGTGGATGTGCATTCGTGTCTGAATTTCAGAGGTGGTTTAACTTAAAGAAAAGCTCAATTTCACATTCATGTTTTGCCCTCTTCACTATTTCAACATTTGCTTTCACAGATGTACTGGTAAGAAGGGGACTTTGGAATCTTTAAAACATTTCATAAAGCAGAATAGAGGTAGTAGAGTGGTAGTATATTAACTCCATCCGAAGTAGTTATAGAAACCACTCCAATAATTAGAGCCACTATAAATTGTATGAAATAGAATTAATAAAACATGCTTAATACTATCAGAGGAAATTAAGAGAGTAGCTGTAAAACATTCAGAATAGGTTTATATCCCTGACTTCTGATTGTTTTTAAAATTTCAAACAATAATCTCAATTTATTTTGAGAAAGCATTTGTTTTTGTCTGGAAGATTAGTAAAACATCAGCTAATATAAAGAGTACTACAGAAAAATAGCTGTATGGAGTTGGCGAAAGCAGAAATTCTGGGTTACTTGTTCAATGTTTGCACTATACATTAAGTTTTGAGAGATAATTAAGCAGTGCTTAGGCTTAGACAAATTAATGTGTATAATTTGTTGGCCTGTTTACTAATTTGCAATAAGAAGTGTAGAGGAGACCAGTGGGTCCTGATTTATTTTGCCTGATCATTCTCTTCCTGTAAACAGAAAATGGGGGTTTGGGGCTTGGGAGAGTAGAAGAGTGAGAGGACTTGGGTGAGTATTAATCTAATGTTAGCTTTGTAAATAAGGAGTCAGATCCCGGTAAGATTCTACAATAGGCAGATGGATTCATCTCACATTATAGGCAGTTTTGCTGACAAAACTCAAATCCTCAAATCTATTAGCTATGATTCTTCTCCCTGGCATTGCTTGGATGGACAATGTCAATATTTATCTCAGGGACTCTCCTGATTATAAAATTTCTTGGCTGACCTACTTTTTTCTTATTGACAGGTTCTTCTTTCAGATATGCTCATACATTCAATCAGCTGTACTCAGTGGTAGAATTACCCTGAAGCTAAGAAGCTTAAGCTTCTCACTCGAACAGGCCTCTTCAAAGCCTGGGGAGAAGCCAGAACAAAGTGTCCACATGGTAATATATTTTTATGAGATTTTCAAAACTAACATTTATTTCTTAAAGAAGGTCTTTCAAATTGTATATACTTCAGGCCTCAGAAAACCCAGATCTGTTCCTAGTGTGGTTAAATATGATGATCCTAGCGTGGGAGCTATTTTTCAAATCACAGTGATTTTTCATGTGTACATTCTGATATTAGAGCTTAATTTTTATGAAGTTATCTATTTTTCTTTATTTTTTTAACTTCTTAGAGGACTCCAAGCTGTTTCCCAGTTTCTTATACCATATGGCAACTTTAAAAATACAATGAAGCTGGCTGGGAACGGTGACTCACACCTGTAACTGCAGTACTTTGGGAGGCTGAGGCAGGTGGATCACCTGAGGTCAGGAGTTCAAGACCTGCCTAGTCAAAATGGTGAAACACTGTCTCTACTAAAAAT
Organism: Piliocolobus tephrosceles; assembly: GCF_002776525.5. NCBI lineage: Eukaryota > Metazoa > Chordata > Mammalia > Primates > Cercopithecidae > Piliocolobus > Piliocolobus tephrosceles. The sequence continues at coordinate 49,429,577 of NC_045455.1, read as the reverse complement.
ACAAAAATTAGTCAGGTATGGCGGCTAGCGCCTGTAATCCCAGCTACTCAAGAGGCTGAGCTAGGAGAATTGCTTGTACCCGGGAGGCAGAGATTGTAGTGAGCCAAGATCACACCACTGTACTCTAGCCTGGGTGACAGAGCAAGACTCTGTCTCAAAAAAATATATACATATATATGCTACAAACCTTAGTGCAATATATATCTCACATACAACTGCAACTTTGATTAAGGGTTTTAGCAACCTCAGTGTACACATAACCCACTCTTTAAATGGCCCTAATTTTTGCAGACCACCTTTAACATTACCTTTAGAACACAGCAAAATGTACAATCAGCTTGTAGTCAGTCTTCCATCTCAAACCTCTTAATTGTTCTTTATTGTAATATTTTCAGAGTGGGTGCAGATATCTATGTATTAACAATGTCAACTCTTCTCAGATCTGATTATCAGAACAGAACTTCCTAAATGCCTCATATGTACATATTGGTATGTCCAACACAATTTATAAGTACGTATCTATGTATTTACATAGACCCACACTTCTCAAATAGAGCAACACAGAGATCATTTTGGTATTCCCAATAGTGATCAAAATAATTAGGATCATTTAACGCACACTGTTGCTATTCATAGCTTAACAACTTTAATAACTACAGATTGTTTTTCATATTAAAAAAACAGTTGAAAAAGAGTACTTTGATTTTATTTTGATGATGGGAAGCAAAGGGAAGGACAGAAAGTGTTTCTCACTATTGTTCTTTTTAAAAATATGCTCAGGGTCAAAACACTGGAAATAAATATTTTAATTGCTAACTTGGGGTTCACACACTTAGCAGAATTAAAAGGTAAGTACAAGGGCTAGAATTTATATTTGCTAATTTATCCTGAGACTCATTCAAACTGAGAGAGAAGTTGCTATATATAACACTTTATAAGGTGTTTTTGTATATGTTGTGTTACTCAAGCCCCACAAAATCCTGTTGTATCAGGTTTTATTCGTGTACAAATTGGTGTTCAGAGGGTTAAATAAATTAAAAATGCTCATAGTATACTATCCTGTTGAGGGGGGATTTCAATCTTGGGCTCCAGAGGTAGTCAACTTTGATTTCATCATCCACTATGCCGTGCTGCTGAAAAAAAAAAGATTATGTGTACGTCTATGACAAATAGAACTAAAAGACAAAACATGTTTCTATTGTTACCTGTCTCAAAATAGCTAAGTACTAAAAGGCAAAAAAAAAAAAAAAAAAGGCATAAAAGCTATCAGCAGAGGATAATACTTAGAAAGCATATGGTTAAGTTACCATGTGAATTATAAGTAATTATCAAGGGAACAATCAAAATGGTTCAAACTTTACAATAAGACAAAAGCACCAAAAGATATGTTGGTCCCCAAAATAAACACCAGGGTTAAGCATTTCCTGTGGTGATGGAAGGTCTGAATTTAAATCTGGCCTGCAAGAAAAGTTTTAATATTTTCTTGAGCAAATTAATTTTCTCTTTGCAAAACCTTAGTAGTACCTGGCTTGCAGTGTGGAGCAGATACTCCAGAACCACAGACATGGGATTGTTCCAAGTGCCAGCCTAGATATGGACTAAGACAAACTCCAAGACTGAGGTTGGGTGATCAAGAAGATCATTGAGTTATTTCACATGCACAAGTTTTGTTTTTTTACAAATTTATAAAAATTTGCAAAACTAAATTTACAAAACTTAGTTAATATGGGCTTATGTATTTCTTATCCTCAAACAGGAACCCCATATGTCTTAATAATCAATCCCAAGGATGCAGTCGAATATGTGGTTTAATAGATTGCAATTTGGTCCTGGAGATAGCCTTAGCTGGGCTTTGTTCCTATCTCAACTACTCTGTAGCTAGATGGACTTAGACAGGTCATTAATATCCCTGTGAGTCAATTCCTCATTTTTTTCAAATAGTAATATTATGGATTAAAGATTGCTGTGATTTGAAGGTATCCTTCCAAAATTCATGTTGAAACCTAGTGCCCATTGCGGTGTTATTAAGAGGTGGGGATTATGGGGGAAGTAATCTAGTCATGAGGTCTCTGTCCTCATGAGTGAGATTAGTGTTATTATGAAAGAGTTTGAGGAGGGCTACCTGGGCCCTCCACCATGTAAGGACTCAGTAACAAGGTATACTCTACGGACCAGAGGTCGAGCTCTCATGGGACACTGAATCTGCCCGTACCTTGATCTTAGACTTCGTGTCTGCAGAACTGTGAAAACTAAATATCTGTATTTTTTTTTTAATACATTATCCAGTCTAAAGTATTTTGTTATAGTAGCCTGATTGGACTAAGACCAGTTTGAACAACAAACATGATAATTGCTCAATATATGGTGATAATAGTAATGAAGGAGGAGATAGGTAAACATTTGTATCAAGTTTGTTTAAATGAAATATTTGAAACATATTCTAGACCTTTCTTTAAACAACTACAGTTAGGGTGCTCACCATTAAAATGTTCTTAGCATACTAACTTGAAAATAATCCAGATCATTTTATAAGTATCCATAGGGAAGTTGTTCAGTCAGTAATATAATTAACAACAAATGGGAGGAAAAAGACTGATGAAAATACAGTGGTTTAAGTAAAATCAAGCATGGCTGTTCCACAGAAGAAGGAAGTATGTGTGGACTTTATGTTATAATTAAATATTCCTTCTACTACCACAACATTCAAATTAACTACTGATCACCCAGCCACCATGTTTTAGCTCTTAGGATGACTAAAGCATGACTGGGAAGAATCAATATTAAATGTTGTTAAATGCTGTTAACTGTATTTAACTTAGGACCATTTCCTAGATTTTATCTATTTATTTTTTTATTTTTATTTTTGACACAGGATCTCACTCTGTCACCCAGGCTGGAGTACAGTGATGCTATCTCGGCTCACTGCAACCTCCAGGTTCAAGTGATTCCCCCGCTTCAGCCTCCTGAGTAGCTGAGATTACAGGCACCTTGCCACCATACATGGCTAATTTTTGTATTTTTTTTTTTTGTATTTTTTTTTTTTGGTAGAGACAGGATTTCACCATGTTAGCCTGTCTGGTCTCACACTCCTGACCTCAGTTGACCCACCTGCTTCGGACTTCCAAAGTGCTGAGATTACAGGCGTGAACCAACACACCCAGCCTCATTTCCTAGATTTCATTTAAAGGCTTATCTAGTAGACAATGTAAAAATAAAGACAATGTTTATTTTTATATATAGTACCGGTAGTTTTTTAAGAAATGGACACATTTTTCTTCTAAGACCACTAAAATCCTAATTAAAAATCATATATACCACATAAATTTCTGCTATAAAATGCAAAGTTAAGATTTTAGGAGGCAAATCTGGCAAGAGACTAAAATGTCAAATATATTCTGTGAAATGATTTTTAATTTTCAGTTCCCAGTTATAAGCAATAACAAACGCAAAGCGTTAAGTAAAATTAGGATAGCAATAAATTCTGCCACACGATAAAACCCAAGAGAAAAAATTATGATAATAAGAGTAATTAAAGAATGTAATAGGAACTTGATAATTGTATAGTCTGTGTCCAAAAATCCAAATGGAATCGTGGGTATATGCAGGGAGAAAAAAGCATAAGGTGGAATGAGATAAAATAGCAGTAAGTTAGTCCATTACATCTGTGCGCCTACACTGAATGGGACTGTATCACAATGTTACAATCACTGTTATACACGTAAAAAATAATTCATTGATGAAAAAGCCTCCAAGTGTAATGGGTTATAACCATTAGCATTAATTTAACAGAAAAAGTATTTGTGCACAGGAGTTTCAAGTGCTTTTAATGATGTATGTATGAAACTGTCCTGCTGTTGTTGTACAGGTTGTGCTGATGATATTTGACTAATTTGGAAATAATTATAATGTGATAAGGAAAAACAATGTAATGAACTTCTGTTTCCTGAAGTGAGGTCTTCCGAATACCAAGTCTTGCAAGGTGGACTGTGGAAAGGGCACTGAAGTCAAATATATCTTAAAAATTCACCATATTATCTATTCTCAGCATGGACTTCATAATGTACATTGGCATTTTACAGTCTCTCTGAAGTCCTGCAGTAAAGATATCTGTTTATCTTAGTGTAATCTAGTGTGTTTTGTATCACCTATTAACATTTACAGAACGTGCAATATGCTTTGAAAGGTGCTAATCTAAATTATAAAAGCTTTCTGAGTATATTTATGTCAGAGCATGGATATTTTAGTGTTTTCATTTTCTTATTATAGCATGACAGAACTCATTTTCATCCACAACCACATCTTGACTCAGATAAAAATATCTGGAATTTAGAAAACAATATATACATTTAAAACTCTCTGCATTTCAGCTGCCACTCTACTGTTAAGTCTTAGCAGCTACTCCCATTCTGAAATCAAGAAACTTGACATCACTGCTAGGCCTCTCATAGCCAATATCATTTACACCTAGTCAGTAAGTAAATGCTCTAATAACTCTCTAAACACATTGAATCTCGTATTTTTCCTTTTGCCCTTCCACTGTCTCCTGTTGTAGTGCTGCTCTCATTCTGCCTCAAGTACTAGAAATTCCTCATATCTCCCAGAACCTCCAATGACACGAACATCCAATTTATAACTTCACTGTGCTTTCTAATCATTTTCTGCAGGAATAAATTTATGAATACAGACCTCAAGGGGACATCCTAGTCTGTTTCATCCTCTTGGGTATCATTTATCTTCCACCATTATCTAAATATACTTGCTGTAAGGAAGACTTAATACCCTCCCTATCTTCTGCAGTACTTAGAGTGACCTAGATAATCATGGACATTTGCCAGTACTGTTATCCATGTATGAATGGCCTCATAATATTAAGAGGTAAGTGCTGCTTGGCTTTTGAGTATTTGTTTTCTTAAAACCGAGGCTACATATCATGCATATGTGTATACCAAATTAGAATGTCTTCTACAATAATTGTATGGTTAGAATATAACTGTACTCAGTGTTTTATTTTTGGCAATAATAATGCCTACCACATAATGGTCATCTCACATAATGAGGTATGTATTGTAACTCCAAAAACTCAAATTGCAAAGAGATTGAGCCTGTTGTTCAGGTTAAACAATTAGAAAGTACTACAGAGACAGACTTCCCCAGAAGCCATGGTAGACTATCCAGGGTCACTCCTTACACTACAATGATTATTGATTGGACCCTATTGGTTTAGGTAGGCCAAGCAGAGTTCCTTCCCCTGAAATTCTCCTGTGAAAGAGATTCCTGTGTGAGTGTCTGCTGATATTTTGAATGTGTGATTAGTGGGATAGCCATTTTCTTCTTTGTGGACAAAGACAAGCAGAAAAGAAAAAAATAAAACATGTATGTGCTGAGCGCGGTGGCTCACGCCTGTAATCCCGGCACTTTGGGAGGCAGAGGCGGGTGGATCACCTGAGGTCAGGAGTTTGAGACCAGCCTGGTCAACGTGGCAAAACCCTGTCTCTACTAAAAATATAAAAATTAGCCTGGCACGGTGGCGGGTACCTGTAATCCTAGCTACTCAGGAGGCTGAGGCAGGAGAATCACTTGAACCCAGGAGGCGGAGGTTGCAGTGAGCCGAGATCATGCCACTGTATTCCAGCCTGGGCATCAGAGCCAGACTTCATCTCAAAAATAAAAAATAAAAAAAAAAGTGACAATAAACAATGAAAAGACTTTTAATTGTGGCATGCAAATTCCTAATTTCTGCTCCTGTGTTGCAAGGCATACTCATACATTCTCATAATATAATAAATTCCCCCATAATTTTTTTTTTGGCTTGAGTAAGTTAGCATTGCTTTCTATTATATGCAATCAAACACTTTCTAATTAATATTCTAGGGGTGCCTCATTCTTTCTTTGCCCTATATTACATGGTGTTTTATTCATATCTGTTTCTTCAGCTTTTTATTCAAAAACAAAACAAACAAACAAAAAAGGAGTTAACAGGCCCCTCTAGATCTCTGAAATAAGAGGTTTCCATACGTAGCATCTTATGGAAAAGAAATCTTCACTCAAGAAATGTATAATTGTTTATAATTTAAATTTTTCAGGGTAAAGTTTTCAATAGGGCATAGCTTTAGATTTTACAAATTCAGGGAAATGAGAGGAAAGTTATACTAAAGGATTTGTCAGTGTTTCATATAACTATTAATGAGAGTTATTTCAGTGCTCTGTTTAAAAATTCAATTGCAAATAAAGACAAGTAGCTAAGCGAAACATTGACTGTGGTTTAAGGTAAGGATTTCGCTTGGAACCAGATGGCCTGAAGAAGAAAACTGTAGGGCAAAACTATAAATCATAACAGAAGAAGACAAAGAGGACAAGGAAGCAAGTCAAAGAGGGTAAAAGAGGTTGGGTAACAAAAGATCCAAAAAGAAGCAAAAGAGAAGGAGGTAAAAGGAAGGGCACAGTAATAAAGGGAAGGAGAGGGTTGCCAGCACAGTGTAACATGCCCAGAATACTAATGAAAAGCTGTAGCACTGGAGAGTCCAGAACCAAGGAGCAACGGTAAAAGGCCACACAACAGTTGGACAGCTTTTAAAAGTCGCATTGTGCCAGAGGCTTGTAGCAATTCCAATCCCAGGGATAGTCCTTTAAAATGTAAAGTACATGGCTTTCCTTAATTGGAAGTTATTCTTTCAAAGAAAGCTACAAAATTTAGAGAAGAAAAATGTGACAACAGAATGCAGTGAATGAAGTAAAGAAATGAAAGTCACCAGTGCGCAAAATGACAATAAGGGCAAAATTAATCAATTATCAAGTTGACTGTGACCAGAAATTTTTCTTTTCTCCCTTCAGAAAATTTGCTGATTCTTTCCAAATGACCTTGACTGCACGCTTTAGTATCACTATATAACAATCTAATACTGAATGTCTGTACACAATTCATTTGATTGTTGTTCACTTCAGGTGTTATTTAAATGAGCCAAAAACAATATTTAAGTGAGCTGTGTCCTTGAAGAGACCAGTAAAATTTGGATCAGAAGTACCATGGGAAATATGCAAAAGCATAGGGTTTTAAAAAATTGCCACTAGCAGTTAGGAAAATCATACCCCTGCTTCATCCAAGGGAGCAACAAAATAATTCTATACACATTGACATGGATATCAATCCTTACATTTATCTTCTTATCTTTTCCACCTATGTTTACTCCCATGGCTATCTTATCTGTTGCAAGAGAATGAAGGTGCAAAGTCCCTATGTCCAGGCCACATATGATAATACGATTCTGACCTACAAATGATGTCCCGGAAGCCAAACCACAATCTCTGCAGCCATTCTTCCATAAAGGTCAGGACTTTGTCAATCAATCCTCCTTATTTTGGCACCCTACTCCCATCCCTCACCTTTCCAACTCCAGACCAAACAGAGAAAGCCAAATAACCTAACCTGAAACCAATCACATAAGATGCTACACTTCTAGTTAGCCTATCTCCAGCTTCCCTATGTTAACAACCTCCAGAGCATGTCTAGTGTCTCCCCCACATTTTACCCACTTCCCTACCTGCCTTGAAGTCTGCAAAGCACAAGTAATGGTGGCTGACTTCCTTGATATAGTGAGCTCTGAATTAATGACCTCTTTTTGTTCTTATCTGGGTAGTTATTACAAAGTTCAACCAATGCTTGAGATTTAAGTATTACATAGTGCCGATGACTCCCAATATCATATCTCTAGCCCATAATTCTCTCCCAGATGACTGGCTTCCTCCATAAAATTCACACTCAGAAATTTAATGGGTTCCTTAAACTTAACATGGGCAAAAATACACCCCCATACTCCCTAAATGCTCCATCACTCCAATTTCTTAAGTCCAATGCTTTATATAATCGTTGATTTCTCTCATTCTCACATACCCTGCATCTAATTCAACAGCAGATTCTGTTGTCTCAACTTTCATAAGATACCAAGAATTGTATTTAATTTTACTATTTTACCATTACCTACTTGGTTGTTTGTCCAAGCTATTATCACCTTTCATCTGGATTAGTGTAATAGCCTTTTAATTGATTTCCCTGCTTCTACCCTAAGCCTGCTGTTGCCTATCAGAACCACAGCCAGAATGATCCTCTTAAAGTGTCAGTCAGTTTGGCACTTCTTTTCTACCCTTTTTGCACAGAGTGAATGACAAGCTTTTAATTTTTTGCCCATGATCCTACATGACTTCATCACCAACACCCTCTTTCTCCTAGTTACCTACCAGCGACTATTGTTTAGACTGTGATAGGTAATTTTCAATGACTAGAGGATGTTCTAGGATAGAGTGTGATTTTTTCAAAGTGTTAAAGGATACACTTCAAAAGAGAGTATAATCATAACTTTAATAAAAGTATACAACAAAATGTGTCAGATAATTTGTTTACATCATTAATTCATGGTTGAACCAGTAATGAATGGGGTTCAAAGTATAATCAAAAGTGCAGAGGCATGTATAGAGAATAAAGAATTCTGACACGCATTTACAAATAGAGGGGGAACAGAACTACCCACAAGGCATAATAAATTTCATTCACCTGGGGCAATTAACTTATATCTCTAAGGATAAGTATCATTTCCATTATTATCACTTTTGTACAACCTGTGGAGTTGTAAAATAGCCTAATATTAGGTTGGTGTTGCTGTAAAATAGCCTAATATTAGGTTTTTCATTGAAAGTAGTGCTAAAAACAGCAATTACTTTTACATCAACATATAAAATGACAGAGAATAATATTCCATGTAGGTGAGCTAGATAGGATACTTGCTAATCTATTTCAATTGTTGTTTTAGATTGAAAAATGTTTTACAAGTTTTCCTGATAAAAGGAAGATACAGAGAGAGAAAGAGAGAGAGAGAGGGAGAAAGAGGAGAAATATGTGTTCCTACATTGGAAGGAACTGGATAATCTTTCTGCAAAATTTGAAAAAGGAAATATGGAACAGTCACCGAAGTGTTCTGAAGGAGAAGGATGGAAGAATTTAGGAGAAAGAGTCAGAGCTGTAATAGGGAGGAAGTAGCATTGAAGACAAAAGGTGGTCTTGACAAACAAAAACTTTTAAGTTAGTGACAAGTTGCACAATGTAAAGCAAAAGATAAAAGAAAAAAATGCAATGAGATGGTGAAAGAAGCATACAAACTCATAGGGTAATAACAATGGAAAGTAAGTGAATCTGTTTGAAGCATAACATTAGAGTCAGAAGATCCAAAAACGCACTCTACACAAGTCCCTAGAGGTACACTAAGTCACTGTGACTCTCTCACGGCTCTGAAAATAAATTCTCATCTCTGTGAGATCCAGATGTTTCAGGGCTTTGGTGGGATTTCTGCTCCACTTATTGCCCAAATTACCTCCAAATAATCTTGCAATGCCTGAAGTAGCTTGAATGAAAAGTTGTTTTTTCCTCCCTGCATACCAAAGACCCCACATAAAGCACCATTTGTATTGGTATCCGATGTCTAGCACAATTCTTGAAGTGCAGTATGTTTTAAATGAATGTTTGCAGAACTAAACTAACTTTCATAGATTTATTCAACTTTCTCAGCCATTCTGGCTTTTAAAGACTGCTGATTATCTCAAATATTTTCATATTCACTAATAACAAGAAGCTTCCATCCTATTTTATTGGCCTACTTATTTGCCTTATTTCTGACAAATTCCTAAGTATTTGGATTGTTTTTAAAAATCTAAAATTAGAGTCAGGCAGTGGCTCATGTGCATAATCCAGGCGCTTTGGAAGGCTTAATTGGGAGGATTGCTTGAGGGCAGAGGTTCACCAGCCTGGGCAACATAGCCTGGACAACATAGCTAGATCCCATCTCTACAAAACATTTAAAAAATTAGCCAGGTGTGTTAGCACACACCTGTAGTCCTAGCTACTTGGAAGACTGAGAATATCCCCTGAGCCCAGTCCAAGGCTGCAGTGAACTATGATCATGCCACTGCACTCCAGCCAGGATGACAGAGTGAGCTCCTGTCTCAAAAAAGGTAAATTAAAATAAAATAAAAATATAAAACCCTTAATAAGATCATAATTTACACATTAAACTTATATTCTCCTCTAAATATATGAGGAGTGTTCATGTTTTTAATTTGCTCTCTGCTTAATAATGAAATTTAAGCCTCTATTATTCATTGCCTATCTTTCCTTCTATGCTTTCTTTTTCAAGAAAATAAAATGATAAAGAAGAGATTTATGGAAATTATTACTCTCGTGGGGAGAAATGCCACTAGAGTGTGCTACAAAATATTGAATTCTAAGGAAAGTTAAATAAAAATATATTACATTTTTGTAGCCAAAATACTACTATGTGAGTGTGTGTATTATGGATATATATGCAGATGTATATAGGCATAGACTTAGATATAGACTAGAAATAGACACAGAGGCATATATATGGCAAGTAAAACTGAATTATTCTCCTCTCTCTCATCTTACATTCTTCCTTTCTCTTCCAAAAATGATGTTTGATATTGAAATTAATATAAACTAGGTACAAAATAAAAAGAATGCCTATGTTTCATTTTTTCCAATGGGGTTTCAGTATTAAAGAACATTATAACTAAATTAAATGATGTTAAGGCATACATAAATTTAGAGACTACAAAAGTCTCTATTAGTAGTTCATTTCTAAGATGTAGTGGCAAAGAGCTCATTATATTGAGAGAGAGCCATTGTATTTACTGATGAATGTAAGTGTTATAAATTTATTTTATTTCAAAATATATCTCTCCATACTTTCACTTAATTTAACATATGCTTCCTCTCAATTCCAACTTGGTCCTCCAGCGTAATAAAAAATAAACATAATCTCTATTTTTCATAATAAGCCTTTAGATATTTAATGGTATTTGCCACAGTCTTTCTAAAGACATCTCAATGATGTTAACTATCCTTTATAATATATGGTGTACATACTATTCACTACTTCAGTTATGCTTTTGATAGGCCTGGTTTTGCAGCATTATTTTAAACTTAGGTTGTCAATCCTGCACTAATAAACTTCTTTTGTACACCAGAGTTTCAAAATCAATTTTTGTTCCTCATTCAACATATACATTTTAAACTAGTTTTTGACTAATTAGGAAGGTATTCCAGGAATTAGCATGCTGGGAATTTGCTGAAATTAAGAAAAAAAAAAAAAAAGTATCTGTTTCCAAGTGTTGTTTACTAAAATCATAGTAGTGCTGACCATAATCATTAGTTTTAGTGAACCCAGGCTGGCTCCAGGTGATCTTTCTTTCCTAAGTGGTTACGAAATTCTGGATTCACAAGGACTCTATTTTTTTGGCATTGAGTTATTGTTTCTGCTATTGACCCTTATGCAAATGGGCACATTTACCTAACTTTAATCTCTCAGTTCGGTTCCTCTCCTACTTATTTCCAAACTAAGAATGCCTTCAAATAACCAAGTATATAATTGTCTGATTCTGGAAACAAAACCTTTCTGTAGTAATCTATTACTCTAATATTATTTTCATATTTAGACTTTGACTCCATCACATCTTTCTTTCCTTTGCAGTCGATTCTTTTTGACAAAGGTCCTTGATACCATCTTATACCTGTTTTCTGCTCTTGTTTTCAATTTTTAATTCACTTTATGTGTTCTGCTTCTTTTATCTGACTCCAAAATGTTAGCTTTTTGCCAGATTTTTATTCTTTCACATAGTTGCTGTCCATTGTGTTTTTTTCTTCTTATAATAATCATTTAATTGTCATAAATTGTCATTTATTCCCTGATGACATATATTTGTATGATCAATCTAGATATCTCTTCTGAGCTCTCAGTGTATAAATTTTTCTGCTTCATAGACATGCATATCTATGAAATGTCAACTTGGATGTCCCAGAAAGATTTCATATCTAACATGCTTACAGCAGACTCATTATCTCCCCAAATTTGTTCCTCTTCTTGTGTTTCTTCAGTGAGTGAAAGATGATGGTGTCACATCCTTCCCAGTCAAGTGAGTCCCAAATTAAAAACCCTGTTGAGGCATGTTTAATCCTCCATTTCCTTGAGGAATTCATCATGGTTTCCCATAAATCATAAATTCCCCTTGGATCAGGCTTTTATTATTTTACTACAGTTAGTACAATAGACAATCAAGTGCCCTCCTGACTTTTAGTCAGGTGCATCTATATTACCATGCATGTAGTTTTAAAAATTCATACTTTTTTTGCTTCCAGAGACATGGTCATAAATTTCAAATCGATTTGTTTTACTCCCCTATTTAACAATCTTTATACCTTCCTCTTAGCTTCAGTAGGAATTCTAAACTTCTCAAAACGTCTTGCAAAGTTTCTGATGATTGTTATTTTTTTTTCAGCTGTCTACCCTCATCCCCAACCTGTATACACTTTCCTTCCTGTCACACTGACCAAGGCACTATTTATTCTAGTTAGCAGCTTACATTGCTATTGTTGCTCCTTCTGTGTGAGAAAACTCTTTTGACTATCTACCAGGCCAATTTTGCCTAGCTAATTCCTATTACTTTTTCAACGTTAACTTAGAAATAGCTCCTCCATGAGGCATTTCCTGAAATGTCTTGCCTTTTATGCATTGATGATCCTTTATCCTAATCAAGATTTCCACATGTATTACAATGTGCTAAGTCAGACCATGTTGCATGTCTGACTTCCCACAGTAGACTATAGAATACTTGAGAGCAGAAAACCTGACATCTTATTCCATCTTTGTGCCTAAAACCACAAAGTCTGTAGAATAATATATGTTTAACAAAACTTTTCTGAATGACTGTGATACACTTATTTTGTATTTATTACCTTTTAAAAATTATTTAACCATCCACAGTGGGCCTATAGCCCCATTATACTACTTCTTTAGAGATAGGATTTTCCACATATTCAATAAAATTCAAATCATTTGATTAATTCTACTGACAAGATTTTATATATGCATTCATTTTTTTCACATCCTGGAATCTTTCTTTTTCTTCTTTTATTTCTACTTTTCATTTAAACTGAAGATATTGACAAGCTTTCCTGTCATTTAAAAATATTTGATATCTATACTTTTTCATAGCATGTTTCCAAATTTTATAATTAAAATCAATTGTTATTTTAATCTTCTACTGAATAGCGTCTGTGACAAAATGTGGTCAACAATCTTAGAATCATTTTGCTTCTTCTTATAATCTAGTGAACTACTACCACGCAGTTTGCAGATCTCAGCTCTAACATCTCTTCCTCTAGAAAATATCATTGCCTTTGTTTTGATCTGTATTCCTTTAATATAGGCTCCCAGGCACCATGTACCAGCCATCACAGTCAAAATTGTATACTTTACAATCACTAACATTTGCATTCCATGAGGGTGGAGCATATGTATATATCATCTCATCATTTTATATCCTGTACCTCACATAGTGACTGACTGACATAATAGGTGCACATACAATGCATACTTCCTTTTTTTTTTTTTTTTTTTTTTTTGAGACAGAGTCTTGCTTTGTCACCCAGGCTGAAGTACAGTGGCACAATCATAGCTCACTGCATCCTTGTCATTGCAGGCTCAAGTGATCCTCCTGCCTCAGCCTCCTGAGTAAGTAAGGCTATAGGAACTTGCTATCATGCCTGGTTGTTTTTTTGTTTTTGTTTTTTGTGGGTTTTTTTGTTGTTGTTTTTTTTTTTTTTTTTTGTAGAGACAGAGGTCTCACTATGCTGCCCAGGCTGTCTCAAACTTCTGGCCTTAAGCTACCTTCCTGCCTCGGCCTCCCAAAGCACTGGGATAACAGGCTGAGCTATCAGGACCAGGTGTATGATATATATTTCTTTATTCATAAAGACTACATAAATATAATTCCACAGGTGAATGGTTAAATGTGACGTCCTACAATCTGTAGATTTAGAAAGGAATCATTCGAAGAGAATGACGGGCTATTTCTCAAGTCTATGGAAGAGGAAATGATGAAAATCAGAGGCATAAATCTCAATTAGAGGTTTAGTTTATTTCCAATGAGAAGGTTTAGAAAATAAAATAACTCACTAAGGAAGCTTATGGAATTTCTTCAGTACAAACTCATGGTTATATAAAGGATTAGTGTCAAAGTCAGACGTTTTGTATACAATTTTTGCACAAATATGGTTCTAATGAAAACAGAGAGATGGCTTTCTAGGGTTACCTTCAGCCTTTAGATTTTGAACTAAATTTATTTTACTCGTGATTAAAGCATTCTTGAACTGCATGCTCAGATAATACTCCATATTGTATCATTAGCCTAATAAAATCACACTTTGTGTTTCCTATGCAATAAAATGAAAATTATCTATACAGTATTAAGTTTACAAATATGTTTCCGAAACAAGAGCATGATGGATTGCAGTTCCACTGAACATTCAATAGCTCTTGCAGGGAAAGAAAAAGAAAATTAACTTTGAACTGAATCGAGATAAACATTATCTCATAAGTGAATCAACTTTCAATAATTCACAGCAGTGAAACCCAAAATAAAGGTGATATATTAAAAATACCACACCTCAAACCACAACTAGCATCATCAGAATATTAAATTATACATCCTATTTATCAACAGATTTTCCTTCCATTGCCTGTCTTTAAAACACAATTCAAAATATTTTGTATCAGCATTAAAGAAAATTGATATACTATATCATGACAGATAGACTCTGCTATATTTCTTAAACCATTCGATGCCACTGTTTATTTTTTATGGACCATAAGAACCTCATCATATGTGGAAGACTATAAGCAATAGTATGTTGGCTTTGAAAGTAAAAATACATTAAAAATATTTTTGACATGCACTTTCCTTGCATATTCAAGATATGCTTTTGATTTCACAGCAAAATGCAATCTTTGGTTTTATTATTAGGCAATAGTATTTTACATTTATTTTTATTTTTAAAAATTTTTCATTGATATACAATAGTTGTATATATTCTTGGAATACATGTCATATTCTGATACCATTATAAGATGTGTCATGATCAAATCAGGGTAATTGAGATAGGTTTTACCTCTTATAATTGTCTTTATATGGGAACATTATAAATCTTCTAATCCAGCTATTTTGAAATATACAGTAAATTATTAACTATAGCTTTCCTACTGTACTGTTGAAGACTATTATTAAAAGTCATCATACTACTGTTATCTGTGACATAATATAAAATTTAACACATATATTGATCTGACTCAAATAATATTTATATGTGTCTATAAGGGCCTTGCCAAGCTTGGAAAATTATTAATTCAATAATTAGCTTCTATTTGAACTAAAAGAAACAATATCACTAGCCCAAAGAGAATCTAATTTACAAAATAAAATTATTTCCCAAGGGTATTAAAGCCAAATTTCCAAATCCAAAATATCTACCAAGTACTTTTATTGCCTTGTTTCCTTTTCTTACCTGTGTAAGAGCTGCCTTTTTTTATTTCTGCTAACTTGCCTATGTATCCAAATTAGGTTCATGCAAGACTCATTGAGCCACTGAACGTAAGACAGGCTCATTTAAAACTACCATTTTTTTTTTTTTTTTTTTTTGCAGATAGAAAAACATGAAAACTTAGATTATTAAGATTTTTAATTGTCTCAAAACTTCAAAATATTCCCCAACCTGAGATCTATGAGAAACATTTTATGGCAGATAGTAATTATTAATATTTTACCTACTTAGTTCTTAGAGCTTCCTTTACACCAATTTGGGCATACATACACACAGATGTATACTCATATGCACATGTATGACCCTACTATCTCTGATAAGAAAATGGAAATTCACATTTTAAGCATATATGTTTACATTTTACTAAATTACATATTTTAACAGCAACAGGTGTTGGGTCCCCCATTGAGAAAACAAATAAAGCCTTGTAAACTGTGAGGTAGACCATTATCCTATAAAGATTTCAGACCTGGCTCTGTGGCTTTGAATCTAACCTTGAAAATCCTCTGCATATAATTTTATAAACTTAGTCATCAGGGAGTGTTTTCATTTACATAATTATCCTCCAGGATATTTCCATCTCTCAAAATGTCCCTTTAACCATGACATCAATAGGATAGAAACTTAGAACTCCTCCTTACTGTTTTATTAGGTATAA
Source organism: Piliocolobus tephrosceles (assembly GCF_002776525.5). Taxonomy (NCBI): domain Eukaryota; kingdom Metazoa; phylum Chordata; class Mammalia; order Primates; family Cercopithecidae; genus Piliocolobus; species Piliocolobus tephrosceles. The sequence continues at coordinate 49,413,483 of NC_045455.1, read as the reverse complement.
CTGCAAATTATTCCTGTCACATTTTTAAATTTTAAAAAGTGCTACTCAATCACCTTTAGTTAATTATTTAGATCACCTTCCTCCAAACTAATTATTTTTGATGGATACATTTATTAATCTTTTAGCTAAAAACACACAAAGTACAAACCAATGACAAGAATTCATTCCCTAATTTGGCAGGTATAAGCTATAGAATATATGCTCATATGCTACAAATTAACAATCATGTATATAGTTGAATTTCCATATAGATCTCAATTTCTCTGGAAAATTTGTTAAGTGGCATCCAAACATTTATTGGTAAAGTAGTTTTAAGATTAATGGCATTTTCATATATAGAACAATGTATAAAGGTGGGTTTTTTTTGTTTGTTTTTTGTTTGTTTGTTTTTTGTTTTTACAATATTAACACTTTGAAGGTCACAAAGCTGTCTATGTTACAGGTGTCTTTATAATATTGACTATTAAAGACTGTACTCTGAAAAATTTCACCAAAATAACAATATTTTGTATTCATATTCTTATTTTTTTTTTTTTACTTTGTTAGTCACTTTACTGAGTTCTTATGCAATAACAATGCAATAAAAACAGAACACATCAACCTATTTGTATTCAGGCTATATATCTGTGCAGTAGGTAATTTGGCCTTGCCCCTAGAGACGTCTGTCCTTTTTCCTTGGCTTTAGGGATATAATTCATGCCATACCCAATAGAGTATTTTTGCTTAGGTCAGGGGCTGGCCACTCTGCATCTTATGGTAAGATTTCCCACACTAAACAGTCTTTGGGTATTGGCTAGTCATACCAGAAAAACGAACCATATGATTTTAGGGTAGGGCTTTGGGTCACATGATATAAATTGACTTGGAACTGAGTTTAAGCTTGTGGGCATTTAATCAATTAATCAGTTTTACCTACATAATGAAAGCCCAATAAAATATCTGGACAGCAAAGCTTGGGTGAGCTTACCTGGTTGGCAGTACTCATTACATATTGTCATACCTTGTTGACAGGAGGGTAATACATCACAACAATAATTGAAGTTTTAAGTTTGGAGCATTTCTAGATTCAGCCCTATGCATTTCTTCCTTTGACTACTTTTAGTCAGATCTTTTAGTCATATATTTTCCCTGTAGTAAACAGTAATTGTGAGCTTCACGGAGTTCTTTAAGTCCTTCTAGTAAATTATTGTACCTGAGAGGGGTCTTGTGAACCATGCAAATTTGCAATTGGTGTCAGAAATGAAGGCTTTCTTAACGACTGTGTCCTCAGATTTTGCAGTTTGGCTAACTCTGGGTAACAACTAAGTGTCAAGCTTCCACCACATTCATTTTCTACACTAGACATCAATATTAATCAATGTCTACTTCTGCTAAGTTTCAAATTTTTGATGAACAATCAAAATGTGTATGTGGTTAAATAAATAGCAGCTCTATTCATGTAGCAGTAATTACAGGCTAGGTACCGTCCATGTATTCTATGTCTCCTTTCTCATATCAGGCTTTCTCATATCAATGTGTATGTGAAATACACATTGTTATATGTATTTTCCAAGTGGAAGAGAAATAAATGACTTATACAACACTTAGTATGTACTAAAGCCAAAATTCAAAACCAACTACATTATGAATCCCATGCTCAAAACTACTACCAAACACAGCTTGTCCTTGTTAACGTAACTCCCAAATCTATGTTGAGGCTGAGTTGATTAAGGTGGAAATATCTTATGGCTGGAATAACATGGACATGTTGAATAACATGATTTATTAAAATACAAGGAATAACTTGTTCAGTCACACAAATATATATAGTACTAGGCACTATTCATAACCTCAAAATATTAGATAGTTGTTCACTGAAAAGTTATATCTACAACAGATTGTGCTATTGACTTCTCAAAATTTCAAAAGTGTATCAGCTAATTAGGGCAGCTGAGAAATCTCTGCATATACCACTACCTTCCTTTGACACATATGCTGCCTGGATGCTCCAAAATATAATGTAAAGTTTAACTATCAAACACTTGGAAAATCTTGTATTTCTAAAGCATATGCTGTTAAGGAAAGTTTTCAAATTAATGAAATAGAGAGATTTGTGAGACTCAGAATATATCTCATAAACTAAAGATTGGGTATACTTTGTTCACAAACAGAAGGATATACCATATCACATACATTTACACAGACAGATGCATATATAACCCTATGTGTATAGAAACATGCGAGGCTTAGGCAGAGTACATTTAATAGATTCATAAATCTTAAATATGGGCACATTTAGAAAATATGCCAGGTATGAAGGAACTGTGTTTTAAAAAAAACAACAAAATTAGAGTCAGAATTTCATGAAACAGAATCTGAGATATGTCACTGTGTGAATTTGGTCTTATCTTTGTATGCAGTATTAATAATTTTACAGATTAGGCTGGGCATGGTGGCTCACGCCTGTAATCCCAGCACTTTGGGAGACTGAGGTGGGCAGATCACCTGAGGTAGGGAGTTGAAGACCAGCCAGGCCAATATGGTGAAACCTTGTCTCTACTAAAAATACAAAAATTAGTTGGGTGTGGTGGTGCATGCCTGTAATCCCAGCTACTCAGGAGGCTGAGGCATAAGAATCTCTTGAATCCGGGAGGCGGAGGTTGCAGTGAGCTGAGATTGTGCCACTGCACTCCAACCTGGATGACAGAGTGAGTCTCTGTCTCAAAAAAAAAATAAATAAATAAATAAAAATTAAAGAAGATATAATATATGTGAAAATATTCAGTTCATATGCTGGAACACTGTACTTATTCAATAAAAGTTAAGTATAATTAAATATTGATTCATGTATGTTTCATTATCAATTAAATACAGCACACTATGATTGTTAATATATCTATGATACTTATTATCTTACGCCTGAACTTTGGTCTTAGTTATGGGCTGAATTCTATCTCCCCAATTTCATATGCTGATGCCATAACCCTCCATAGCTCAGGTGTGACTAATTTTGGCTACAGGGCCTTTAAAGAGGTGATTAACTTATGATGATGCTATAAGGCTGGGTCCTAATCCAATCTGAAGTCTATAGAAAGACCCAGCGTGGTCACCCAAAGGGACACCAGGTATGCACATTCATAGAGGAAAGAGCATGTGAGGACATAGGGAAAAGAAGGTGTCCATAGGCCAGCCAAGGAGAGAGGCCTGGGGAAACCGAATATACCCATACCTCGACCTTGGACTTCTAGTCTCAAGAACTGTGAGAAAATAAATTTCTGTTGATTAAGCCACCCAGTCTTATTTTAGATTTTGCTACTGTGGCATTTTATTACGGCAGCCCTAGCAAACGAATATAGCCTTCTAATAAAAAACAAACTTTTCAGGGTGATACTTAATTGACAGTACAATTGTTTGTTCAGACATTGAAAACTGGTCATTGCAACATTTTTAAATGTCCTCAAGCATGGATTTCATAATATGAATAGGTAAGCCTGTTTTAATCTTGAAGATGCTTAGAAGAGTCTCATTCCTATGTGTGTTCTCCCATTTCTGAAAATACACTTCCTTTACACCTATCTGAATCCAATCTGTCATGCAGAAACTAGCTCTCTTCATAAAGACATACCTAACAACTCTGTCTTTCAGAGATCTTTTCCCCATTCGACCCTTAACTGCTACCTTCTTTATCAGGCAACTTCTCAGGATCATTTGTCTTACTTCTAAAGCCATATAAAATATACGTTTCTGAGAGGAAATAACCAGTGTAGCCTGTATTGTTTCCATCTCTCATGTAATGCAGGGTAGTGCCTTGAATAAAATAGCACAAAAATAATGTGGAGTTAATAAATAATTCTAATAAAATGCAAGTGAGAAGATGTAATAATTTTTATTTTATATTTATTCATCAAATAATAATTGTTTTAGAAAGATTGCACTAAGTTAACACATATACTTGTTCTCTCCTTATTTCTATTTTTCATATAAAAGCATGTAATTGCTTGCATTTCCCCTTTGTCTGTTTTCTACCATGCCATTAGCATAGTAATACAAGGTTGATAAATTTAGTCCTCATGCAGTTGTTCAGGCCTTAATAATAGGCCACTCGTTCTTGTAACTTTCTTTCTCAATATCTCCTTCAGAACTTAATTAAAAGTTTTTGGTGGTTCTCGCCAAAAGTGGGATACACACATGAGTTGGCGGTCTATTTACTTTTGTTGAATTAATATAAATTAAAATTGGGGAGACGTTAATCAAATGATACAAAATTTCAATTAGACAGGAGTAATAAGGCCAAGAGATCTATGGTATAACATGGTGAATATAGTTAACAACAATGTATTGTATGCTCAAAATTTGCTAAGAGAATAGATTTTAAGTGTTCTCACTACAAAAACCAATGTGAGTAACACATATGTTAAATAGCTTGATCTAGCCATTCCCCAAAGTATACATATTCCAAAACACCACGTTATATACCATAAATACATACAATTTTAGTTGTAAATTAAAAACAACTAAGTTAAAAATTAAAAATAATTTTAAAATTTATAAATTTTTAAAAACTTCTGTAAGAAAACAAAACCCAAGTAGGGTTATGAGATAAAACTTAAAGATGCATTAGACCTAATGCCTGCTCTTAAAATGGCTTAAAGTCTACTGGGAAAAACAGATATGTCTACACACACCCACATACCAAATTGAAAAAAAAATGTAAATGGGAAAGGGCAGATGAGAAAGGCCATACGTGCATAAAAAGATGGCCAGAAGGTGTCAAACAAGGTTACTGGTATTACTTATGTGCTATTTAAAATCTTCTCCCATCATCATGACTGGAATTAGAGAGCCCCACGCATCTGGGTAATGGAATTCTGTCTGTCTCCACACTTCCAAAACTGTAAACCCTTCTTTAAATGATCAACAATTCCTGGGGCATGTATTTATTATTTTGTGTTAATCAATTCACATATCCTTGGAGAAAGATGCTTCGTGATCTGATGAAGGCTAAATAAGCCTGACAGAGCCAAAATACTTATTTTATTCATGAAAAACAATAAACCATCTCTATACATGGATCACATGCATAAAACTATGCAGGAAGACTCTAAAGCATGACTTGAAGTAAAGGTTATCAGTGTTATTAGTGAATTTTTTTAAATTTATTTATTTTGAAAAGCCCAAAGCTAAATGAAAGGTACATGACCAATCTCTTGTCCTAAATATCATGTTTGTGTTAGTCTTCCAGCATCTATCACACACAGAACATGTTCACATGAGAAACTACATTCCCAGTACTTGTTTAATTACTAGAAAGTTGTATGCCATTTTACTGTATATATTAAGCAAATGCTAATAATAGAATATCATATATACATATATAAAATTTCCTCATTCTATTATTTTCAATATAAACACAAGAAAGAAATCCAGGTATAAAAAATGCAGTATGTTATTCTTCTAAGGTAAACATGGACAGAGTTTTAGAGTGAAAGGAAATATGGCTTCTGGTCCCAGCTGGCCCACTGACATATTGACTTTCATCAATCTGACATCTCAAATATATATTAGTTCTGGCATTTACTGATTACTTCCTCATCTCCAGGAATAAAACAAGATTACTTGTAAATATCTCAGACAGAAAATTTTTGGTTTCTTTTCTCTATTTCTTTCATTTTATTTCACATTTCTTTTCTCTATTTCTTTCATTTTATTTCACATTTGTACATTCATCTATATGAAATGAGCACATAATCCAGAATCATATTGCCTGGATTCAAATTCAGTCTCCATAACTTAGCTATATAACCTTAGCAATTTACTTTTTGTGTGTGCCTCAGTTTTCTCATCTGAAAAACAGAAATAATAGCACTCAGCTCATAAGGATGTTTTGAAGACCAGTTGGTGAAGGGATCTTTGGCAATTAGAAGAAATATCTGACATTTAATAGTATTAAATCACCACTGAGTATTGTTGTTGATGATGATCTGAATAATGTCTTACCCATTTGAGTATTTTATTAATCTATGTTTCACACCTGTAGAAATTCACAAGTGATAGAAAAGTTCTTGCTTTCAAAACCCTAATACACAATTTCCTTCTTTAGTGAAATTCATCATTGCTCACAGGGAAGACAAGAAGAGTGCCATCTCAAAATGTGACCAGAATAATATGCCTGATTCAACAAATGGCAAATTGCACCTGAGCAGGAATTTTCCTAATTTGACTTGAGAGATCAACCAAGCAGGAGTGAGTCGGTTCAAACACCTCGGTATAATGCTAATGATTTTTTCATGTTGAATTAACAGGATTGAAATGTTTGTGATTTCAGCAGCTGTTGGGAACATTGGGAGAGCTTTCACCAACACATTGACAGCCTTGTGCCGCTCACATGGCTGTGTTTAGATAAAACACGAATGCTAACAGTCTGTCTAGAGTATGCTAATCTTAAATTAATAATAACTACTTCCACCAAAGGCAGCTATCAAATATCTCCCCCATTCCATGGAGAATTTGTATATATTTTTTAATGTGTGCATGAAAGAGTAATTTGTTGTGCACATAAACTAAAATTTATGCTTTGAAGCAGGTGAGTGGCTAGTGTTTAGCTGTCATATTAATTACCACAGCAAGATAGGATGAGAATTTGCCAAACAGGAGAACATTTTTACTTTGCTCAAGCACATTACTACTCCCTTAGATCCTTTCTCTGGCTCCCTATTGCCTCCTATTTAAAATTTAAGTGTTTCCCCAACATCTGTATTGAGTTTTTCTCCTCTCAGAAATACTACTACCAACATTCATTTCAGCTCATTTTCCCCCAACACATAAACATATTCATTTAAGTCATTTTTTTCTTCTTTCACTCTGTCTCCATTCACTTGGCATTACCTGTATGTTGTCATACCCTTTTCAATTATCTATTTTTTGATAACATTAGATTGCAAACAATGTAATGAGAATGCTTCCTTTCAATGTATTTTACTTATACCATCTAAAAACAATGCTATGTTAATAAAAAAATAAAAAGAATCTTCAGCTCTGAAAGTGTGTTTTAACTGAGATTAACTTTAGGAATAATACTTGATTTATAAAAGCAATTATAAAAAATCTGTCAATATTTCTTTCGTTTTAAATTAAATATTGTTGATGTATGCAAATACCTGAAACAATCATGAATAAAGATGCCAGATAAATACAATTCCTGAACAAATTGTATATCCTTTTGCTGAAAACACTGAATTATTCAAGGCAGATAACCAGACAGAGAACTACAATAAAGAGAGAAAGAAAGAAAGCAGGAATCAAAGGTGAGTAAGTCATCAATAGTAAAATAGCTCTGAAAAAGTAAGCCAAAAAAAAAAAAAAAAAATCAGTTGACAGCCTTAAATACTTTGAGAAAAGTGAAAATAAGTATATACAATTTGATTTGTATAAAAGAGATTTAGACTCTTTTTTCCTAAAAGTGTAATGTCATCTATTACACTTTTGATAGAAAATTTGAAATCAAACTTCTTCAATAATAAATAGTAATACATGTTTTCACTACTGAAAGTCAAATGTGCAAAACCAGAACAAGATTAAATTTTTTTCATCATGTAGGTGAAAAAGAAATTAATATTTTGGAGAACCAATATTAGAAATAGTATAATAAAGTTTGGTACTTTTAATGTAACAATTGCGTGAGACTACTAAATATGAATAACCCTATCCCCCAACTTTTGTGATTTGTGAGATTTCTTGCTATTTTTTCCTAAATGTCAGTGTAAGCACATCATTATAAACATTTTATTCAAAAAACTGTATCTATAATGGAATAAAATACGACTGTGTTTAATATATGGCATGACCCGGCTGGGCGTGGTGGCTCACGCCTGTAATCCCAGCACTTTGGGAGGCTGAGGTGGGCGGATCACGAGGTCAGGAGTTCAAGACCAGTCTGGTCAATATAGTGAAATCCCATCTCTACTAAAAATACAAAAAATTAGCCAGATGTGGTGGTGTGCACCTGTAATCCTAGCCACTCGGAAAGCTGAGACAGGAGAATAGCGTGAACCTGGGAGGCAGAGGTTGCAGTGAACCGACATGGCACGACTGCACTTCAGCCTAGGCAACAGTGGGAGACTCTATCTCAAAGCAAAACAAAACAAAAAACAAAAACATATATATACACGTACATGGCATGACACAAACTTTTTCATCAAAATGTTTAATCGTGACCAATGTGAACATTTTGTTCAAACTCCAGACCAGAAAGAAATAAAGAATCCATAAGTGTTAAATACACTTAGGAGAGGATAGATTATACATGAAATGCAACTTCTGCAAAATAAATTAAGAATTTACTTATTAGGTGGTGCTTTTTTCTTCCAAAAATGTGTGTCTTAATATAAATGCATGCATATATGCATATATATGCATATACATGTATGTTTATAATCAAAAAATAAAATATTCTAAATGTACATTTTTTCAAATATTTATCTAAGATTAATACACACACATATACAAACATAAATTCACTGAAGCACACATATGTATATATAATCTTCACATTATTATGGAAGCCTTAAGATTTCTGCTTCATAAAAATATGACAATAATTACTAATTGTGGTGTCTAACCTCTAAAACTGCAGTGTTAGACCTTGTTCATTAAGTCATAATTAGAAAGAGACCATTAGCATCAATTCTGTGAACTTTTCAATGTAGTTCAGGATATAGTGTGGTATAGCCAATTAAAACAAAAACATTTAAGGAAGTAAGGAAATCATTAAAACCAATTCATTAGACCTTCATATTTTGGGTTCAGTGGTACTGAACATGTATATTCAACTACATAAACTTGAATTGTTGATATATCTCAAAGCATATTGTAAATTTAAGAGGTAGGAAAGCTTAGCTTAGATTGCTGGTTTTACTTTGGCAAGACTATAGAAGTGATTTAAACTACTGTTAGGAATATCAAAAACCAAAATCAATAGTAATAGTCGAACATAAAGTGGATGCTTCTAGAATTATCTGTTTTGTTATTGTTGGGATAACTTTAATGAGATAAATTTTATTTCATGTATACTTTGGCTGTTTTATGCATTTGTCAAAGTCTGATTCATTCTTGAAGCAAATGAGTGTACAGTAGTTAAACCATACCCAATCAAAAAGGAAGGTTTAGGACTTTTTCCTACTCTGAAACACTCAGAATATTCAAGTACATGTAAGATAATTCTTTAGAAGTGGTCATGCATTCTCAAATGCAGTTGTACATTTGCTTTGATTTCATTATTTTCTATAGCTATACTTTAAATAATTTTGGTCACTCTGTCTCTACTTGATCACAAAGGGATGTAGTGTGTCAGCAAAACAGACTCCATGTGCAACTCATTGAAAGTTGCTCTTGAGAGCTTAGGAAAGAGAACGAATAGTATAAATTGTGCAATTATTTGTGAGATCCTGGGCCTCTGTTGATAATCATCATTATCACAGCATAATATTGCTTAAGGCTACACACACAAACACAGATACATAAGACACTCAGCTATATCATTGACTTTTAGGAGCACAAAGAGCTTCAACTTCTCTAATATGGTTTGGCTCTGGGTCCCACCCAAATCTCACCTTGAATTGTTAATAATCGCCATGTATCAAGGCCAGGACTAGGTGGAGATAATTGAATCATGGGGGAGTCCCCCCACCCTATGCTGTTCTCATGATAGTGAGTAAGTACACACAAGATCTGATGTGGTTTTATAAGGGGCTTCCCCCTTCATTCATTTTTCTTCTTCCTGCCATTATGTGAAGAAGGACATGTTTGCTTCCCCTTCTGCCATGATTGTAAGTTTCCTGAGGCCTCCCCAGCCATGTGGAACTGTGAATCAAACCTCTTTCCTTTAGAAATTACCCAGTCTTGGCCAGTTCTTTGTAGCAGCGTAAGAACAGACTAATACATTCTCAAAATTCTATATCAACAAATCAGATGATGTGGGTGCAGGGAGCACTTCAGCAACCTCTGCCATATATATCAGTGACTTTCCTGTTTAAAAATCTGCATATATTTTAGAAAATCATCAGCTATGATGATATAAAAGTCAAAATCCATCTGCACCCTCTTGCACCCACCCAGGAGGAATAACAACAAATACTACATCAAAATCAACAATCATTTATGAAGTGCTTAACATGTGCCAGGCAATTATCTTCTTTTCCTCAGAGCAACTCTATGACCTAAGCACTACAATCTGAATTTGCACAGGAGAAAACTATGATTTAGAGTCCAAGAGACATAATCATGTTAAGAATTCAGTTCCGGAATTCAGTTTAATTCCAAAATGAATTACCTTAACTGCCATAGAAAATTTTCTTTCCCATTCCTACCAGCTCGAGACCAGAATTTAGAAAAAAATCTCTACCATATTTTAAAGCAAAATGCTCAATGTCTAAATTCAGGAATGAATGCCTGTACTAGAAGATGGGCACCTACTCCTTACTAGTTATATACCTCTAGTTTCCAACACAACCCTCTAGTTTAAGCTGTCCTGTAGAAATAGGATGAACTAGTGACAGCATTCAGACAATACTAACACAAAATTACAAGGACTTGACACTGGTCCATCCTTTGCACCCTAACTCCAGATTATACTTTAAATATTCCACAGTGCCTATACATACTTTAAAACATCATGTTGTATATGATAAATACATATAATTTTGATCTGTTCTTTTAAAAATATTTAAAAAGAAAAAACGATGTAAAATGCTCTAAAAGAATAAAGGATCATGAACAAGCACAAAAACTGTTTAGGTACAGTGGGAAAGGTTCATTTCAATCTCTCACACACACACGTGCATGCACCCACACTCACAATAAAAAATGAGAAGTGAGATATCTTATTTCTCTTTTAAAAAGTGAGCATCATTCAATTTTAGATAAAGAGTAAGGACATTATTACTATTAAAGAAGAATGACAAATATTCACTAATAGAAGAAATAGATTCACATTTAAAATGAGTTAATTATCACGCAATAAAAATACTAAATATGTGAAATAAGTGCACTCAGGAAACATATATAGAAAAATAATTTTTCAAAAAGTAGTTTTCCATGAGTAATAACAGCCACTTAAATAAGTGGCAATCTTGGTTATGTCTATGTTTTAAAACAATGACTCTCATAGCACTATGAAGGCTACATTATAAAGAGAAAACAAATAAAACCTTGAGACTGCTACAATGATCCAGGTGAAAGATAATGTTTTCCTGAAATAAAGCAGTGACATCAGGGATGGAGAAAAGATTTATGAGGTATTTAAGAAGTAAATAGACAAAGCTAGATGCTTGATGGAGAGTGTAAATTAAGCAAAAGGGAGAAATAAGATATTCCTGTAAGACTAATCTGGTAAATATTTCTATAGGTAAAATTAATCAGGAATGAGTACATAATTTGTAGGGCCCAGTGAAAAATGAAAACGTGGGGCCTTTTGTTCAAAAGTATTAATAATTTCAAGATGGCAACTGCAAAGCATTAAAATAAATGCAGAGCCCTTCTGCACATGGTACCCTATGCAACCACATGGGCCACAAGTCCATGAGGCTAATTCTGAAAATAGTTTACTAATTTGATGGAGCAGGGAAGCAAAATAAAGAAGTTGGAGAAAATTGGTCATGAAATATTTTAAATAAGTTTCATATTAGAAAAACAGGTTCAATGAAAGGAGAATCTCATCTTTTGTCCCCATTTGGGCTAGGTCTGCCTTTCATGACAAACTTTGCCATTTGCCCAAGAGCAGTAAGCATACTTCCTCACCAGGTTTTGGTCCTGTGGGAAAGTAGCAAAGCCCTGCTAATTCATTGTGCTACTTAGATCTTTGCTCAATGACTTAGCAACAGAAAACATGGTGACAGAGAGGGGATGAATGTGTGGCAGAAGGGGTGTAAGAGAGTGGAGGATATTACTGTTTTGCTTTCTTCTTCAGCTCTTCATTTCCCACTACCTTTTCTTTTCTTTGGGAGCTAAGGTCTTACTCCTCCTTAATCAGACAACACTGCCAAAATCATGATACATACCTGGGGTGGGGGGCAAAAGTGGAAGTGGTGAGAGGTGAAGGCAACTCATGGTCTACTGGGGCCAGGGTGAAGGCAATCATTCCCATTATGATCTAGTCTGTTTCCTCTCACTGGGGCTGACTTGTCTGTCAGAGTGGATGCAAGACTGGTGGGGAAGCTTTCTTCACCTTGCAAATAAGTGTGACAATTACCAGCCAGGTGCCAAGACATAACACTTTCTATATCTTTTCCTGGGTCCAATGAGAAAGTCAAAACACCTTCAACCAAGGGAGGCTCTGTTGCTTACTTGGAGAATGAGACAACTTCTTCAATATAAGCCCCAGCTCTTTATTTTTTTTTATTTTTTTTTATTTATTTTTTTTTTTTGAGACGGAGTCTCGCTCTGTTCCCCAGGCTGGAGTGCAGTGGCCGGATCTCAGCTCACTGCAAGCTCCGCCTCCCAGGTTTACGCCATTCTCCTGCCTCAGCCTCCCGAGTAGCTGGGACTACAGGCGCCCACCACCTCGCCCGGCTAGTTTTTTGTATTTTTTAGTAGAGACGGGGTTTCACAGTGTTAGCCAGGATGGTCTCGATCTCCTGACCTCGTGATCCGCCCGTCTCGGCCTCCCAAAGTGCTGGGATTACAGGCTTGAGCCACCGCGCCCGGCCCCCAGCTCTTTATTTACATAGGTGCAGGAAGATGGAAGAGAGGCAATGGGACATAGAACCTAGGGTGTTGGAGTCAAAGTGGGGATTTCCTGACATAGGCATGTAACTCCCCAAAAGGAGATTAGAGGAACAATGGAGAGCTCTTTCTCTGCCACTGCTAATAGAAAGTGTGGAGGGGTGGTAAAGGCATCTCCTTGCTGTGGAAGGAAAGCCTAAAATGTGAAGTGAAATTTCCGCTTGTCTCTCTGCCATCCCTGAAGCTGCCTTTGTGTTTGTGATAATACAAAGCCAATCTCTCACTGTCCCCAAAATCCATCCTGGTAAAACAAAAAAGAATAAAAGAGAAATCATAAAAGCATAAATTAGAATGACAAATGAAAGACTAAATTTAACTAGTGTAACAAAATAGGAAAAATCAAATCTGCTTAAATCAACCCCTTAAACATGTATTGGGTTGAATTTTTTTTAATCTAAAAATGTTTTCCAAAAAATAAACAAAAAGAGGCTTAGAAATAAAATTTCATAACAAATATAAAAATAAAAAGAGCACAGCCCTACCCATAAAACATTAGCAAAAGGGAAGCAGAGTGGTTATATTACTAGCAAACTAATATTTAAACCTTTAAGGCTAGATGATATGTTTTACTCATAAGTCTAATACATAGCATTTTGGTAAGACTTAATGAGTACAGCACATTCATGAAGTTGGATTATTAAGACATGAAACATCAGAAACGGGCCATTTTAATTTTGTATTAAACACTAACTTATAACAAATATCTAACAATTGACTTGGACATTCTCATGCTTTTACTTAATCTCTTTATTAAGTTCTCCCCTTTGCCTTCTACCACTCGCACCCCCTCTTCAGGGACTCTAGTTTTCCTTAGCATCTATATTTCATAATAACATAGGTACCTTGCAAGTTCTGAAGCAGAGCAAATAGACTACAATTCATCCAATTTTTTTTTTTTTTCATTTTATAGATACATGAAAAGGAATAACATTTTGCCCCTGGCTCAATTCTTCTATATCCTATTTCTTCTTGGATCTCCCAATGACTTCAAAGAGAAATTTTCTCTGGGAGAATTGAGCAAGGTCGGTAATGTATAAATCTAAGTTCTTTAATGTCAAGGCATAAAATAACAATAATTCACTTTTTAAAAATGAACCAAAAGCCCAACAAAAACAAAAACAATTTTAGAAGCCCCTCCTACTACTAAAATCTCCTTGTCCTACTGCCAGAGTTAGAATTTGACTAAGTAAGTTCATGCACCCAAAACATATAATTTGTTCAACTTTGTTTTATATTAACAATTATATCTCAGTAGAGTGATGTAGTGATTTCATGAAAGCAAGCAACTGAAATGTTCATTCCAAAGCAGCACAGTTTAATAGGACTCTTTACTTCAATCATGGACATGGTCCCGGCACTAGTAAGGTAGCCACTTATGCGCCCCTTTTCACAGTTCAAATGTGGCAAGTATAATGGAAGAAATAAACTTTTAATTTTGGTTAATTTTTAATTAATTTGAATGTAAATAGTTACAGTGACTGTTGGCTACCATACTAGACAACATAGTTCCAATTTTGCTTCTACAACAGGCAGTCTGCTAAACAGGAGTGCAGTGAAAAGTGAAACCAGTCTTAGACTCATGAAACTTATGGTTTAGTGCTGGTAACAAGAAACATGTAAAGGAATAAACAAAAATGTGAACTGAGTAGAAAAGCATGTTTGCTTGTTTTGTTTTTTTTTTTTAAAGGAGATAATTTACTACGATTAAGGAGACAGGGAAGACCATATAGAGGGTATGAGCTAACACCTGAATGATAGAAAGAGTTCAATCAATCACATAGCTCAAGGAAAGGGCATTGGTGGCTAAGGTCAGCAAAGCTAAGTCCCAAGCATCTTGGCTTTTTCATGGAACTGACAGAAACTTGTGGCTGGAATAGTGTAATTAGGAAACAGAAAAGAACAAGTCAAGTTGAAAGAATTTAGCAGTGTCCAGTATATGTCCCATCTTCAAATTTATAAAAAGTATTTGATCTTTTTAAAATTGCAAATGAAACCTATGACTTTATTTTATTCATGTATTTATTATTTATTTGTTTTGAGACATGCAGTGGTGCAATCTTGGCTCACTGCAGCCTTGACCTCCTGAGCTCAAGCAATCCTCCTGTCTCAGCCTCCCAAGTAGCTGAGACTATAGGCACATACCACCATGCTCAGCTAATTTTTTTTTTTGTGTGTGTATTTTTTGTAAAGACAGGGTTTCACCATGTTGCCTAGACTGGTCTAGAACTCCCGAACTGAAGCAATCTGCCTACCTTGGCCCCCCAAATTGCGGGGATTACAGGCATGAGTCACGGTGGCTGGCCATAACTATGGCATTTTTAATGGAAGAGAAACTTTATTATATTTGTGAATTTAAATTTTTACTTTCATTTGCCTCATACAGAATTAACCAGAGAGAGTGAAAATGGAATCTGGAGAGAAAATTTAAAAGAGTGTTGCAGTTGTTTGATTTGATATAGTAGGAGCATCTGAAGTGAAAAGAAGGATCTAAGGTCCACACACACACAGTATGGATTAGATTTGGTGTTACGAAGAGAAATAGGGGTTAACCTTTCAACATGAGAGTAAACAAATCTCACTGAGACAGGGAAAGCTGTGGGAAGAACAAATGCCAGGCCTCAGTCACATATTTGATTTTATTAATTTTAATGTGTTGTTGAAATACTCAAAAGAAGTTCTCAAGTAGGTAATTGGAGCCAGAGAGTGGAGTTTCAGCCCGAGAGACAAATTTTGGAGTCTTCTAAACAGAGATAGTGATTTGTTTTTCATTAGGATTAAATTTTTAGGTTTAGTTAGGTAAATTCTTCACAGCTTTATTTTGTATGAAATGCATCCTAATCTATTGAAATAGTTTATATTATGTCAATATTTGTCATTTACTTAGAAGTACTATAAGTTTCTGTCTTAAACTTTTTCATATTTGTGTGCCCCCAAAATTTTTAGTTGATTTTCAACATAATGCAATGTTATAGCTAGATAGGAAGAATACGTTTTAGTATTCTATCCCATTGAAAATGTCTGCAGTTAATAAGAATATAATAAATCATTTCAAATAGCTAGAAGAGGAGTATCAAATGAACCCAAGACAGAGAAATCACATTTGAGATAAGGAAAATGCCTGATCTAATCATTATTTATGTATCAAAACATCACTATGGACCCCATAAATATGCACAATTTTTATGTATTAATTTTTAAAAAATTAATGTAAAGCAGTAAAATTTTATCTTAACAAAAAAATATGTTACAGGAAAAATCCATAAAATAAATACAAACGAGGTAATGTCATTCAATCAAGAAAACTGACTCAGAGGATCCTGACAGGAGGGATAAGGTCAGCAGAGCAAGCTCTCTATAGCACACTATTCTCTATTTCTCATTATCATCTGTCTTCCCACTCTCATCTCAGTCATGCATGTAAAATTGTTTCAATGCATTGATCCAAACCTCAATACTGCTAAATCATTCTAAAGAAATGATACTATACTTCTTTAAGTACTAGGTATAAGACAAAAATGTGCCATGATTTATTTAAACATAAGGTACCTAATCAAATCAAGTGACAAAAACACACATGGGGATGAATAAATATTGTGAACACAAAATTTGTTGTAATAACATTAATACTGAACCTTCATATTCTTCTGTTAGTTAGAAATGCATTGATTATCAATGAAGTCAACTTAATCGTTCATTTTCTTCTAATTTCTGGTAGCATATTGTTAGCCATTTTTTTCTGAACCTCTCTTTTTATATCATTAAATTACTTCTTGACTTTTCTTCTCGTTGTTCCAAGAGGTGTGTGTCAGGAACAGAAAACCAAACACCACATATTTTCACTCAAAAATGAGAGTTGAACAATGAGAACATATAGGCACAGGAGGGGAACATCACACACCAGGGCCTGTTGGGGGGTGGGGGGCAAGTGGAGGGATAGTATTAGGAGAAATACCTAATGTAGATGATGGGTTGATGGGTGCAACAAACCACCATGGCACGTACCTGCACATTCTGCACATGTATCCCAGAATTTAAAGTATAACAAAATAAAATAAAAATAAAACAAAATAAATAAAATCTTATTTATAAAAAAGGAAAAAAACAAGAGGGGTGTGTGTGTGTGAGAGAGAGAGAGAGAGAGACACTGTAGGATCAGGGAAGAAGCAAAGCCATTTCTGAAGCAAATTGTATACTCCAGAGTTTTCAAGAAACATTTTATGAAGAGATTAAGAAAACACATCAAGATATACCTAATCTATAGACACTGTAGGAATTCTGAATTCTTGAGAATTTCATAGAGAAACACAGCTGCTGATTGACTAATTTCATAACAATGTAGTAAATACGTCAACCAGATTAAACTGGTATCAGTAGAAATACAGCTAGCATTTGTATTGAAACTAAAATGAAAACTCTAGTCTTTCTTAGATCAAAATAATACATCATACTGGTATCCAATTATTTTTCTTATTTGTAAGAGCTCTTCACCAAGATATTACATGCATACTATATATTTATAAATACATGTGTCATACATAATGTTAATATTCTAAGGTTGAAAGTTATATGGAATGAATATAACTTTAGAATTTATTTTGTGTGAAGAAATCTCTCATCAATGGGGAACAAATTATATGAATTATATCAATGTGGAATGAATTTGAGATAAATTACTCATCTGACATTACTCAGCTTCTAATGCACTTTGGGGATGTTTACTTTTTGCTTCCTCTATCCAAAGTCAATATTCAAATAACCCTGAAAACTGCAATGTTAAAATTTTAAAATCACTTTGGTTCATAGAACCAAAATTTTGCTGAGCCTAGACCTGAAATATAAAAGATCATATTCATTATAATCATGGGAACAGAATAAATGTAATTTGATCCTCACAATATTCTTATGAGGCAGATATTATTCCTTTTCTACAGAGAAGGAAACTGGCATGTATGGATATTAACTACATCCCACAGTTAGTGTATTGTAAACACTCTTGATAATTAGGACTGTCTTATGCTTTTCTGAACCTGGAGGACATAGTTGGAGAGTGACTGACATGTCATAGGTGCCCAGCATATGTCTGTTTAGTTGAAATAAAGCAGTGGTGCTGAATATTAAGTTGAATATTCCCTGACATTAAATTCATTACCTTTACCTCTATTATATAACACTCTACTGAATCGGGGACTAAGCTCCCTCCCCCCACCCCAAATATAGATATCCACTACCTTGAAGATTTCTCTTACTTCGCTTTCTTTATAGTAAACCAAAAAAGTGTGGGTTAGGGGGCATCGCAAATGCATAATTACTGCATTTTTTAAAAGCGTACAACTGACCACAAATGAGGATCCAAGATGTTAGTAAATGGGGTGGGGAAATCTCATAAAATCCATCAATTGAGGACATACATAGCATAAGCTCTGGATTTGAAAAATGTTGTCTAGGGAAACAAGGATGAACAAAAGAGTGCAATAGAACAAAGAAAAAAATCCAAGGAATAAAAAATTGACACATAGAGGAAAATACTCCAGGGCACACTTGAATCCCAGACTCACATGTCCAGATGGCGACAGATCAGGAGGCCTCTGCAGTTCAGTGGCTTTCTGTGCATTTCAAAATCATTTGCATCCCTTAGAGCTCTCAATATGGTGCCTTATTAATAATGATTGCCCAGTAATGGTGGTCAAATATTGATTAATACCAAGGACCCACTGAAGGCCCCAAGTAAACAATCACATTTCTGAAGAGAGTGAAGATATGGATACTGTTTGAAATAGTCTGAAATTCGATTTAGATCTACAAACTTGTAATTAAGTCCCTATTGTGAGCAAAACAGTGAATTCAATGCCAAAGGAAAAATAGCTTTTACATTCAGAATTACATTTTTAAAATCATGAGGAATATAAGGTGAATACAAACATGTTAAAGAAATTCCAGCATGTCGGTACAATTAAAAATCAATCATCTTAAATAAAATATTATTAGGATGAGTTGGTATTTTGTAAACTGAGTTAATTTATTAAGTAAATTAGCATACAAGACTATCAAGTCTGAAAATGTAAATAGTTTAAAGAATTTCAATAGATGACACACCACTGTTTACAATTAAAGACTGCAAGGAGATATTGGCAAATGGATCTATAACTTTGATATTGGTATCAGAGAGGTCAACAAAGTTTTTTGTAGGATAATCTTTGATGCAATCTGAATCTGCAGCTGCATGCCACGGGAGCTGCAAACAGACCCAGTCCATGTTTCTATGGCCCCATTTCTGAGCCTTACACTTTTTTCAAAAAACATGCTTGTGTCATTGACAAGGAGACAGTGATTGATACTGCTAATTTTACACCAAATTCTGTTTTCTGATTATTTTACAATAATGGAATTGTAGTTGGGGATTGCTGCCCATCTGAGGACAATATTTTTCAGCACTCCCTGTAGTTATGTGTGGTCATGTGATTGATTTATTTTATTATTATTATTATTTTTGAGACAGAGTCCTCGCTCCATCACCCAGGCTGGAGTGCAGTGGCCGCAATCTTGGCTCTCTGCAACTTCCACTTCCCTGGTTCAAGCGAGTCTCCTGTCTCAGCCTCCCAAGTAGCTGGGACTACAGGTGTGCACCATCATGCTCTACTAATTTTTGTATTTTTAGTAGAGATGGGGTTTCACTGTGTTGGCCAGGCTGGTCTCGAACTCCTGACCTCAAGTGATTCACCCATTTCAGCCTCCCAAAGTCAGGAGATTACAGGCATGAGCCACTGCACCCCAGCCTCATGTGGTTGATTTCTGAGCCAACTTGCATTTGAGTTCTTCAGTGCTCTGTCCCTCTGTCTTCTAGAGTGACTTTGAAAATTCTTGTTGAAGATGGCAGAACTGCCCTTCCTTTGGATTAAATGACTTCATGAATGACAGCCATTCATTAACTGGAATAGCTCATTTGGACCATTACTTTATAAAATAAATTTCTTTGTTTCACTTTACTCTTATCTTACTGTACTCTTTAGGTGACTAAATTATTTTTAAGTATCTTGCTAAGGGCTTAGTTTAAATTAATTCCACCAGTAACATAGCTCTGAGAATTTAGGTCCAGGTTTACTTAATTTACCATCATTGGGTTGTTTCTTTCATTTATTTATTCAATCAAATTCTATGTGTCCTCATTAAAAATTGAAAAATTCCTGAAATATGTAAATAGTAAAAAAACAGACTAGAGAATCTACTTTTCAGAATGTAGGATTAGAATTCAAGCATGTCATATACAATATAGAGTCAAACATATATAAAACATATGAGGAAAATTATTACTCCACTCCTTAAAAAAGGGAAAACTTCTGACTACTATAGAAAGAAAACGTTCAAGTGTAATTACTCAATATCTTCATATGCATGAGATAGCATTAATCATCTCATTATCAATTAAATCAAAGCTTGATGTTGACATAAAAGCACAGAATATGAAAATTTACCAATTTCTGAGCAAATGAATAATAGAGCAAGATCTTCCAGTTTTCTATGATTGAAAAACTGAAATAGTTCAACAACTTAGTCTAAATTTCTTGATGTATCCTCAAATGGATTAGAAATTTTAAATGTCCATAATTTTTTCTTAAATACTAACATCACTAATTAATATACAAATAATCCAACATTATTACATGTTGTTGGCATAAGCATAATAAAGATAAGTTATATGCAAAATATTGTTTATTTTTATTTTATTTTAAAAATTGAAATAAAATTGTATATATTTATCAAGTACAACATGTTGCTGTGAAGTGTATATACATCATGGAATTGTTAAATCTAGCTATTTAACAAATGTTTTACCTCACAAGTTATTTTTGTGATGAAAAAACTTATCTCCTTTTGCATTTTTCAGTAATACCTTATATCATCAACTATAGTCACTATGCTGTGCAATAGATCTCTTAAACTCATTTCTCCTATCTAACTATAAATATATATCCATTCACTGACATCTACCCAACCCTTCTTCTCCCTAACCATCACAGCCTTGGGAAATACCATTTTACTCTCTTTTTCTATGAGATTAACATTTTTTAAAGTTTTATTTTATTTTATTTTATTTTTAATTGACACAATTGTGCATATTTGTGGGGTACAATGTGATGTTTTAATACATGTATACATTGTGTAATGAATGGAACATTCCTGTTCAATAGAACATGAGAATTTATTCCTTCTATCTATCTGTAATTTTAACAAGTGGTCTTCTTTATTGATTGTGTTTTTGTCTGGTTCTAGTATTAGGGTAATGCTGATATTATAAAAATTAATTTGGAAATAATTTTTTCTCTTCAACTATATGAAAGAGTTTGAGAATAATTTGTATTATTCTTTAAATGTTTGGTAGAATTCAGCAGTGATGCAAACAAGTTCTGAACTTTTCTCTGATGGAAGACTTTATTACAGATTCAATGCCTTAAACTCCTTAGTGATCTATTTAGATTTTCTATTTCTTCATAACTCAATCTTGGTAGCTTATATGTGTTCAAGAATTTATCCATTTCTTTTTGCTTATCCAATTTGTTGGCGTGTAATTGTTCATAATAATCTCTTACAAACCTTTGTGTATTTCTGTGGCATTAATTATAATATCTCCCTTCTCTTCTCTGATTTTATGTATATGAATCATCTCTTTTTTTCTTAGTGTAGTTAAAGATTTGTCAATTTAATTGACCTATTCAAAAAGCCAACTCTTTGCTTCATTAATCTGTTTTTTTATCTCTATTTTATTTTTTTCTCTGATCTTACTGCTATCAATATTTACTTTATGTATTTAGTTGCTCTGAAGTTGGGTACATATATATTTACAATTGTTATATTCTTTTGCTGAATTGGACCCTTTACAATTACATAATGATCTTTGTTTCATTTTACAGGTTTTTTTTTGTTTTGTTTTGTTTTGTTTTGTTTTTTGTTTTTTGTTTTACTTAAAGCCTAATTTATTTAATTAAGTATAGCTACTCCAAATCTCTTTTGGATGCTATTTGCTTGTAATATCTTTTTCCATCCCTTGACTTTCAGTGTGTGTACCCTAACAGGTGCTGTGAGTCTCCTTTTGGCAGCATATAGTCAAATTCTGTTTATTTTATACATTCATCCACTCTTTGTTTTTTGATTAAATAATTTAATCCATTTATATTAAATCTAATTATTGGTAAATAAGGACTTACCATTGCCATTTTGTTAATTGTTTTCTAGTTATTTTAGAGATCTTTTTTCTTTCTTCCTCTCTTATTATGTTTCTTTCTTCCTCATTTATTTTGATTCTCTGTATACCTCTAGTAATAGTGCTTTCTTGCTTTTTACTTTTTGTGTATATATTCTAGAGTTTTGCTTCATAATTACCATGAGGTTTATAAAAACCTTTTATAGCTGTAACAGGTTATCTTAAGTTAGTAAGAAGTTAACTTTGATGGAAAATAAATCTTTATAATTTTACTTGAGTCTTCCACTTCATTTTGAATTTCTGATGTTACACTTTACATATTTTTAAAATGCATGCCTTTTAACAAGTTATTCTGATTATTAAAATATTTAATATTTTTATCTTTAAATCTTCATACTAAAGATATTAGATATCTACATATCACCATTATAGTATTAGAATATTCTAAATTTGACTGTCTAGTTAATTTTAGCAGTAAGTGTTCTGTGCTCAGATGTTTTTGTGAAACTCATTCATTTAATTTTATCTCAGATTAAATAACTCTCTTTAGCATTTCTTACAGATCTAGTGGTGATGAACTTCTTAAGCTTTTGTTTTTCTGCAAAATTATTTATCTCTCCTTCATTTCAGAAAGATAGCTTTGCAGGATATAGTATTTCTGGTTGCCAGTCATTTTTTTACCCCTTCAGTAGTCTGCATATATCATCCCATTCTCTTCTGGCCTGTAATGTTTCTGTAGAGAAGGTCTCTGCTGGACATATTAAAACTCCCTTTTATGTCATTTGCTTCTTTCTCTTGTTGCCTTCAAGACCCTATATTTGTCTTTTATCTTTGAAAGTTTGATAATATGTCTTGAGTTAGCTTCATTTTCACTGAATCTACTTGATGTCTTTGGACATTCCTATACCTGGATATTTATATTTCTCTGGGTTTTGATACATCTATTCTTTAAAAAAAAAAAAAAAGCTTTCTACCCCCTTTACCTTTTTCCACTCCCTCTTGAATACCAACCACTTGAAAATTTTTTCTTCTGATGCTGTCCCATTAATTCTGTAAGCTTTCTTCATTTCTTTTCATTATTTTTTTCCTCCTCTGACTCTATGTGTTTAAATAACTTGCCTTTGAGTTTAAAATTCTTTCTTCTACTTTATCAATTCTGCTGATAATACTTATTGCAGTTTTCATTCCAAGTATTGTATTTGCAGTTTTCATTCCAATCATTTTATTTTTCATCTCTAAGATTTCTGTTTTATTTTTAAATAAATAAAAAGCTCTGTTAACTTTCTAGTTCTGATAACATTGTTTTTCTCATTTTGTTTATTGTTTCTTCGTATTTTTTGAATATTGGTGAGCTTCATTAAAAAGTTATTATTTTGAATTTATTGTCAGGCATTTTGTGCATCTTCAGTTCTTTAGGATCAGTTACTGATACTTTATTTTGTTCATTTGGTAGTGTTATTTTCCCCTAATCATGATCCTTTTGGTCATGTGTTGATGCCCTACACATTGAAAAAACATTTTTTTCCAGTCTTTGCAGTATGGATTTGTCTGAAAATGCCTTTCAACAGTAAGCTTTTCCAGAGATTCTGGGCAGGTCGTTTGCTGTGGTCCTTAAGCCCATGACTCCTATAGGCTTTTCAATGCTAGGTGATGCCCTTCCGTCAGAACCACCATGGTTGACGTAGTACCATATTGGAATTCCATGGGTGCTGAGGCTTGTGCAGTGCCAGGGTATATCTGCAGCCCAAGGCTGCTGAAGCCTGCCAGTTGCTGAGGATTGTGCAGAAGCTATGATGACTGTACTTGGCTGGTGATGATGCAGGCCAAAGATTTTGCAGGGACTATGCATTCCCTCCTGGCACTGAGACAGGCCGGGAGGCTAAATTCATGGACAACAGCCTGAATTCAGAAGCCATAGGTGTCTGCCTTGTGCTGGGTTTTACTTTGGTGGGTCCAATACTAAGGACCAAGACAAAATCCTGTGCTCACTTCCCATCTTTCTTCAAGCTCATGAGATATTTATTTGCATTGCACTTCCTGGGGCTGGTGGAGGAATTAAACAGGTAATGTAAAACTTCATTCTTACCTTCTTCAGCTCATTTTTTCCTGTTATTATGCAACAACGAGGTACTGAAATCTCCCAGCTGGTTTCCTTACCTCTTTTCAGGTAGTTTTGTGCACATATAGTTGTTCAAATTGATGTTTCTGTTGGGGGAATGGCAATTGCTGGAGGGCCCTATTCTGCCATCTAACTCGACTCAATCCTAAACAGATCATTTCTAGGTTGTATATCTTGAAATGTATTTATTTGGTATTATAAAACATAGACTAAACCAGGTTATTGGGTCAACTGATATCATATGAATATCCAAATTAATTAAGATACAAGTCTCAGAGAAAAAAATAAATTTAATTTATATACACAATGAATCAGTTCATATGTAAATTCAGGAGATTCAAAGCAAGTGTATGATAAATCAGTTTTCACAATAATAAGACTTTTTTTTTTGAGATGAGGTCTTATTATGTTGCCTAGGTTGGCATGCAATGGCTATTGACAGGTTCCATGATAGTGCACTGCAACCCTGAACTCCTTGTTTCAAGCAATTCTCCAGCTTCAGTCTTCCAAGTAGCTGGAACTATGGGTTCCCAGCTAAGACTACTTAAACTTTTTGTGTATATATTTGTGTAGGTATTTACAAATAAATATGAATTTTATTAAATGACATATATTTTATATATAATCTATACACCTGAGTGAAGAAAACCATGATAAATACATATCAAAGTGGAAAATAAACATACAATTTTGACAAGGCAACATTCAAACAAGAGCAAGCTGTATTTAACTATGTAATGGTTATATTGAAAGATAAAGTCAGAGCCAAATAAAAGGCAGTATTTAGTTGCTAGGATGTGAAGTGTAGAAGCATAAGGGATATAAGAACGAGGTCAGACTAAGATAAAAATGATTCCACAAAGGCCAATAGAAATTTCATTCAATATTTAAAATGTGCACAATACAGCCAAATATTTTATACCTGTAACCACTACTCCACCCCATTTTCCTACGGATGTTCAAAAGGAATTCCAAAGAGTGGAAGAAAAAATTATCTTGTAACAGTAAGTAGAGAGGAATGAGAAGTCGTCTTTACAAAAAGTGCAATATTTGGTAGAGAGGGGAGATACTGCTAAAGCTGACTACAGAGTAGAAGTCATGTGGAAGACAGTCAGCACACTCAGTTTATATTTCCAATGATTCTTTGACCATGGTTCCCTATACCTCAAGTTTTGTTTAATAGTATACCTCAGCAACTTAATCTCTCTGTTGGTTTTTTTTTTTTTTTTTTTTTTCTTTTTTTTCTTTTTTGATGGAGTCTTGCTCTGTCATCCAGCAAGCTGGAGTGCAGTGGCACAATCTCAGCTCAATGCAACCTCTGCCTCCTGGATTCAAGCAATTCTTGTGCTTCAGCCTCCCAAGTAGCTGGGATTACAGGCACCCATGACCACACTCTACTAGTTCTTGTATTTTTAGTAGAAACAGGGTTTCTTCATGTTGGTCAGGCTGGTTTCGAACTCCTGACCTCCGGTGATTCACTTGCCTCGGCCACCCAAAGTTCTAGTATCTCAGGTGTGAGCCACTGTACCCGGCCTACTTAATCTCTTCAAAAGTTAAAATTGGGCAATTATATGTAGAGCTGTCCATATTATATTTCTTAAGAGGTGGAATATGGACAAGATTTATATATTGATAAAAATATAATGATTGATCACACACAAACACATACATTTCCATGTATGCACTGAAAAAAATAAAAACAGAAAACTTTAATTCTCATTCTGTCTTTATTTTAGAGAAAATTTTCTTTGAGTTAAACAAAGTCCAATTAAAAGATGTGGCCAAGGCAACAAAGAGCTTGTGACTTAGACAGGAGTCAACTTACTTCAATTTCTTTGGGTTACAGTCATTAACATTTGCATATAAAACTTTCTATGTAGATTATATGGGGTGTTTCAGTTCCAGACCTCGAAACAAGCATAGATCATTAAGTTACACCTTTATCAAGGTAAAAATTAAATAGTTTGAAGAAAATGACAGGAATTCTCAGAGCATAAGGTAATTTTAGAATTTAGCTTTAAACTCTCTGGTTTCTAAGACAGAAAAGAACAAAAGTAAAGAGAAAAATTATTCTACATCCTCTAAAGCACATCTATGGAATGGAGTTTGAAGTCATGGGCAAAGCTCTTCAGCTTTATACAAATTAAGTAATTTTTGAGCAAGCAAAGAAGTGATCACCAATGCCAAAACATGCTTCTACAACTTTGCTCCATTATTAGATGCACATTGATTAAGAAAACCCTGAGTTATTGGCATTTTTCTTGTATATAATTTATTATCAGAACTCTGAAGCAGTGCTAAAAATACCATAAAAGAAAAACACATCATACTGATTTCTTCAGAAATTCATGGGAAAAAAATAAATTCAAAGCCATTATCATCATATAATTTAAGAAATAATTTTTTTCTGTCTCTCTGTCAGTCTCTTTCTCTGTCTATCCATCTGTCTCTCTGTCTCTCCCTTTCTCTTTCTGTATCTTTGTCTCTGTCTCTGTCTGTCTCTGTCTCTCTCTCTCTTTCTCTCTCTCTCTGTTTGTATCTTTCTCTCTCTCTTGTCTCTCTCTGTCTCACTCTCTCCCTCCCTCTCTTTTTTTCTGAAGTAAGCTGAGGCAGGTCTAATCGAATCATTACCAAGGCCTCAATTCTTAATTTAGAAATCCCAGATCTGATCTCCATACAGAATGCTGTACAAAACTGGCAAGTTGGTTTCTGGGCTTGGATATCTCATAGATATCACATATTAATCAAGATCCAACCCTGAACAAAAAATAAAAATAAATTTTTAACTTTTCTATCTGGACCCCAAATTGATAAACACATTCTAATATATTATATTTGGGAGTATTCTTAATGTGTGAGAACTCATTAATGCCTGTTTCTTTTGGAATGGACTACAAAATGGGACTACCTCACACTAAAAGTTGCTTTCTCATGAATAGAGATGTCTAGTATGAGATGCATGGTTGAGATTAATTTTTGTTTTGCATGTTATGCTCTTCATGAGTATTCACAGCAATCAGCTCTAAGCCAGTATTTCATAGAGTCTGGTTTCCAAAGTAATTTAATTCCTGTCTGTAAAGAATATTTTGTTAGGAATACTAAAGGATAGTATATTCGGAATAATTTACTTTCAAATCCTGTACTTCAAAAGTATGTTGGAGCCGATTTGTAGGTACCTAGCACTGAGGTCTTGTTTACTTTCACTCAGATATGTTTAGTGTTTAGTTGTGGGAGAGAGAAATAGGTGAAGCTGAAGTTGTCTTACAAAGGATTGTGCAGTTTGAGTGCCTATACTGGCAAAAACGGACCAAGACTAGGTGTCTACACTATGAATACAGAACCAGAGAAAGAACATTCCTTGACACAGTGCACTATCTTTGTTAGCTTCTTAATTTTTTTAATCTAAAAACATGATATGTATTATTATTTAAAAGTTTGTAAATAAGTTTTACACTAGGGGGATCTCTTATATAGTCTATTTATGAAGCCAAATTTTATCACTGAAAAATTATTTTAAATTATTCCAAAGAGATATTTAATTTTAAAAAGTTGATAAAAGCATGGGGAGGTGTTTGGTGATATATATACATGAATATGTAACCTATATACATGAATGAAGAAAGCCAAAAGCCAAATACAAATAGCTGCAGCTCTGAGTGTGGATACTGGAGATTTTGACAAGGGTAGACAGCAGTAGATAGTCTACCAGCTCTAGGAGAGTCAGAGATGCAGATAGACTCACCAAGCCATGGTACTGCCAAGGTAGAAGAGGCTGTTCCTTGGAAAGGGTAGTGGCTAAGAGCTTTCTGGAATCTTAGGCACACAAATATAAGATACATCCAATCATTCCCAAACATAACTAAAGTATTAGAAGAAAAAATAACACAACACAAGATCCCACTTGAGACCTATCAAAACCTATCTTCACAAGTATTTTTAATTTCAAGTGTATAGATATTAGTACTTATAATGTAGATAGCACAGCAGTAGTCTACAAATCTGAGTTGGGAAAATATTTTATATTTCAGAGAGAGGAATAAGAATAAGGAGGGGGAAGGGGAGGAGAGGAAAAAAATGCAGAATTGGGAAGGGAAAGGGGAAAGGGAAGGAGGAGAGGGATCAGAGTACTAAAAATAGCGTCAGTCAGTCAAATATACTAACATTCTAACTTCTCTGTGTTTGGAAACTTCAGTTATTGGGATGGATCAGTCATTAGTGATGTTGTATGGCTTGAAGTTGACTGTATAAAACAGCAAACTCAAATACAAATTGAGACTTTAGTTTTCTTAATACTATTTCTCACAACTGGTATCAGCTATGGTGACATGGTGTTAGAGTACCCCATAGTGGTTTCATTCAATAAGTTTTTTGAACATCTAATGTACTTATCACTTGAAGCTATAGTAGAGTTCTACATTCAAAAGAAGTGCAAAAATACTGCTTTAGAGCAAGTTAAGCTATACAATTAATACATCGATAAATATATAATGTTTAAAATCTCCTTACATTAACTGACTCCTAGGTCTGATCTAGAGTGCAAAAATATAATTGAAGTAGAAATCTACGTGAAGAAACGTTGTGTCAATCTGAACAGGATATGACAGAGAAAGCAGTCAAGGAAAAGAAGTTACTGAAACACACAATGACAGTGACTTCCCGGAACTGTGCTGGGGAGATGGTCTCACAAAAAAGAGCAAAGGGAAGGTTTAATCTGGAGAGTGTAAATGCATTATGTTTAAGGCAAAAATCTCAGCCTAATTCTTCTAAACAGATCCCACCATTAGAATTGCTTGATCACTAAGCAATATTCTGGCAATTTACTTTTCATTTCACATCGCATTCAAGAATAAATGTGAGTCAAGTCAATCTTAATGGTGCCTGATTTAATGTTTATTCAGGTATTTTTCACTTAAGATTAATAACTGGGGACTCTGGTTTATATACAGTTCTGTTAGTTTATGCCAGCTGGAGGCAAAAATTAACACCCACATTAATAGCAGTGTACCTACAGATATTTTCGAACTTCTAAAAGTACATGGGAGGTACTTTTCAGGAAAGAGTTATGTGGAACAGCTTGACAGTAAAAAGGTTCTCTGTAACTTTTTTCTAACAATACACACTAGAGTGTGGAATTCAGGATACAATAATTCTATTGAACTCTGCTCAATATGCCTCTTTTTCCTGAAGTAATAAAAGAACATCTGTAGCAGTCAATCTTGTCATTGGAGCAATTTCACCAAACAGATATTAAGAAAATCCTTTTTCCTCTTCCCTCTTTCTTCTAGAAACATTTATTGAAACCATGTAAATATTCCAGGCAATACAAGAAGAGCTGAAACTGCAGAAACTCATAAGGTTTAGTTCTACGTCTACTTCGTCTAATACAGTGGACAGACTTGAAAAGTAAAAATAGTAACACATTGTGAAAATATATATAAGGCTGACAAATCAATTCTTCAGGGGAAAAGATGAGGATTGAGCAAGCTCTAGAGTCAAGCAAGTTCCCAGTTTATCAGTCTAAATGCTCTCAGCCAAAAAAAGACCTATTTTAGTACAAATCTTGTATTTGATTTTTTGGTATCTGTATGTGTTTTTTGTATATTTATGACTTTTGTTATTTGTTGACATCCTGTGAAAATATATCTGTCCATTAAATGTGTAGATGTTCCCCCTGTGGCAACAGTAGGTAAAATCAAAGGCATAAATAATAAAAAAAAAAAATGAACTAAATTTATATAACTCATGTGGTCAGCTAGGTTTTCCAGAAATTTAAATTTATACTTATTTATATAAGGCTAAGCATATATAACAAAGCTTTTGAGGTAATCCAGTTCTCATGAAGCCTGATTTCCTAAACTACTATAATGTTAATAAATTTAAGGATGAGATGGTTTACTTCCTTTCTCTTCAGGGAAATATGCTTTATGCTACTGAATAGGGTATGAAGAATATGACAAAGGAAATTCTACCCCTATAAAGTTGTATAAATTCTGAATCTAATGAGAAGGTTTTACTCATACATAAAGCAATATCTTTAACAGCTTAGAAAGTTGGCTGGAAAGAGTGACACAATTTTAGATTTTAATCTCTAATTTCAAAGCATTTTTCTGATGAACTCTAAAGAGAATACAAGAGTGTACCAGCTACCAGAAGGCAAATATGAAAGAAACCCCTTGCTGACAAAGCAACCTTTTATCCTTGGTATTTTATCTATGTCCTAGAGGAGATTTAACAGGCGAAATGTCACTGTGGATCAAATGTCTTCCTTCTAGAGCTCATTTTATTATATCTTAATTTATAACATAAATTAATGTCCTTAAAAGTAATAAAGTTAACAAACAGGTAAATCAGATAGTGCAAAACAAACAAACACAGAAAAACCCATTAACTCTATGCTGTTTTTCACATTCAGGGAGATTATGCAAAAGATCAAAGGGATTTAATGAGAAAAATGTTAAACTTAAAATATACAAAGTATGCATCATCTTACTTTGTACATATTTGCATTTAATTTTCATGGAGAAGGACTGTTTTATATTTCTACTCAGACACTGACTCTGGTTAGAAATATCATCTTTATTAAGTCTCAACCAGCTATCAAACAAACAAGTACATTTTAAAATAGTATTCCCACCCTACAGGGTTCCAGTAAAGGAAATAATAAAGTAAAATATGAAAAAAAATTTGTTCTTTAAGAGGAAGAGACCTAATTAAGAGGAGGCCCTAACAACTCCATGGATTAATTGGGAGCCAACTGACATAATTGGACCTATGGGAGTTTGATTACACCCATCATAAACTGCTTTTTCTCACAAGTATAGGTTAAATGTTTTATGCTTTAATTGGGTGTAGCACTACAATGAAAGTAGGGATCATATAGAAAAATTAATATTTGGGAAAGCGATCTCATGAAGTTTTCTGGCATTGTTAGTAGCAACATGTTTTTTTTTTTTTTCAGATATGTAATTTTCTAGGTTTTTTGGAGCCACTTTTATAACAGTGTGGTTACAATCCTATCAACCAAAATATACTCATGCTATTAAAAGTTGACCTGTAGACCACATGTAGCTGCTTTGCAATTCGAAATTCAACAAGACCACATCTCTCTGCAACGGAAGTTAAAATGGGCTGCTGTTTTTAAAGATGATGTCCTTAAATGTTCATTGCAACAAACATTGGCTTTCAATCACATGATTTTCCAGGAAATAGAACCACAGAATTGTAGGGCCTAAGGGAACCTCATTGATCATTTATCTGGACAAACCTCCTATTTTTATAGTTGTGGGATCTGACATGAAGACAAAAGGTTGAAAGTTCTAGGTAAAAGCTAGGTTTTTATTAGGGACTGGGAGATGTAGGGGCTCATCGGGGCAAGGCAGGAGGGGGTAATTTCTTTTTGAAAATAAGTGACTGAAAAAGGAGCATCCATCTGCATGCATCTTAAAATCTTGTGCTTCTGCAATACTTTATAAACAAATCTCTATTGAGGGAGGTATGGAAGTA
This sequence comes from Piliocolobus tephrosceles, assembly GCF_002776525.5. Taxonomy (NCBI): domain Eukaryota; kingdom Metazoa; phylum Chordata; class Mammalia; order Primates; family Cercopithecidae; genus Piliocolobus; species Piliocolobus tephrosceles. The sequence continues at coordinate 49,381,909 of NC_045455.1, read as the reverse complement.
TAAAATTGAGAGTCACTTTATTTGCACTGGGAAATAGGGTTGATGCATATTTTAATAGTGAAGATATATTCCTTTTGTTAGGATAAAGGCAGAAACAATATTAAATTATTATTATAGATAGAAAAGATACTACTCATATACTCTAAGTAGGCAAATAGATTAGCTTAAAGAATGGGGAGGAGGGTGGGGGATAAAAGACTACACACTGGGTACAATGTACACTGCTCTGGTGACATGTGTGCCAAAATCTCATGAATTACCTCTAAAGAACGTATCCACGTGACCCAAAACCACCCGTTCCCCAAAAACTGCTAAAATAAAAAACAGGATAGGTTTACTAGCAGGCTCTAGCATCTGTAGGTTCTAGTAGTACACCCAAAAGTCTTAGACAAGCCACTGCTATCTCTTAAGAGGACAGATCTCTGAAAATGTGCTGAATATTTCCTTTTCTCCACCTGCTTCATGCCTAGTAGGCTAACCTTTTTAGACAGTTTCAATAGGGGACTCCTGCCCTCCAACTTTTTTGGGGGGTCCAGCTAATGGGTCATCAGCAAGTGATCAGTGGTGGACAGAAATACAAGTGGGAGTCATTAAAGATAAGTCGTCGATGGACTGTTCTTGAAGTCAATCTGTCCCTCCAACAAAGGCTATAGCTTCTGCCAGACAGCCTCTTCTACTCATATAGCAACAGCTCTTTTTCCCATTCTGGCAAACTCTTCCTTCTCTGTCTTTTTGAGCTAAAAATCCACATTTTTTACTCTTCAATACTATTTTGAACACTGAAGCCAGAGAAACATTTCAAAAAATACAAATATGGTCACTAATAACTCCTAAATTCTAACTTAAGCTAAAAATTACAGGAGATTCTGGCTGCTACTCATCACTACAGGATCACCTGAGTTAACTCCTCCTATACCTCTCAGGACTCAGCTTAAGTGTCACATTTTGGTACATCTACTATGTTCCAGTACGCCTATTGTATTCCACTACGTCTTCATAGCACTCACTTGAAATTTATTTTTATTTAGTCATTGTTTTTAAGAGAAGAGGTCTTGCTAAGTTGCCCAGTCTAGAGTGCAGTGGCTATTCACAGATGCAATCATGATGTACTATAGCCTTGAACCCCTGTTCTCAAGTGGTCACCCTAGCTCAGCCCCCTCAGTAGCTGGGACCATAGATGTGCACCATTGCACTTGACTCATTTGAATCTTAATATAGTAATTTGTTTAATTAGCTTTTGATCTATAGGAGAATATGTTTCATTTTCCTCTTTCCTTTTCTCCATTCCTCCTTTCATCCCCTCCTTCATTTCTTCCTTGCTTCTAATCTTAGGTCATTGTCATTTAGTCTTTATTTTCCTTCAGTCTGTTCTTCTTTTTGTAAATAGTTTGCCATGGTTCCTGCCCTTCTGGATTTTACATTTGACAAGAGAGGCAGATATTAAACCATTAAGTACAATAGTAGTAATTCAATTGCAATCATGATAAGTGCTAGGAGGACAAGTTTCAAAGTCATATGCCATCTTCCTTGAATGAACATCAGAGCCTAAAACAGAAACTGGCAGATAATAAATTGACCTGCAGTGAGGTAAGGAGGCAGTATAGAGTTTTGATAAAGAACATCAGTTGTGAAGTCAACTCAAATTAGATTCAAGTTTTGGACTCCAACTTTTGCTACCTATATACATTAGGCAAATTGATTTATCTCCTCAATTCTCAGTTTTCCAATTATAAATGAGACTTACACATTTTTCCCCATGGAATTATCATCAATATTAAATGAGAAAAAGTTACAGAAATCACTGAAAAGAGGCTCTGATAGACATGTTGTGCTAACATTATGGTAGTATTTTTAGAAAAGCAAAGACATCTAGGACTATGTGATAATTTTTAGAAAAAAGAAAAACAAGTTCAAACATAATCCATTTCTTTTCTATTTTTAGCAGACTATCACAATTTAAATTAACCATAATTAAAATTTCACAAAAACATGGAACAATTGAGATCTAAGCACAAGGCATAAGGTAGCTAACATTCTGGCATAAGGAATTTGGAAAAAATATTATATCAGCTTCAGAAATACAGCTTTATGTACAAGAAGCCACCTGGCACATGCAAGAAAACAACTTTATTAGTACAGTATGTTTCATGCATAAATCTGATCAGATTTGCTCTAGCGATCATCCTGTGTGCCTCAAGACACCTGCAGTAGGAGAAGAAATCATGTTCTATCCATTCTCAAAACTCCTATCTTTTGTGGCATCATTTGATGTTAATTTGCAATACAAAGTTAACTCACATCTCATTATCAGTGCCACAATTTGTTTACATGCAAGTGTTCAATTTCGAGCTCATTTTTTCCTCATTTATAAAATTATCTTTGGATTATTTTTCTGTTTAGCAAATTGTAAGCAAATGAAAGCTGTGTGTTTTTTTTTTTATATTATAGAGTCTATTATTGAAAGTTTTGCTTGAATTGTCTCTGAGAAAATTAACTCAAGCATTATTTGTATTTGTATTTTCTATATTTTATACCATATAAACTCCTACATAAATAACCCATAACATGGTATGAATCTTGGCTGAAATAATAATATTTCTAAATGTCACTAAGGGGCTCAAAATAAACATGATGTAACATTTTAATAAAATAAAAAAAAAAACTAAGAAAATATCAAAGTAAATCTTACAAGTTGAAAATATTTTGATTTTTCATTCTCAAATATTAAAAATATAATTTTTTAAGCAAAGCATTACAAAGCATACCAGTGTCATGGGGTTATCAGTATTTACATTTGGCATATTAGAGTCATTTTAATTTCTCCATTATCTATATACAGGTCCACACTGTTTGGTGGAAAGTAAAACAGAAAAAAGAAAAATGTCTCACAAGTATAATTTCAGTCATTTAAATTTCATTGATTACAAAGGATACCAGCGACACTGTTAAGTTAAGTTTGATTAGATGTGAACCTGAATAAATTAAGCTAAACGTATAACTGGTGGAATTTTACTTTTTATAATAATATATATCCATTCAACTATGTGACTGATCCTAAGTCAACCAGCAGGTGTGTCTTCCATGTGTAACTCTTTCCATCACATCAAAGACAAAAGAAAAAGAAAATAACACACTCAGGGCTTTCCAATAGAATTTTCTTCATCGGAAGAAATGTTCAATGGCTGGAAATGTTCTAGATATTTGCTGTCCAATACAGTAGCTTTTAGCCACATGTGGCTATTGACTATTTGAAAAGTGCCAAATCTCACTAAGAATTGAACTTTAAAATTTAATTTAATTATAATAAACATAAATCTGAACAACCACATGTGACTAGTGGCTACTGTATTAGAAAGCAGAAGATGGTCTGCATAATTGTCCCTGGACCAATTTCTGTGATTTTTTTTTTTTTTTTTTTTGGATGGAGTTTCACTCTTGTCACCCAGGCTGGAGTGCAATGGCACAATCTTGGCTCACTGCAACCTCTGCCTCCCGGGTTCAAGTGATTCTCCTGCCTCAGCCTCCCGAGTAGCTGGGATTACAGGAACCTGCCACCAAGCCTGGCTAATTTTTGTATTTTTTAGTAGAGATGGGGTTTCACCATGTTGGCCAGGCTCATCTCGAACTCCCGACCTCAGGTTATCCACCTGCCTCAACCTCTCAAAGTGCTGGGATTACAGGCATGAACCACCGCACCCAGCCATTCCTGTAATTTTTTACACTAACATTTGCACTGAGAAACAAGACAATTATGTCAGGAACATATTCATAATAACCTGCTTCAACCTGCAGAATACAACCCTTCCTGAGTCTCTTTAGTTATATTCATAAGGGACTAAAGACCACAGGGGACAGACTTGCTATTAGGAGAGCCAACATCTGACTCACCCAATCTTCACCTGGTGGAATAAAAAGCCAAAGCCACCTTGCAAGCCTCACATGCTTGCAGTGTCCCTATGTGAATCACCTTCTGCTTCTGTGTTGAGAGAAAGAAAGCAGCTCCCAAACAGATGGTTTATCATCATGCAGAAGAAAGAGGGGAGAAATGATGGAGTCACTTCTTTCTCCTACTCATCTACTGGATTTCTTTTTTGTTTAAACTCTGGAGGAAACTCATCAGCAAATTTTAAAAGTTATTTAATGTATGAGCAAAGCATAGAAAATGAACAGATTGAGGTGGCTGTGCACTGTGTTTATATTTTAGTCCTACTTTTTCTATAAAAGAAACCCATGTATTTATTGTGCTTCATCAAGGTACCCACAGTTGGGCATTGGTTAGCCCTAGAGTTTTCCTATCGATTCCTCAAGGTGATTTACAATACCCCAAATGACGTATTGTTATTATCACCTAAGCATTAAAGTGGCCTCCATTCAAGTAAAATCAGTACTCAGTGAGCAGTAATTCTGTTGTGTATAATTACAATTATCCCTGTCCTCCTAACTTTCAGCCAGTGTGCACACTTGCTTACCTTCAATCAGACAGCTTTGTTTTATTAATATCTATTCAAGTTTTGGCACTTGGTTCCCTGGAAATTTCATCCATTTTATCAACTAGCTTGTTACTTTTCTTCATTTGATTTTATTTGGATATTATTTTCTAAGTATATGACATTGAAATCTATTATAATTATCAGAATCTATCTGCATGATGATTAAGTTCCCATTTTATATGCTGATTACTGCTAATATTTCACAAAAGAAAGCGCATTTCACCTGAGCTGCTTTGATTTAAGGATTATGAGCTAACACAGTGTTTCTTTTAAAAATGACATAACATTTGTTTGCTTTTTAAAAAGTATCACTTCTGAAGAATAGAAAGTGAGATAAAGAGATTTATTAGTGTCTCAGGAAGCATGTAGTAAAATTAAATCACTTCACGCTTTCCATATGCCTAATGTTGCTTTCAGATTTGTGCGGAGTGTACATATAATTTCTTGTCCCAAATAGGACCTTTTCAAGAGCAAAACAAGGCTTTGTTAATAATTAAGCTGGACCAGCAAATCAGGACGCAGTGACCCTGGATTCAAGCATACTTGGATATATATCTGACCTTCGAACAACACAGGTTTGAGCTGCGTGGGTCCACTTGTACATGGATTTCCTTCTGCCTCTGCCACCCCTGAGACAGCAAGACCAACCCCTCCTTTTTCTTCTCCTCCTCAGCCTACTCAGTGTGAAGATGATGAGGATGATGAGCTTTGTGATGACCCACTTCCACTTAATGGATAATAAATGTACTCCACCTTATGGTTTTCTTAACACTTATTTTTATCTAGCTTACTTTATGTTGTAGGAATACATATAACGTACCCAATATATGTTAATTAAATTTTTAAGTCATTGATAAGGCTTCAGGTCAACAGTAGGCTATAAGTAGTGAAGTTTGAGGGGAGCCAAAAGTTATACATGACTTCTCAACTGTGTAGTGTTGGCACCCCTAACTCCAACGTTATTCAAGTTTCCACTGTGTTGACCCTTTAGATGGAGACTGACAAGTGGGAATAGATCCAAGCCTTTCCTGAGCGCCCCTATGTTACAAGGGGACCTATTATCAATATAAAGGCACTTACATCCACCACGTTGGAGGCCCCATGCAACTGCTTCTGTTTTTGTCTCAGGTCTTTTGACACGTTGCTGTTGTTCAGGATCTCGCTCTGTTTACCCTATTCTTTAAAATGTCATTACCAAATTCCATTTCAAAAATACTCTCCCATCTTTAATCTTCTACTGAAATATTCCTCTCTTCCCAATATCATCACCAGTAACACTTACAAAAATAATTTTTTTGGTCCCTGGGTTTGCACTGTAGTTTTAGCCTCTCATTGTAGCTCATGAATATTTCTTCAAGTTGCATTAATTATTTGCATATCTTTCGTCTATTATGGCAGGAGTGATGGCTCTTCCAACTTTTGTGCTTACCATGTGACCTGTCACAGTGTACCTAAACATCCTGTTCACTGAGTTAAAAAAAAAAATAGTGAAGAAGTAATTGAGAAAGTTTGAAATTACATAAGAATTACATTGAGGTTATATAACTAAACCAATATATTGCTTTCTATGTGTCTGGCACTTTGATAAATGCTCTAAAATATTATTTCACGTTAAGTCCAGACTACCCATATGTGACATGCCAATGATAAAGCTGAGATAAGGAAAATTCAATGCTTATTCACAGAAGTACTAATTGGGCAAGTTAGAGTCAAACTCAAGCCTATCAGATTTTTATGCTGTTAGTGCAATAATGTGACGAGCAGCCCCATGGTGCTTCATCTAGTCACTTCTGATAACATAAAACATCTTCCCTGGGTGGTTGATCTCTACTTTCTGTTTATCCTTTTATTTACAACATAGTAAATCAATTTTAGTTTCCTTCACATTTTCTCATATTCATTCAGGATTTGAGCATTATTCTGACAAATTCAGCTACTCCTTTCTATTTATCTTAGGTTTATTTCCAGTTTATTCTATCAATATTTCATGTTTTTAAATATTAGTCTCAGAGTTCCCTATGCAATCTCCTAGATTTTGGTAACTATTTTGGTATCTTTTTTCTCAGTGAGATTGTTCATATTTCTGCAGTTCAATGACTTTTTTTTTTAACATTTCCATTCTCCTTGAGCAATATTTCATTTCTGAAAAATCACCCACTCAAAGAAAATGAAATCACCATCTCATAAAAATGTTTGCATTCCCATGTTTATTACAGTATTGTTCACAATAGCCAAGATATAGAAACAACCTAAGTGGCCACTGAGAGATGACTGCATAAAAGAATCTGTGGTACATGCATACAATGGGATATTATTCGGACCTAATAAAGAATGAAATCTTGTCATCTGCCACATTGGATAAGCCTGGAGGACATTATGCTAAGTGAAGTAAGCCAGACAGACAAAAAATACATTGCATGATCTCACTTATATGTGGAATATTTAAAAATACGTCCAATATGGCTGGCGCGGTGGCTCACACCTGTAATCTCAGCACTTTGGGAGGCAGAGGCAGGCGGATCACAAGGTCAAGAGATTGAGACCATCCTAGTCAACATGTGAAACCCTGTCTCTACTAAAAATACAGAAATTAGCTGGGCGATATATATATATCGATATATATATATATATATCTCCAGTATATAGAGCTAGAGAACAAAACAGTGGTTACCAAGTGTGAGAAAAGATGGAGAAATAGGGAGATATAGGTCAAAGAATATAAAGTAGAGGTATGTAGAATAATCAATCCAGAGATCTAATGTATAACCTAAAGACTATAGGTAATAAAATTGTACTGTGTATGGGATTCATTGTAAACAATTATGTTTTAGCTGCTCTAGGCACACAAGAAAGGGGTACCTATGTGAGACAATGCATATGTATGATTACTTCATTATAGTAACCACTTTACTATCTTTATGCACCCCGTAACGTTATGCTATATACCTTAACTATAGACAATAAAATTTATTACAGAGTAAAAGGAAAGTTTGCTTATGGAAGCAAATCTATTTTTTGCCTAATTTTATTTTTTAAATCATATTTCCAAAGACATGGTTTTATATTTCACTAGGAGCAGCATCTGCTTCTTGCTTTGGAAAGCATGTCATGTGAGGCTGCGCAGAGCATTAAAGAACACAAGCAACCCAGGTGCAAATCCCGACTGCATGACTCTGCTATTGCCATTCTTTAAGCAACCAGATGCTACCTGTTTTAGAAACAGGTCCATTCTCTCTGATTAGAGTGCCATTCTTTCAGATTCCCATGTGGCCAGATTGCTCTTTCCTTGGGATATTCACTCAACAGCTATTTTCTTCAGTGACTTTCAAGACCATCTATTTAAAAATGGAATTGGAGTGTTATAAATGACAGATTATAAAATATGATGAGATGGGGGAACGAGGACTGTGAGCATTCCTTGATCTGTGGCCAGGTTGTCTGTGTTATGCAGTGTTGTGGTGGACAGACTCTAAGATTGTCCCTATGCTGCTCACCTCCTAGTGGTCAGACCCTGTGTGTGTACCCTTGAGTGGGAATGACCTCTGACTTTCCTCTAATCAATAGAGAATATGGCAAAGATGATGCGCTATCACTCTCATGATTACATTAGCTAAGACTCCATCTTGCCAGAATTTCACTCTCTTTCTCCCATGCTGGCTTTGAAGAACTAAATTGCTATGTTATGAGAGGGCCTCTGAAGAGGGTCATGTGTCAGGGAACTGCAGGCAGCCTCTGGGAGTTTAGGATGGCCTCCAGTCAACAGCCAGCAAGAAGCTGACTCTCAATCTTACAGCAACAAGGAAATGAATTCTCTCAACACCACAGAAGTGGATTCATCACCATTTGAGCCTCCAGATGAGAACCAAGGTCTGACAGACACCTTGATTGCAGCTTTGCAGAGCACCTGGTTAAAGCATGCCCAGACTCTTGGCCCGTAGAAACTGTGAGATAATAAATTTGTGTTGTTTAAAAAAAAAAAAAAATAAATAAATAAATAAAAAAAAAATAAAAAAAAATAAAAATGACCCCTTCCCACTTTACTCCCTAGTCAATATTCTTACCTTACAATTCTCCATGATACTTATGAGTTTCAGTGCAATATATATATATATCTTATACATTTATTTCTTAGATCTCTTCCACAATAGAATATAAGACCTAGGAAAGCAAACTGTTTTTATTTAGCTCAGTGCTTTATCTCCAGTGCCTAGGACAGTACCTAGTACATGGTAGATATTCAATAAATATTTATTTGACTGAGCAAATTTTGAAAATTGTGTTTTTATTAACCTGCAGTTTAGAAGACCAGTAACAAAGCCTTAACTGAAGTAATTGCATGAAGCTGTAATTGTGGAGTTTGAAATCAGACTAAAGACTGTGGGATGGGGGTGGGGATTGAATTAAAATTAATTAACAAATACTCAAACAGAAAATGACTTTCAGTGTATTAGCTGAATGAGTGTAAGTCATTCTACATTCTGCCTTTAATGGCAACAATTGTACTAAGATTCACCTCTTTCAGGGCAAAGTCAAAACATGGATTTAATCCAATTTTTAATCAGCTGTACAGATGGGTTTATTTCACAAATACGCTATGCCGCACAGATGGAAGTTCCTGAATGCCTGACAAGGTGTTAAAACAGTTACTGATATTACAAAGGAATTAAAAATCAGCATATGAAATTATAATTAGTAGAGATTTGGTCTCTGAAGAGTTTATTAACTTAGCACTTATATTTTGTCCTTGGCACCAAAATAATACATTTTTGTGAAGAAAATTTACAAGTACACATTAGGCTTATATGATCTTGCATTTTTACATGAATTATTTTTTGGCATGTAAGGACCTTGTGACTTCTATAAAATAATAAACTAGAAAAAACATATAAATTCATGTATTTTAAAAGGTATTTTTGAGATTTGGATGCTTCAGATGTCATCCTATCTAAAATATAATGATAAAAGCAATACTTCAATCATGAAACTGGCGCATAAGTAATGAATTTACTTCAGTTACATAGCAATTCATTTCAATAACATCCATCACATAATAATCAGGAAGAAATGGCTGCATCTCGAACTCAAACAATCAAAAACCTCTAGGCACTCTGAAAATCTGTCCCAAACACCTACGGTTCCTTATTAAGAGCTCATTTTCTTTGTGAAAAAGAACAACTATTAAAGAGATAAGATGCTTTAATTATTGTGTCCAAGTAAATCTCAATATATCAAACTTCTTGGGTTCAGAATTTGGTATTTCAATTCTCTCCAATTTTTCTAACATGAACCTATTACAACTTGCCTAGTGAGTCCTTCCCTCTTTCCTTCCAGTCGCACTCTATCTATCTCCTCTGCCAACTGCGGATATTGTTAAGAATTTACAAGCATTTTATTCATGAAATGAAAAAAATCCTTAATTCCTACAAACTTGGAATTGGAAGAGTGTTAATGGCACAAGCGTGCCTAATGCATTTTTAAATTTACATTAAATAGTTTATTAAACATAAATTTTTCCTAGTTTAACAAAAGAACTAACAAAGCAAGAGAGAATGCAGGAGAGATGGCTGTCAGCTGGTAGACTGATTGATTTTTTTCAGTGGGGTATCAATCACGGTAATCTTTAGAACTAGGTGGCCCAATATGGTAGTCATAACACCATATTGGTGTTATGAACACTTGAAATGTGACTAGTCTAAACTGAGATATGTGCTCTAAATGTAAAATACACATTAGATTTCAAAAGAAAAAAATTCAACAATGTCATTGATATTTTTGTAGCAACTTCCTGCAGAAGTGATGTAGGCATATAGGATTAAATTAACGTATTATTAAAATCAATTAATTAATTACAATTTATTTTCCCCATTCCTTTTACTTTTATGAACATAGCTACTAAAAAAATTAAAATTACAAGTGTGACTCACATTTGTGGCTCAAATTATAATTCTATTTTACACCACTGGTCTAGAGTTTATTCAGAGAGAATATCTCAAGTACGGGAGTGTGTTCTGTAAGAGGTAATTATACATAACTTCAGATAAATAAGCTTGCTTTTCTGTCATATGGTAATGGATACTATTAATATTTCTAAATTAATGACCCACTATACAGCTATGGCTCATTTAACATAAATTAATCTAAACAATTTCACATTTATGTTTTATTTTTGTTTTTCCCATTTCAAGAAAACAAACTTTTTGTAAAACAGCAAGGCAGGTCTACAGCTAGAATTACAGCGGTTCCATAGGCCATTTAGCTCATTTAAGGTCTTACTTGCTCACAGATTTCTACTTCTCTCTGCATGCTACTTCGTCGTTTTTATCTAGTACATATCTTCTTGACTCCTCACTGTTTTAGTTCTTGTTCCTCTCAGCTTTGGCCATTACATCGCCAGAGTGCTGTTCTCCAGACTCTGCATGTGAATTTCTTTTCTTTATTGCTTTTGTTCCCAGTGTTCTCAGTCAATTCTTTATTTCATAATTTGCATTCCATAGAGAGGAAATCTGATGGTCCTTGCTCATCTGGTCCTACCCTGCCATAGCTGAAAGGTGACTGGCTAGGCTTTGTATGCTGGAGCCAAGAGAGACTAAGTCACCTTAACAGACACCTCAATCATGCTTTAGTACTAAAGTATAAGCAGAATCATACTAAAGTATAAGCAGAATAGTTCTTCTTAAAGGAAGGCAGGTATATTGTGAACAATGTCATGAACAATAGAATAAATTAAATCAACCTAATTGAAACCAATATATAGTGTCTCCTACCAAAATCAGAAACTGATGTTTATAAAAAATATGTACAGATTTTAATGGTTATTATTTTAGGGTAATTCAAATTCATTTACAAAACAAACAAAAAACAAACACACACAAACACTCCATATATATTACAAAATAAATAAACAAAAGGAATGAGACGATCTTGCTGTTATACTTAGCAATGCATAATGTTTGTACTTGACATTATCTATTCTTTCCTCTAAACATTATGTATCCTCTATTTCTTACATATTTAAGGACTTACTTTAGGTACAACACAGCAGTATTAAAATACCTTTAATATTATCAAACTGTATATAAAGTCACATATTTATTTCTTTTAAATTCATTTTAATGATTGCCACATCCTTGAACATGATTTAATTTTACCTAAGGGCTGAAATATAACAGAATAAATCTCAAAATTCAAAATGGTAAAATGGGGTTAAATAATTAAGAAAACCTTCATAAACAAGTTAGATTATACATAAACTTTATTAAGGAAAGAATAGCCATATAAAAATTATGTACCGTAGAAGTTTATCATACATATAGTTTATCACACATATGTTGAGGATGCTGTTTACCTACCTCCAGAGCCTCTCTTGTCTTCCCCCTTAGTAATAGTACTATAATGTTGAGCAAGGTACATTGCCACCAGAGGTAAAAGACTACACCTACCAATATCCCTTACATTTAGGTATTACCAGATGCCTAAATTTGGGTCGATAGGCTATTAGCAGAAACATTTTATGATGAGACATCTGTAATTTTTCTTTAGAAAAGGTTAGTTTTACCTATTTTTTTTTTTTTCCTTTGTGTTTTAGCTACCTGGACTGAAGAAATGCAGTCTAGACTTATAAAAAAAACCCCCTAGGACCTGTGCTGAATTTGAGAATGAAAGCCATGTTCCAAGACATTGTCTCAGTACTCTGGCACACCAGGAAGCAATCCAGAAACCCTGGACCATACATCTTCAGACTTAGTTTACATTCAGGTAAATAACCCTCTATATATTTTAAGTGAGTCTTATTTTGAGTTTTTCTATTACATGCAGCTGAATCTATTGACAGAGTGTTACAAATGTTAAAACCATGTTCTTATTTTAATTCAAACAACAATTTTCTCAAAGACTTATAAATGTAAAACCCTTCCATAAGTGTCTCCATAGATGTGTATTAAAACAATCAAACTAGCAACATTTTATATTTGGTTGGGCATACACTTTATCAATACAAAACAATTTAGATTGCAAATATTATTTTTATATAAATAACAATGAGCTCACTTGGACTCGGGAAGGGGAACATCACACACTGGGGCCTATCATGGGGAGGGGGGAGGGGGGAGGGATTGCATTGGGGAGTTATACCTGATATAAATGATGAATTGATGGGTGCTGACGAGTTGATGGGTGCAGCACACCAACATGGCACATGTATACATATGTAACAAACCTGCACATTATGCACATGTACCCTAGAACTTAAAGTATAATATAAAAAAAAAAAAACATATAGTCCTGAGGTAAATAAATTGCATTGCTCTTTCCAAGAGAGAAATCATATATTATTACCCTGATCATACTTTATAAACTATCAAAAAACTCTAAATAATAAACCTTTGTATTTTTTTAACTTTAAAGGGTTCTTCTGCATACAATCTTTCCCTTTTATTTTGGAAATTTCTCATTAGTAGTTCACTATTATTAAAAGTTATAAACTTAACACATGTAAACATTCTAATATTACATTTCTTTCTTTAAAAATCAGATGATGCTAATCACAGTTTTTACACCTACTTTATTCAGTTAACAGGATAGCAGCTTCATTAGCCATGGCATTATTCTCCAGAAGTAAATAACTTTTCATCTAGAGTTAAACCATGTTTTATATATCCATTGGATATTATAGGTTTGTTTAATGTTTCACTAAAATAAGCCATAATAAAAATTAAATAAACCTTTGTCTGTATCATCTACTATGCCTCTAGAAAACTGATGAGTGAAATGCTGAGTTAGAAGACTTGAGTGTTTTTAGTATGAATACTTTCAAGTTGATCTGTTGAAAGAGCATATTATTTTACAGTCCTCTTCACTGTACCTTTACTCAAACAGGTCATTTATTGATTTCTTTTTATTTTACTGATGATAATTTTGCTTTAATTTACGTTTAGTGGATTAATAGATTTCTCTTTAATTTTTGACAGAGAATGTATATTGATCAAAACAAGAAGAGTATCATGGTTTTCAATCCACTTCAGAGAATTTCATTCTATGAATAAGTCATAGGATATCAGCAACATTAAGGTGACATTTCTGCATATCTATCTTGTGGCTGTACCTCCTTTGATTTGTTAATCCAACAGAAAGTTGTTGACAAAAAGGTGAGTATTAATTCAGTCTTCCACCATGTTCTCCAATTGAGGAGCGTCACTCAGTAGGGCATGTAGGGATCACCCTACATCTTGATTTTTACTCACTGATTATTGTGAAGATTTTGTGGGTTTTTTTTAAAAAAAAAAAAAGAATTTACTGCTTGAGACTCTTATTTATCCTGCTAGGAAGAGATAGCAGTGATCCATTTTGGAGTTTTAAAGATAATATTGATAGAAATATAATATTGCTATAAAACAACTAAGTAACAATTTTGCCCATAGAGCACTGCCCAGCAATTAAATGATTGCTTTATGTTCCATTATCTCATTTCATTTATTAGTTCCTTATGGAGCAAAATTTGAATATTCATATTCATACTGTTCTGATAACCTAATCAACGTTCCCCTGGTTACATGGCTAATTAGCACTGATGGCAAATAGGTTGAATGGGCCATATCCATTCCTCTCACTTTCCTAATAGAACCCTGGTAACCCTGGTATTATTTGAGCTGTTTACCTATGTTACATACAGCAACATGCATCAAGGAAAGCTGGGCACAATTCCCTTGAGAAACCAATTTCTTATGAGAATCAGCCATGTGGCATTGCCCTGATGACCACCTCCAGTCAAGAATTAGGTCCATTATGCAAGCTGACCCAATAGAATCCAAGGAGAAGGCTTATGCTGTATGCTAGGAGGGAAAGCTTGCTTTTGTAGACTCCTATGCATCAAGAAAACTGTCCCAATTGTCACTTGCATTCATCTTGAATGAAACGGATGCTGGATGGCAAAACATAGAAGAAGAAAGTTCTGATTTTCTCAGTGATATTATTGAGCTATTGATCTGATTGCATCAAGATATTTAAGCGAAGTTCACATTTTCTTATTTTTTAAAAAGGCAGTTTACAAAATTTCTATTACTTGTAGCCAAAATCATCCAATTTGTACCCTTGGCCTATCTTTCAACTGCACTATCCTGCAAGAAGGCAGGACTAGCTTTCTTTGGAAAATATCCCATTTGGGTAACTGTATAGTTTAAAGGTAGCAAATACCTTGGAAGCCCTGACGATTAAGACAGACATTATAAAAACAGTAAAGTCGTTTGTATTTGGTAAAATTTAACCTTGATTAAACTTCAAAGAAAAGAAAGGAGATAAAAAATCCTCATCATGCATATTAAGGAGAAGAAAAAAATAAAACACAACTGATTCTGAATCACAAGAGATGTCGAAGCATTGCACTAAAAAGTACAAAGAAGATAATACACATGATAGTGACAGATTCACAAAAACAAATCAAAATAATATTTATCCAACATGTTAACCAAGCTTCTCCAAATGACAAAAATTTAGTCAAAAAGCAGTCCTGACCTTGAATAATTTAGGTGGGAAGTAGAATAAATTATGGATTCCTACTCTGTGCTTACTTTTGTGTGCAGTTAATCACAAGACCCTAAACTCCATGTGGTACCACTTGGTATGACTCCTGTCTCTTTAGACGTTACCTCTGATGCACAAATTTAAGACAGTACACGGTAAAGAACACAGCACTTTTTATATGTGAGCTTGTATTGCTAATATTTTTCCATAGTGAAGACTTTTCAAAAAAGTATATGTTAAGACAACAATGAATCTGGGCCAGCACGGTGGCTCACGCCTGTAATCGCAGCACTTTGGAAGGCTGAGGCAGGTGGATCACCTGAGGTCAGGAGTTCGAGACCAGCCCGGCCAAGATAGCAAAAGCCTGTATCTACTAAAAATACAAAAATTAGCCAGGCATGGTAGCGTGTACCTTTAATCCTAGCTACTAGGAAGGCTGAGGCAGGAGAATCGCTTGAACCCAGAGGATGGAGGTTGCAGTGAGCTGAGTTCACACCACTGCACTCTAGGATGGGTGACAGAGAAATACTCCCTCTCAAAAAAAAAAAAAAAAAAAAAAAAAAAAAGGAAAGAAAGAAAGAAAGAAAACAAATAAAAAGATAACACTGAATCTGTATTTGCTGCTTGCTTTAATTTGGTAATTATTGAATGATACTTTTGAATCATAACCCAGCACTTTCCAAATGTAGCTGACCTTCTGAATAACCTAGAGAGAATTTTTCTTCCCCTCCATTCAACCGGTTAGCGACCCGGTGCCATAACTATTTATTTTTATGTGGAATATAGGCCTTCTATTTTACCTATGACACAGTAATAAAGTTTTTAATATGAAAGCATATCAAGGTAATTAATCCACTTATTAAAAGAAGAGAGTTCTCCAAAGATAAAGGTATAGAAGTTGATATTATACAACCTTTTTGTACCCTCATTTGGGCTCATGTTTGAAACAGGGAACAGTGTGGGCACAGGATACCTAGAGTTTGTGCACATTTCTGTTTAGAAAATTATAAACACCATAATTTATTTCTTCACAATCTCGAAGTCCAAGATCAAGGCACCAGCATCTGATGAGGCCTTTCTTGTTACATCCTCACATGGTGGTAGGGCAAGAGAGAGCCAAGGTCTTCCATAATCCCTTTTTATAATGGCATTAACCCATTTATGGCAACAGAGCCCTCATCAACTAAATCCCTCTCAAAAGGCCTCGCCTCCCAACTCTGTTACATTGCAGATTAAGTTTTCAACACATGAATTTCGAAGCGGATACATTCCAACCACAGCATTAACCTTGAGTAAGTTATATGATTCACTTGACTTTCTCCTGCCTCATCTATAATATAGAATAATAATATACATGTAATAAGAATTGATGGTTAAGTTGAATAGTATTTGTAAAGGCATTTATCGTGATGTCCAGTATGTTCAGCATCTTCCTATTGTTCTAATATTAGGTTTTGGAATTGGCATGCTAGCTCACTGACTTCCACTCTGAATTTCAGGTTGAAACTTCAGTCTATCATCTCCCAGGGTACAAAGCTAAACAGTATTACAGTATTCTTTTTTTTTTTTTTTTCTGGGCTCCAAGTCAATATCTTAAAGGCTCAAGGGAAAAGTCAAAACAAAATAAAACAAAAAAACATCCAAACAAACTTAACTCATCCTACTACTATCCTCACAGCAGTATTGTAAAAATCAACGGTCCATCCCTGTGGTTTTCTCTATTTATTCTTTCCTCTTTCCCAGCAACACAGGACTCTGGCACAACTTCCTAGAGGTAAGACTTTCAGTCTGACTAGCACATGTAGAATTGTCCTGGTTTTCTAAAAGTCTACTTGATTTAAGAAAATCTAGCACATGTAGAATTGTCCTGGTTCTCTAAAAATCCACTGGATTTTAAAAATCTTTCTGCTCTTTTTCTCCTGGAGTTCAACCAGAAATCTCAGCAATCCTAAACCCTCAAGCAACAGTTACAGCAACAAACATCTCCCACTTGCAAGTCGTTTCTCTGTGTCAATGTCTGAACCAAGATGTCTTCTTTAATCTTCACAAAATCTCTATGGATTATGTGGGTAATTCAGCCCCTCAGTAACTGGCTCAAATTCAGCAGGGTGAAATCTGACAAAATTGAGATGTGAATCAGTGTTTGACTTCGTAGCCTAGGCTCTTAACCAGCACCCTTTCAACTCAAGGCAGTCTCCTCCATGGCTAACAGTTTGTATTAACCAGGCCACTAACATTGCAAGAACTTCTATTTCAATCAGTTTCTGCTGTTTTAGTGCATATTGAGACCATTCTTTCCTTGGCTACTGGGCAAACTTAAAAGTTTACCTTCAGCTTATCAAAAGAATCTCTATACAATATAGCACAAATCTATCCAAGGTGTTTTTTTTTTTTGTTTTTTTTTTGTTTTTTTTTTTTTTAGCAGCTAGGCAGTTTTTTGCTCAGAATCTAGCTTTTACTTAAGAGCAATCAAAATTACTTTAAATCTCCAAAATAGATTATATATATTTTCTGACCCTGAATATATTCTCCATTAGTAAAGCAAAATTTAGGATTACAACTTCCTCTCAGCACTGTGTATCCCTGTTTTATGCTCTATTGGTCTTACTAACATTTATCAATTTTTGTAGACCATATAATTAACTTGTTTCTTTTGTACAATATCTGGTATCACGAAAGATAAGCTCCGTAAGATTAGAATTTTTGTCAGTGTTGTTTGCTGCTATATTCTTGCATCTAGAACTCTTTCTGGCATAGACTTAGTGTCTAACAAATAAGTGAACAGTGTACAAACTGTTGTATTCTTCAGCAAAAAAATCTATTTGACTAAGGCTAAAGGCTAGTTACCAATATTGTTGTCAACCAAGATTATTTCTAGGGCATCTATCTTCTAATGCAACATCTGGGTTGCAGGGTAGTTACTAGGTAATGCTAAACGTTTTTAAGGTGGCTATACCAATTTTTGTTTCCATGATTAATAAGAATTTTACTGAAGCCACATGCAGACCACTTAACAATGTCAGACATATATATATATATATATATATATATATATTTTTTTTTGGTCTATCGAGTAAATGTAAAATAGTATTTCACTGTGGTATTTCTTGACATTTCTGTAATAAATAATAAGGTGGGACAGTATTTTATATACTTATAAACCTTTATGCTTTCTCCTCTGTAAACATTTTTTGGCAATTTTTTCCCCAAAATATTTTATTGTTTTCTTATTGATTCCTAGCAATTCATAATATGCTTTGGGTAGTAATCATTCATGAATTAAATAAGTTGCAAATATCTTCTAGTTTGACTTTTTACTCATTTTTCAATCACCTCTCAAAAAGAGAGTTTCTAATTTTTTGTAGTTGAATGTATTAACCTTTTCTGCATACTTTATAATTGTGTCTGCTTTATAAAATTTCCTGTCTATGAAGATATATTTCTATACTGTCTTCTTAAAGCTATTTGTTTTGCATTATATATTTGCTTCTTTAATTCATCTATAGTCGATTTTGTGTATGGTGTGAGGAGGGGCCTATTTAATGTTTTTAGTAAAATGAATAATCACCTTTTTCATCAATAGAGTAAATTTTATACTTTTACCCATGATATAAATTGCCACTTCTCATATATTAAGTATCCCCATTTATTTTTCAAGTGCCCAATCTCACATATAATTCCAAATAATGTTCCTACCTATGGTTGGAAATCCTTAGCCATATTATTAATCTATGAAACTTTATACAGGATTAAAAAGGAAATCTCATGTCATGTAGAAGACTAATCACCTATACTGTTTTTAAAACTGTATTTTATCTTAGCCAGCCAATGTTGGCTCTCTGTGGGACTTACAGCTCAATAAATAATCAATCAAACATAATGTAGAAAAGTTAATACTCAAAGGCAAGACAATTTCTAAACAGGCAATTTACCATCACTACGCAAATTCTCTAGCTCTAAGCCTTTAGTGAAGCAGAAGCTATTGTGTGAGGTTAGCTATCATCCTACACCACGCACTGAATTCATTGCTAGAGGAGGTAGAGTAACTTCATTTTCTATTGTAGCTCTGTTCATCTGTAATAATGCAAGAGTGATCCTTTGCACATAAACACACGGAGAAATTAATATATTATAAATAAGTACAGCAAAATCAAGGTAGGTGAGTCATAAAACACAGGATATAACATTTGACAATTATTAGATATTTGAACTTATGATGAAATTTTCAATATATTATAACTTGAGCAGTTTGTTGTTTTTTTTTTTTTTTTTAAATTGAATACATGTTAAAAAAGGGAATTCATTACTATGCTATGCTGGTAAACGTTTCAGTAAAATAATTTTAGTCCCTTGACAATGTATGAATGACAAACTGCAGGACTATAAAGATTCTGTGATTTTATACACACATATATTAAGTTGGTGCAAAAGTAATTGTGGTTTTTGCCATTATTTTCAAATATAAAAAGTAATTGTGGTGTTTGCCAATGAAAGTAATGGTATAATTTGTAAATACTTATATATTTACATGCATGTAAATAATGTATAATAATGGTGTTACATACATGTAAATAATGTAGTGATGGTATAATTTGTACATGCTTATGTATGTATTATGCAAATGGTATAATTTGTAAATGGTATCATTTGCCATTACCTTCAATGGCAAAAAATCGCAATTACTTTTGGATTAATCTAATAACATTTGTTGTGATTGTTTTCTAAACATATATAAACCACACTCTGGAACTCTTTTTTCTATCATATGGACTTTTCTACAATATAAATAATATAGTGTAACAGATACACACTCTGCATACCACCCATAAATACATTGCATTACGTACACAAAAAATATTTGTTTTACTGACCCAAAGTCAATAAATAGTTATTCCAAGACTCTTAAACACTTGGGTTATGAATTTTATGATAAAAATCAATATTATCCTATTTGAAAGTTTACTTTGCTCTATCAAAGTGCTCTGCAAATTTCAATTCAAGAAACTCCAAGGGTATATTAAGGTATATTTGTGTGGTTTTATATAAGTCAGTAATTATATGTAAGTCAGTAACTGAAAATATTTTTTTGTTGGTCAATCTATCACCTTCAGGATTTACTTCAGAATCACCTGAAGAATTCCGCAATAGTAGAAAACTGTCTGTATTAACATATACAACTGGATAAATTATTCCAAGGACATGCCATTTAAAATGTTGTGATGTAGTCCCAGCTACTCGGGAGGCTGAGGTAGGAGAATAGCGTGAATCTGGGAGGCAGAGCTTGCAGTGAGCCGAGATCGCGCCACTGCACTCCAGCCTGGGTGACAGAGCGAGACTCTGTCTCAAAAAAAAGAAAAAGTGCATATAGATTTTATTAAACACAGAACATATGTATACATTATACTCCTATAGAGTTAGGAGAACACAGACCATATATACGCAGCTTGTTATAAAACCCAAACCTGGGTCAGGCATGGTGGCTCACACCTATCATCCCAGCACTTTGGGAGACTGAGGTGGGCAGATCACCTGAGGTCAGGAGTTCGAGACCACCCTGACCAACATGGTGAAACCCCGTCTCTACTAAAAATACAAAATTAGCTGGCGTGGTGGTGCATGCCTGTAATCCCAGCTACTCGTGAGGCTGGTGCAGGAGAATCACCTGGACCCAGGTGGTGGAGGTTGCAGTGAGCCGAGACGGTGCCATTACACTCCAGCCTGGGTGACAAGAGTTAAACTCCATCTCAAAACAACAACAACAACAAAAACAAACAAACAAATAAACAAAAACCCAACCAAACCTGTGGTAATTTGTTATATTACTACAGGTTACCTTTGAAAAAATCTGATCATTAAATTGACCGTACATGTGAATGCCTAATAAATATACGTACACACTAATATATATATATATGTAGGTGTGCACTTAAGGGTAGTGTGCCAAAACAGATTCGATACTAAATTCAAGTAACCTGAGTAGTTACTATAGTGCATTTGTAGTGAATAGGTTAAATATAGTCACAAAAATAATTTAGAAATAGCTTATTTTCAGCAATGAATCAAGGAGTGAAGAATATTTTCACCTTAGTTGATTGGATTACATCATGGTAAGATTCCTTGTGAACCAGAACAAACAGAAATTAAAACTGACATTGGCTGCCAATTTTAAAATTTCATAATACTGCACATGTAATATATGCATATATATGTAAAGATATATATATATATATAATGCATTGTCATATGATGGTCATTAGATGTAAAACCTGAGCCTATAGTTAGTCTTCAAACATCGACCACTCACTAAGCACTCATCTGGAGAGAACTTGGACTCTTCCTGTTAATTAACTTTGATTGTTTGCATGCCCAAGGCTAGTGTATGTATTCAACAAATACCTTTTGCTATATATAGATAGAAAGATGTTTTCTGGTAAGAAGATGGAGTCTAGAATAAAAGAGATAGAAAATAACCTAGTATTACTTTAGGATGAGTCAGTAATTTTATAGGTAGGGTGAAGCAAGGCCCAAGGTATAAATTAATCCTAAATACCATTATATGGGCTTCAGTGGTACCACTCACTTACATTATCACTTCACTGAAATGTATCTAAACAACTTTTCACGTTGTCTTTCAACATTTATAATGTATTTATTTATAACTAGTGCCAGAACAGTTAATTGAAGTATTATAGTATGGTTTATTGGTCCATCACCTTTTTTGCTCTTTCTAGAAAAAAAAAAAAACAAATATGACTATATTGTTTAAAATCAAAAGGAAAGAAAAAAGGCTATAAGGAGTTCACTAGTAGAACCTAATTTCTTTTCGAAAGAACTATGCTGAAAACTTTAACAGCTGTTGTGCTTGATTATTGGAGCTTTATTTTCATTGGCTTCTAAAATAATGCTGTTATTCAAGCAAGTAGATTAAATGTTATTAGCTTTAATACCTTTTAAAACAAGTAATCTGTTGAAACCATAATGGAATTTAAAGTAAGTACATTTGTTAAATTTGTTTTACACTATTGTGTTTTCCCTGTTGGCCACATGAATATCTAAACCCGACATTGCTAATTACAATGATCATATACAGTACATGTATATGTGATTAACTTCACACTACACTTAAAGCAGACATAAAGGTAACTGAAGAACTCCACTATCATGTATAATTCTACGAAAGAATAATTCTGTTTGCTACTTTATTTGTGTTAGAAACAAGAAAGAGTTTTTTTTTCACATAAATTTATGAACCCATTAAAATAAAAAACATAGACTGTAATGTTAATTTACTATGAGATGATAGGCATCTGGTCTAATTAGGAAGAAGGAAGGAAGGAAGGGAGAAAGGCAAGACAGAGAAAAGGAAGAAAAGAAGGAAAGAGAGGGAGGGATAGAGCAAGGGAAGAAACATGGATGGGAAAGATCCTAGAGTAATCTTTCCAATTAATACACACCAATTTAGATTTTCAGTTACTTAGGTTTGAAGAATTAGCTCCACCGTCATACACGGTTAGAGGCAAACTTTCAATACTTCTTTTTGTGTCAAGACACCTGTCTTTTTACTTCAATGCCAGAAGGGTTTAGCATCTTGTCACTGAAGCAACGCAGCCTGCACATTTATAGGTGTCACTCTCTCTACCATCTGTTCCTTAGGATAACAGCCACCATTATCACCCAACCTCCACCTAAAGCTTTAACAATCTTTGTGGATTAAAGTTCAGATCTACAAGGAAGAATGACTGGCAATAATGCTGCTGTTCAACTTTGCTTGACCTTGACTCTCCTGCTGTCAATACTGTATTGCAGCCTGTTAACTCTCTTTTTCATCCTATGTGTATATTGCCCTATAAAGTTCTTGATGTAGCAGTGAAACAATAGAACATCTTTTGCACTGTTATTACCATTTTTGGTCCCCTTTTCACTTTCAGTTCACTAAAACACTCATGACTACATCTATAGTATCTTTAATAAATAAATTCAAAGTGAATGAATCCTAATTAGATTTCAGTTCTGGTGTCACTAATCAGACAGTTTCACAAATGGAACTAACGCAAACACACACACACAGGCATACACACACACACACACACACACATTGAAATAAGAATGAAAAGGAGGGTATTGTGTTAAATGCCAGTCAATACAGGGTAATGAAGTTTCTTAAGAATGCATTTACTATATTTTCACTTATTTTTCTTTTATTATCAGATAATACAGTTTATTATCTCTTCTCTAACATGCTTGGGACCAGAAGAGTTGTGTATTTGGAATTTGTTTAGATTTTGAAATATTTGCATTATATAATGACTGGATCAGCATCCCTAATCCAACAATTTGAAATCTAAAATGCTTTGAGCATTCTTTGAGAATCATGTCAATGCTTAAGAACGTTTCCAATTTTGGAGCATTTCAAATTTCCAGTTTTAGGATTTGGAATGCTCAATCTATAATACTATGTATAAATATATGATAAATTGATTAACAAATACTTACTGCTAACACCTTTATGAAAAGTACTACCTGACAAATAATTTACAAATAGCTTTAATCAATTAATTCCAGTCAATATATGACTGGGGGAAAATATCACAGTGCACCATAGTCTCATTATTTTATTAATTTACTTTCTCTCTTTATTGTTGATATGATGCTTCCTGATTAAGAGTAGCATTTTTATGCCTGTTTACTTTTGTGGCTTTTATTCTTCTTATATAAGATATTCTGCCACATTCAAATGAAAGAGAAAAGGGAGTGTGTTCTGTTTACTCATTGCCAATCAAACTAATAAAAATGTTTTGCAAAGATGGTAAAACATGATAGTGTTGTCAATTTAAAGCAGCTCATTACAGATGGAATGTTTGCACTCATTTTGTTCTACAACTGAACTTTTACTGTGGTGTGGCTATAAAACAGCATCTCTTTGTTACTACAAACACTGAATTCTGCTGAATCCTTTTGGTTTCCCCACTGATTTGTTTGTGTGCTCACTCGCTCATGGCTTTTGGAAGGATTCATTTCCTCTCTCCTCTGGGAAGCAGTAACTGCTGCCCGATAATGTTCTAGGATGGCTGTCTGCACACTGCCTCCCTCCATTTTATAGGCAACGTTAGCAAGTTAACCCATGATTTTCAACAAAATAGGTAGTTTAGGATTTTGCTTAAGGATGATATTTCCATAAAAATTAGCATGGTCTTTGGAAGCATTTTCTACCAGTTTTCACTAGCCTTTGGCTTAGGGGGCAATTGTAGCTTTCATCTGCAGTTAGTTAGCACTTACGTGTCATACCCACTCCTGATCCATTTGAATGTGTGTGAAGAAAGCTTATTTATTCAGCCAGCTCCATTTATATACAGCATTGTGGCATTTTTGTCATGTGTACAGAGGCTGGGGAAAAAGCAATGTTGCAGCCCTTGTCTGTAAAACATGGAAGCCTACCATGGAACATGTCAAGGGGATGTTCTCATGAATGCAGTGGTGTTGCTTATAACTAACTCGTCTCTTTTCTTCAATTAGGACCAGTCATTTAAGCAGTACCCCAGTTTTCTGCTGATAATGACAGCTTCCTCAAACTAGTTGGCTTCTCTGGTTTGAAAAATTAAGTAAGTGTAACCATGTTTTTGGTTGAGATGATACTGAGAAAAAGCAAACATAAGGCAATGTTTCTCATTTGATGGGTGCATAAGTAATAAACTGAACAGAGATTTTTAGTAATATGCAGAATATAGGCTCACCGTAGAGAATTAATCCTTTCAACAAATACTTGTGGAGTTTCTACCACACACTGTGAAAATGGTGAATAAAATAGTTCTTGCCTTCAAGAAGGACAAGGCCTAGGAGACATAGACATATAAATACATAGTTATATTAGATGTGTGTCATTAATATAATAAAATTGATGAAAGTGTATTAGCAGTTGAAGAAAAAAGTAATTAGCACATTAGGAGAAGTAGGGAAATGCTAGGCAAGAATATAGACAGGAAGTAAATTTTGATTTCTGTGGCAGATGAAGACTTTAAAAGGTGGGCGAGCACTGAGGAAAACAATTCTGTGCAAGGAATGTAAGAGGTGAGAAAACACAAAGTAGTGCAATAATACAGTTTATTAGAGGAATTTTGAGAACTTCAGTAGAGCTAGTTCATAGGTTGAGACAAGGAGAAAGAGTTAGGGAAGTGGAAAAAGAAATAATTAAGGGGATAGTTCCACACCATGCAAAATAATTAAGGCTGTATCTCTTAGGTTACAGATATCTTTTGACTGTGAGTTATATTTTAAAGTATGTGTTGCTCACATTTATTTTTTTAGTATTCTAGGCCATTAGTTAGGCATTGCTCTAAAGACTTATTCAACCTACTCATACATAGATTTCATGGGGAAACTGGGGTATGGGAGTAATTAAAATGTAAGATGATAATGATTTATGGTTATTTAAAAGTAATTCATACCCCAGATTCTAAATATATGTAAGATTCCAATTAGACTCCAGCACTTTCATAGTGACATAGTTCTTTGAGTTGCTAATCTTTGTCTGTTTTAAGGTTATTAGAGAATAAATTTCTTATAGAACATAAAGTCCTAACCCTATAATAATAAACTTTTTAAGTAAACCATCAATGTAAATTTTAAAACAATTTTACATAAATTGTAAGTGGAGATAAATCACTAAGTACAATCATATGTATGCTATGGTGAATAAAACACATGTGATACTTTCTTCAAAATAACTCAACGTTAAACCTCTACCATATGAAGACATGTCTTTCATTTGTACATAATATAATCTCCCATATTAATATGTTTGCATTTATAGAGTATGTGCATTTAAGTAAACAAACATATTGTTTCTTTTTTTAATATGGGACATCACCATTTATAGAAAAGAACAGAAAATTGTGACTTTCAGCAGGGTCTTTAAAGCAAGATCTACCAATCTTACCTGACTAAAACATGGTGTCCTCAGGTCATACACACAGAAGGCATTAAACAATGTGTTCCGTTTTTGTTTTTTGGGGGGTGTGTGTGTGTGTGTGTGTAAGAAAGAGAAGGAAGAAAAAATAAGAAAAAATAGGGAAAGGAGGAAGAGAGTAAGAGAGAGCAAAAGAAGGAGGAGGAAGAAAATGACAGAGGATAAAAAGAGAGAAGAAAGCCATCCTTGGGAGTTCAACAAAGTCAGTCTTTTTTTCTTGTTTTTCCAAATATGGGCATTAAATTAGATATTTACTACACTCTTAAACAACACAAATACAATCCTATGAAATGTATGGCTTTCTCTGCAAAACCATTAGTTCTAAATATAATTTAACCACATGTTCTAATAATTTTTGAACATTAAATGCGCTAAATAATTTGATTTAAAAATTGCATCTTTTTATGGCCACTGACTTTCTTGATCCACATACTGCTTTAAGACAGTCACTAATCCCATCTTCTCTTCCTTTGGTCTTCCTTTCTCCTCTGGAGCATGTGCATTACTGTTCCCAGGCATAGGGTGCACAGACATTGAATCCAGACAAAAGACTGATGTCCCAGAGATAAGTGTCTCACCTTTCCATGAAAATTAAAAAGAGAAAAAGTGGCTCCCCATTCATTTGTATAATAGGTAGGCATATTTGAAATGATCTCTTGGCAACAGAAGAGTTATCCTGGAGGAAAGTTTTGCCTAATGGAAATCTACCCTGGGCAACTGACCTCAGGGCTGCTTCATTCAATTTGCTTAATCTTCATCACCTTCCCAATATCAAACACCTTCATCTTAGACCCACAATATTTTCTACCCAAAGAAGGTGCTTTTAATCTGAAATGCCTGGTAGAGCATAGGCACAGAAAGAAAATGGCTCTGCATTATTAGAATTATTTGACTATATTTATTCCTGCTCCTCGTTTTTGTTTTTGTTCTTTTTTGTTTGTTTGTTTTCTTTTTGAGATACAGTCTCACTCTGCAGCCCACACTGGAGTGCAGTGGTGTGATCTCTGCTTACTACAACATTTGCCTCCTGGGTTCAAGGATTCTCACGCCTCAACCTCCTGAGTAGTTGAGATTATAGGTACATGCCACCAGGCCCAGCTAATTTTTTGTATTTTTAGTAGAGACAGGGTTTCATCACCTTAGCCAGAATGGTCTCAAACTCTTGACCTCAAGTGATTCACCCTCTTCGACCTCCCAAAGTGCTTACAGGGATTACAGGCGTGAGCCACCACACCTGGCCTGTTACTCTTTATTAAGATACTATTTTACTATGCTTTCTTTTATACATTTCATGACTTTAAACTACCTCCTTCTCTAGAAGCTCTGTGATTTATGTCCACATACTGCTTTTCCCTAAGATGGAAAGCACTGGAAATAGTCTATGCAGTCAGATGGTCAGGAAGGTAAGCAAATTGATGGAAGAAGGAAAAGAAGTCAGCCTGTTGTGAGAAGCCTGTCACACGCATCATGCCAATGACAGATGGCAGGCAAAATGGAGACTGGGCAGGATTGGTATCACTTAATAAAATCTTTCTGCATTGAAAGACTGTCACCGATAATTTATCTCCCTGATGAGTCACTTCATAAGCATATGATCTACCTTACTAGCAAGGTGTCCAATATGGAATAAACTTGTGTTCCTCTAGTAGATAGCAATATTCAGTAATTATCTGCTAAGAAATATAAGGACCGGTATTAATTTCACTCATAATTTATTCTCATAGAATAAGAAATGTCCATATATCGTCTCTTTCGAGCTGCCCTTTAACACAACTTACATTTAAATTAAAACATTCAATGACTGATTTGTAATAAGGAACAATCAGTGATTTTAAATTATTTCTCTTTATTTTTGTCAAAACCTCACCTGTTAAATGTCAATTTACAATATCAGAAACCAGGTCAAAAAGTTTTATGAGCTTTATGCTTAAAATTTGGGATTTTAGCAATACAATGACATCTTTAAAACTTCAACCATCAGAGAGTTTTGTTGGTCAAATCATTTAACCATTTCCTAGGTCTGACTGGTCTGACTGTATTCCACTACATCCATCATACCATCCTGGCCCTGGTCAACTGGATGGGAACAGGAACTTGCTAGCTTGTCTTCCTGCTTCCCTTCTTGCTGCCTTAGAGTATGTTTTCTACACAGAAGCCAGAGCCATCTTTTACAATTATAACCCATAGCCCCCAACTTCCTTCTTCAAAATTCTCCATTGGTTTCACATGATATTTAGAATAAAATCCAAACTATTTTTAATGGTTACCAAAGTTTACACTGTTTTCCAGATGTTCCAATCCCTCTAGCCACATAACACTCTCAACTCCACTCTTCTATCTATTTCCCTGTAATATAAACCCTGCCCTCCCACCCCCAGCCTGGGGTCTATTTCTTTCTGAAGTACTTTGTCTCATGTGTTGAAAGAATCACTCCTCATTTCATTCAAGTCTTCATTCAACTCTTCAACAAAACAATTCCTAACTACTCAAACTGAAATTGAACCTTGCCCTACCCCCACTGGCAATCACTTTGCACTTCATTCTTTTTTTAAATCACTACCTGAAAATATATGATATATATGTCTTTAGTTGTTTATCATTTGTTTCCAGCACCCTCATGTAAGCACCAAGACTGCAAGGCTTTGTCTGTCTTAGTGACCATTGAAATCTTCAGTGCCTAGAACAGCCTCATTGTAGATGCTCAAGCATATCCTTATATGCCAAATGGATAAATAAAAAGTACTTTGCTAATCTGAAAATGTGTAGGATAGGATTGCAGTCAGTAAGATGCATCACATGCATACTGATTTTGGTTGACTGCCTTAGTACATTTAAATCTAGCCAGAAAATCTTGGTGAAAATCAATCTTTGATTTTTCAATCACAATATAGGCCAAATTGTTCTTTTTATAAACATATTTAACAATCTCATTATTCCTAATTTTCCTCACTTAAAATTAGGATAATAATGCTACATATATTTTAGGGTTGTTGTGAAGATCAAATGAGCTAATACATATCAAGCAGTTAGAAAAATGCCTGGCACATCCTAACTATTCAATAAATGTTACTTCTTATTATTACTATTGCTATTTAGTTCAGCTCAACCCAAAATGCATTTGGAGCATTTTCTTTGTTTTTTGCCACAGCAAATGTATTATTCTTAACTAAAAATGTGTAGGTGGAAAGCTCAAGGAGGGGGATGTAGATCTGTATATATCCTCAGAACCTCACACATTGCTTGAAAAACAGTAGATATTCAACAAATGCTAGTCAACTAAATTAATGAACACAATTGAAAATAAGCTTGATTTTTTCTAGTGAAGAGTAAGCAATAACATTAGCTTTATTTTGAATAATGAACGCTCCTTTCACTATACTTTGTTGGAATACCTAGAACTACATGTAAAATGTAAGTAGTGACCAATAGAAAATAAGGTGACCTTAAGTTTCTTTTTCCTGTGTGTTCTAGGACAGAAGTATAGACATTGCCAAGGTCAGAGAATCAAATGCTCACTGAGACTGATTAATAAAATTATACTTACTGGTATTTACACTGCAACAAATTTCCATCTTAAAGCAAAATGAAGTTTACATATTGCTGCAGGCATTGTGCAAATTAGAACTTCATTGAATATTAATGAATTACTCTTTGTAGCCAATTGTTATGCAAATTACCAGAGTATCAGAATTTATCATTTTATTTGGTTGAGGATTAAGGCGAAAAACTGCTTTCAAAATCAAGCAGAACTCTATATAAACTAATATATAAATTCAATAAATAAAATATAATTTCTGAATGTTCAGGATTAACTATCAGTTTTTGGTTATAAAAAATATTAATCAATGTATGTTCTTCAAATTGCAGAATGGTTAAAACATATTATTAAGCAAGTGGAGACTAATCTTGCAGCTTTTTGAAAATCTTTAGAACATTAAAAAAATCTATACAGTATGTCTTTTTACAAATAATGTAAAATCACTATAATCATTCTAGAAGTAGTTTAAACTGCATACTCAACAAATTCCAAATCATGGTAAGAAATGTATGTATATGTTGAATTTCTAATTTTCATTGTATGTAGACCAGGTGTTTTTCTGTTTGTTTGTTTGTTTTAAACTAAAGTATCTTTAAGTGTGGGGGAAATATAACTAAATGGCAATACAACTTCTAAACAGGTCAACTGTGCATAGAATTTATTAATCAGGTGTTTTTTTTCTCTTAGAGTTGTTTAT
The DNA here is from genome assembly GCF_002776525.5 of Piliocolobus tephrosceles. NCBI lineage: Eukaryota > Metazoa > Chordata > Mammalia > Primates > Cercopithecidae > Piliocolobus > Piliocolobus tephrosceles. Next base: position 49,351,706 of record NC_045455.1, on the reverse strand, counting down.
TATTTGTTTTAGTCTGCCCTTAAAAAATAATTCTAGTTAATATTAATCAAAGTTTCATCAATACAGTTCTAATAAGTGATTTGAACATGAAAAGATCACAGAGACAAAACTTCTCAAAATAATTAATTCCTTTTAAACATACTGCCCCTGCAATATAATATGTTGTGAACAGTCAGGCACATATAAGGCTGTTGATTCATACAGGATAGTTAAAAGAATGAACAATTTCATTAATAAACACTATGCACATTTTTTTCATAAAAATAGAAATTGCGATTATTCACCTATTTTACCTTAGGGATTTTAAGAAACACAGATGTAACAAATATTATTATAATGACACATTTTGTGCTGCATATTTCTTAAAGACAATGGAGAATCTTATTCAAATGAAAAATGTGGCAGGTACTATCCCTTTCATTGGTTATTTAATCTGATATAAAAAATGTACACTTCAATAGGGTGTTGTAAAGTTTAAGAGTAGTTAATATTTCTCTCACAAGAGTCATTAAACTTTTAAAATTATACTCAAGTAATTAAAAAACTATTAATATGTGATTTATTAAATTTTGTTCTATAGCATTGCAGAACAACTGAGAATAACAAAAAAATCTTAGACTATAATAATTTCTTACAGTTTTCTCTTTATTTTATTATTTTCTCAATTATTTCAGAGCAAGAGGTATTTTGTTAGTTAAATAGGGTGACAGTGGGGTCAGCAGCACTCTAACACTATTAATATATTATTTTAAGGGAACATTTTTCTCCCAGATTGAACCAGGTATTTAGATACTCTAACAGAATCATCTCTAATTTAACAGTCAAGTAATAAAGCACAGAAGACATTATTAACTTAATTCCATACTTCTAGAATTTGAGTTATTAAAGTGAAGTTTACCAGTTTACAAATAGAACCAACTCTGACCACACAGCAGTGTCAAGGTCGAATTTCATTCCTATGAAAAAAATGGGTGTAATTAATTATGATGTCAGCCTCTCTAGAGGGGGCATCCTGTCCCTAGAGGTATACAACTAACGTGTGCTGTTTGCAGCCCTAGGCCATAAAACAAGTATTGTTTTTCTTTTATCTGCTTTCTATAAACGTGAGATTCCCAATACAGTAAATGGTCTGATTAAATCTATCACCTGCAGGGATGGCATGTGCATTGCTACTGAGACAGCCAGTAAAGTAACCACCAGGTCAAAAGATAACATTTAAGAGCTAAATTAAACCAGCTATCCCTTTCAACTCCCTCTAATTTCAAATACAATTGTGTACTATTCTGGACACCAAAGCCTTAATGCTCCTCACAAGGCACTTAATGCCACTCCTGAGCATCCAGTAGAGACCACCTAACTCCACCAATTGCCCCAGCAGAGCTCCTGCAGCAACACTATGAAATCACAAAACCACTTGTTCACTGAAGCACTCCCCTTCTTTTGGCTGTCTTCAGTACCAGGGCAGCAGGTTTGGTTTTATTTTCCCTTTCCTCTCCATTACTCTAGGGTGTTTTGAATTTCATTATAATAATGAATCATTTCATATGCATATTGCAAAAAGGTTTAGAGACTGCTCAGTGCAGAAATGGATGGATAATGTTACAGAAAATTTGACCCATGAGAAGGAACTGCCATCTATATTCCTTCACTTAGTAAACTATTTTAAACAGCATCTAAAAATGTGTACCATAACTATGCTGGCTTATGGAATAAACCACAGAATATGAAGGTGCTTTCCAACTGACTGAGACAGACATGCTGTTAAGTGATCTGTGTGATTTGCTTGGTGTAATAACCAGTTGTCCCTGGCTCACTGGGTGCCAGGGGCTACTAGAACAATCAGCCTTGAGCTTGACAGGGACTGCTGAGTGACCACACATGGTTTTGCTACAAGCAGCCATTTGCCTGATTAAAATCAATAAAATCCTGCTGTAATAGCAGCATTTGGATATGTGACTCTACTGTTTTCATTGAGAAGTCTTACTATTTAATTTACTCACACACATTTAATTCTCTCTTTCTCTTCCCCTAGCAGGATGTCACAGTTTACTACATTGTATTTTGGACAAACACTCTCAAATACTTCAGCTGTAAACTGATCCCTGGGTTAGCAGCCTTTCCAGGGTTTTGTTTACTGAATCACCAATAATTAAATCATAAGAGTATATTTCTACAGTCCACACATGTGAGGAGAAGAGGAGACTGGTCATTTGAAATAAACAATGAGAAAATAATACATTTCAAGACATTTTGCATGGCTCCTAAATTGCTTAACTTTTAAAGACAAATTTTAAATTATTTTAACAGCTTCTTGGTTAGGGTAGAGAGGAAGATTGTAAAGGGAACATGGTTTCACAAGCACTATAAGAGATTGCAGAATTGCAAGATAAGCAGTGTCAATAAACAAACAAATTAATAGGTAAGAATAAATAAACAGCAAGCCTCTTTTGCTCAATTACTGTTCAAAGGATTTGTTGTTAACTAATTGGAATTAGTCCTGGAAGAGTTAAGTTAGTTCTCATCATAGCTTTTATACTTTTCCTACGTGAAAATTACTTATTTCATTTTCTGCAAAGTTTGGGATATAAATGACACATCCCAACATTTCCCAGAAGAGTAGGAAGAGCAATTTCAAGGTTAGACAGTTTGTGGGGTTTTTTGTACTTCTTGTAGGAGGGGTGACTATATATAATTGTTTAATTTCAAACACTTTTGAGAGTGAAAGGAAGTATTATTCATAATTACATGAAGACAATCAATACAGTTCTGGACAAATTAGGAATATGTAGTCAACCAGGCAATGTTTCTCAAGGTTCTAAGGATGCTGGCTAAACTTACTAACCACAGGAAATCCATGGAAGGCATACTTTGGTAGGAAGATAAGAATGTATCCTATTCTACCACCTCCTTATCTTGGCAGACAGGTAATAAATATGTTTCATCCATTATTTACTTATGTTCCTTAGGACTTTCAAATGCTTCATTCCATTATACTGTAAAAAGCCAACTTTATTCAATGTTACATAAAGTAAATAGTTTGAAAAATCCAATTTTGCAGTGTTTCCTGAAGTATGGATACAATAGAAATACTACAGGACATGTAGCCCAGATCTCTAGAGATATTGTTAAGTCTTAATTGTCAAACAAGGGAATTAATTCTGCAGTCAAATGTATTCAGTATACTTAGTAGCACAGGTCCTAATGCAATAATTCAGGGATGGTATACATTTTTAAAGAATCCAGAATTGACAACAATGTATCCACATGGTCTTTCAATAAAGATGCAACTTGAAAACTAAAATAGGTAAAAATAAAATTGCATGTTAATCTACAAAATTAGAAATATGGATTTTCTCACTGGGAGGAGGTGAATGGTGATGTACTTTAATCCCCTTATGTTACACAGGCTGGACATCAGGTTCACTGACATTAAATAACAGACTCAAAACACCCAACCAGGTACTTGTCCACTGGGACTATAACACAACCGTGCCTCCATTTCATATCTTATGAAAGAAAAAAATAGTATTATTGATATAGAACATAGAAATACTCCAGTTCCTTCCTATGTCCTCAGACCAAGATGATACTATTCCTTTCTTATTTATTTTGCTACAGTATTTTTATCCACTCTGGATACAATGCAATCACATTTGAGGTTTGGCAGACTGCCCTTTTGGCTTAGCAGAGTTGATAAAAGGTTGCCAAATACCACAGTAGTTCATATTTATTTTCTTTTTTATGACTATTTTTTTTCCCCAAAATCCTCTGTGCTTTTACTCAGTAAACCATCAATCAACTCTAGAAAAAAAAACATGACTTCTTCTATGAGTTGCCAATGTCACTCTAGCTGTGAACAACATGCCTTTTATGCACACAAAATATATATGTTTTTAATAGTTCTAATCCGGGGGAAAATATCGCATTTAAAAATCTTATGTATATATGCGTTTGTGTGAATAGATCTACATCTCTCTATACATACACATAAACATGTGTTGATGAATGTGTAAACCTTCCATCTAAAAATATGTTAAAACTTATTTTAAATCCCATGTATGTTTAAAATTTGATTTAATTTTTTCCTTTTTGAGACTTGACATTGGGAGTGGTTCAGTGTTACCAGAAAACCAACAGTTTGGAGCTCTGGTAATAAATACAGAATAGACCCAGGCATTATAATCTAATATTGACTAATTCATGGATTGGAAGATATTTGAATATATACAACCATCTCTTGCTGCGGAGTTAGGTTTCCAAGCCAGTATCCAATGTGAAATAGACTATTGGTTACTATGTTGGAACAGGCCCATCTGCTGAACATTTGTGCCCAGTATAGCCTTGGCTATGTATGATTACCTTTGCCATTGTTGTTATGGAAGCAAAGAGCTAGACACCAACTCTACAGTTTCTACAGCCCACACATACTCACTAACATAATTAAGGAGCTAGTATAACGATTAGCAGCATTGTTTCTGGGTTTGTAGTTTGGATCTGCCGTGTACAAATTCTTGCTTACTTTAAGTGAAGCACTTTATCTCTCTAAGTTCTGTATATAAAACTGGGATAATAATATTTCCCCTACTGTGCTGTAGTTAATGAGACAAGGAAGTATGGTGCTTAGCACAGCACCTGCAGGCAAGCATTTGTCAACCAATTAATTTAATTTTCAAATATTGGCAACTAGTATATGCATAATAAATAGTAGCAATTGTTTTGCACTTTTCAAATGGAAAACAGGGCCATTTGTATCCACTTATGATAAAGAATTGTTTTTAATTCTGTCTCTCATCACACTTCCCCTTCTAACCCTATTATATAAATAACTGAATTTGGGAATGATCATAGCAGGCACTTTACTGCTGCTTTTTCCTTAAAAATGTAGATATAAGCTCCACTATCATTCTCAAAATTCAAGTTTCATTCATAATTGAATCCCAGATTTATAGTGTCTTTTACAGTATGAAATTAGACAATCTTCAACCATCTTACTCCTATGAGAAATACAAATACAAATATTTAATACAGGATTAATACAGGATTATTTACTATTATAAGCTTAAAAGCTACAGTTTTGACACTCCACCACCACTCCTTTCCTTCACCTAAAACATACATCATTCCAGCCTACAGATTCCCAAACATATATTATCATAATGCTGGAAAGATTAAATGATTACCAAATAGCTGGATTTGTGCCACACTATTAAACATACTATTTTTCAAATTCTTCAAACTGAAAAATTTGAAATAATTCAACTCTGGTCCATCTCATTGTTTGAATAAAAACAAATATTATGGGGTGGTATACAAGAACTTGCAGCTGGGATCAGAAAAGTTTCTAGCCCATTTTTTGTTCTGCAAAGGATGTATAAGTTCCTTAACTTCTCTGGCTTCAGTTTCCTATTCTGAAATGGGAATAAGTACTGTTTTAATGAGCTTTAAATGAGATAATTTATAGAAAAATGTTTACACAATGCACAGCATAAAAAACTCTAAGTGTTTGTTATTTTATTGATATAATTTTTGAATGTTTTCAAAAGTATAAAATATTAGACAAAGGAATGTATTATGTTTCTGTTAATAATATATTTCAGGCCCTTAGAATTTTTAATCCTTTGTGTTATATAAAGTACAATGTCTTAATTGATAAATGTTAAACTTACCCATTTTTCTTTACTTTGCAGAGGTGTTCATAATTATAAAAAGTTTATGAACTTTCATGAACTCATTGATAGTAAAATCTAAAGGAGTCTGATATACAGCATTTCAGTATTGTCTGTATTCTCAGTGCATCCTAGGAGGTCTGGGTGTGAGTGTTACAGGGGTAGATGGGGGAGAGTTTAGCAGTCATTGCTCTAACAAACCAGACCAGGGGACAGGTTGTCTGTGTTTACCAGTGTTTGGAGGTAGTTTCCCCTTCAATTTGCATCTGAACTTAGGCAAGTGGCCATGTCTGAAGAAACACCTAGACATTCGACGTTACTATCTAATAACAAAAAATAGGTAGAACAATCACAGTCCGTGAGTCCATTTTACGGAGCAAAGTAAATCTCTGCAGTTATGAGGAAAGAATTGTATTTCGATATTTTGATTTCTTTCTATTATTAAAGGAAAGCAGGGCTGCTGAAATTTAATTTTCATTATTTTCTTAGTTTGATGGTATATCCTCAATAAACTATAAAGCAACATAGACCACATAAAAGGTCTATAAAGATTATGGTCCCTAAAAAACATATAGGCAATATGAGTTTACTATGTATAACAAATGTAAGACATATATTTTTTACATTTACAATAATATCTTTAAAAATAATTACATAGTAATAGGGCAACTTGTTCCCAAATTATATACTCCTAAAGTAAAAAAAAAAAAAAAAACAAAGAAATAAAAACAGAATTAGCAAATCGTTAACAGATTTGAGGACATGTAAACCAGTTCTTCATAGTTGCCTGATAAGTCCTTCAAGTCCCAGATGATTGCATTCACTTTTGTTGAAAATATTTATATTCCTGCTTCCCAGTAAAGCACTAGTAGGCTAATTGACCACGGTAGTGAAATATGCTAGAGAATGCATATTTATAAATTGCAGTTTATTCATTAATACTCTTGGTCCTTGTTACTTAATGTGCAGACCTTAACCCAGTGGCCTCATCAGAACCCAGAAGTGTATGAGTAATGCAGTATTTCAAGCCTTACCCAAGATTACTAAAAGCAGATTTGCATCTTAACAAGATTCCCAGGAGATGTGTATGTATAGTATATTTTGGGAAGTCCCACTAAAGGTATTTTTGTGATTTAAAATTTTTAAATACATTTTTAATAGAAAAGTACCTTGAGGCTAGGTATAAAAATTACTGTGTATACAATATATTGAATATGTCTTACCTTTTATAGAAAATTTGGTTTAAATTAATATGACAAAACAGGCAAAATGACAAAGATCACACAATCTTCATGGAGTTTGTGGAATCCATTTTTTAAAAAATCTACTCTGCAATATATAACATTGCTTAAATTATTACCAAATCTGTAGTCAAAGTAGGAAAAAATCAATACATTCTAGAGATGAACTAAATATGGTAGCAGGGCTTTCTCCCTCTATGGCTTGGATAAATTGCTGCTTGGAATCATCAAGACTACTTTTGTGTGTGTGTATCCAGCAATGGTGCATGATTATAACAGTTTAGTATCTACACGTAGAGACTTTCAGGTCACTGGTTTCTAATTTCAGTGCATTCCTTTGTTTAATGTCTTGCTCTATTTACAGACTCTTGAAAGCAGGGACTGTGTTTCATTAGCTTTTATAATTCCAGCAATAGCTTTAGTCCTTGGCAAAAAAACAAGAGGGTGCTTAATGAATATTTATTGAAGGTAACTGAAAATACATTTAACAAAGTGATCAACATAGGATCAAAGGCCTTTTTAAATTTTTTATAAGAATATTCCATATATTGTCCTTTTCCTTAGTGGGCAAAGAAAGCAACATTTAAAAATAATAGTAAGTCCAGTATGGAAAAACACACAAGACACAACAATAAAACAGATACATGAAATGTTCAGAGAAAGAAAATTAAACATAGAGGAGAACATATGTGGAAAATGTTCACTGAAATGACTGCATGTTTGTGGAATTATATTTTATTTGCTATGTTTCTTACTATCATAAAACCATGTGGGCATAATCCATTGAGCATACATATTTTATAACCATTTTATATTAGACTTTTTTTCTGTTAATTTAAAAATAGTTTTAAGCATAGGGCTTAGAATCCTTTTTTATGAACTTAATATCCTTTTTGAAAGCAGAGTGTTAGTATAAATACATAATTTTTTTCTTTAAGGTAGCTTCTATGTGATATTTTTAATAATTGGCTAATCAAAAGCAATCAATATGGAAGGTTTAGGAGTCTTACAGTTCAAAAGATTGACTCAAGTTTGAATTCAGCCATCTCATTTCCTAGTTATGAGCCAATGGATATGTCATTTAACTTCTCAGATTCCCAGTTTCCTCATCTGTTGAAAATTAGATAAAAATATAGAGCTGATAATATTCTTCGAATATAATAAATGTAAAGTACTGGGTGCATGTACCTCCTCAATATCAGCTATTAATATTGTTTATACTACTTTATATATACAACAGTGAGCACCTAAGTATATGATGAAACATTCTTACATTAAACTTCTATCACTAGTATTCTTTATTTCTATCAATTCTATCACTCTTCTTAAAGAGAGCTTATATTATGCTGTAAAATTTCTTTTTTTTTTCACCAATAGTAGATACATTTATTGTTATATAGCAAAACAATGGAGTACTATAAAACAATGAAAATGAATGAATTCCAGCTAGATTAAGAGGATATTACAAGGGGTTTCTGACATTATGCCCGCATTTCTCTAGGGGTATACACCTGGAAATGGAATTGCTGGCCATGATGTATGCCTATCTTCAACTTTACTAGATGATGACAAATTGCTTTCTAAATTGGGCCACCAAAATATATCTCTTCAGCATGGGTGAGCACTCTCAATACCCCACACCCTCACAAAATACACCAGAGATGTAAAGAATCTTATCACTGACTACTAGAGAGCAAAATATTTTCAAGTAGCAACTATAATTTTGGTGAAATATTTCAACCTTAAGAAAAAGAGGTATTAATTACAGAAGCTGAATGTGTGTGTATATATATATATATATATATATATATATATATATATATATATATATATATACAGTGTTTTAACACAAGATATATGTTGCTATCTTCTTTTATAGATGAAGAAACTGAAGAAATACAAAATTCCTTTTATCTAATATTAATATTATTATTTCATGATATTCATCATTGGTAATTGTCTTAACACTGATAATTATATTGAATCTTTTCTTTTTAAAGTTTGAAAATTTATTGTAGTTTCATTGAACATTATTTTAACGTAGACATATTTAGGTCAAAAAAAATCATGCCTATTAAAAATTTTTCTTCAAATTTATTTACAAATATAATTTTAATTCAGTAAAAAAATTTGTTAAAACAGTAAATACCAGGATATTAAGAATGCTGATTTCAATTATTAATTTACAGCATTTTGAGTCTTGTATTGACCAAAAGGAAAAACAAGTAGAAAGATATATTCTTGCTATTTTGAAAGGAAATTCTAATTGGCACATGGCTCCGATCCAGTGGATTAACAATTCTGCCATTAAAGCCCTTGTGATCCTATATTAAACACCCTCCTGTGCACCAGGCGTATGATTGTGAAAGATTTTGTAATCATGAAGGGAGTAAGTAGTAAAAATGTTTTACGTAATACTCACATTCAGCTTCCATAATAATGCTATTTTTCCTATATTTAAAATCTTATGCCAAACTCTAATAGTTGCTACTTGGAAAAAGTTTTGCTCACTTCCTTCCTTCCTCCTTCCTCCTTCCTTCCTTCCTTCCTTCCTTCCTTCCTTCCTTCCTTCCTTCCTTC